>NC_071630.1:20156017-20527267 GCF_014839835.1 Dryobates pubescens | reverse complement strand
AATTAGACCTCAATTTTATTAGCTTAGCCATCTGGGATTTACTGGCATAAATTTGTACAGTGCAGGTCAAGATCCTTTCTTTAATCGTTTCCTTCTGGTGGAGGTTGCTATCAGTCCCCCATTCCCACACAGCTGGGCCCCAGCCTGTTATTGGGACTCCACTTTGTATGCTTTTAATTCAAACGATAAGAGGTCTGGAAAAGGGATTGTCTCTTTGGTGTATGGACATTAACCCCAAACATAATTCTTAACTTTCTAAAGAGTCACTTTCTCCTAACTTCATTTCTAATTTCAGACTTTTTAATCCGTCTTTAAGATGAGGTTTAGAGTGGAAGGATATAGAGTTCATGTTCCTCATTTCTGCACTTGTGGTAGAAGGTGTGCTAGAGCCCAGCCAGCGTGCCTGGTAATTTGGGTTACTGCCTCAAAAGGGATATTAGATCCTTTTCTTCTAACTTCCACCTCAGGCCTAACTCCATGTCTGTAGGTTCTGTGGCAGAATATTTGGCCTTTTGGCAACAGAGAAAATATCGGATGAGTTATCTTTGTAAAGCTTTGTTCTTATATATTATTTTATTATCCTTTGAGCAAAATATGATCTAAGTGAAGGGCATTATTGACTTCTATACCAAATCTCTATATAACCCTTATTTTTAAGTTATATCAGATACATCAACTAGTTCTCTAGATAATAAGTTTCTATTCTGTTCTAGTTTTGTGACTTCATTTGCAGAAAAATTAGTTTTCCCCAACAGAATCTTCCTCAATTGACTTTGCTTTGCCTACAAAATCTGAAATTATTGTGTCCTTCAATAGCAAGCTCCTTGTCATATACCTTTAGGCACTGGACATTTCTTAGACATGTTTTATTTAAATAAATATTGTACTGTAGAGAAATTATTTTATTGCTCTAGTCTGTAATAAGAGCTGAGATTGTGATCAGTGTAATGCACTAATAAGAAATTAATTGCTTTCTGTAGCTAGAAACTTAATGAGATAAATAGTCTTATAATTGTAAGAATTTAAATGATCCCCAAAATAATAAAAAGTAATTTTTCACTTCTGAATTTGAATAATTTACTTCATAATAGCAGTATCTCAAACCTGTTTAAATCAAATGCTGTTTCATTCACTGTTGAAAAAATAGTTAATGTTGATTGTCAGGAGCCATGGGGTTTACATCTGTACATCATAAATTTCACTATCATCTGCTCCTTTTTCTACTTAAAAAGAAAAAAAGCCCCCTGCTTTAAAAAAAAAAAGGGTGGGGGGGAGGGTAAGGGAGAAATAGAAAAAGCCTTTGAAGGCATCAGGTCCTTTTGTTTGATGTGTGGAACAAGATTAATAAAAACGTGCCACTACATTAGCTTTTAAATAGCTAGCATGAGACAGTGCTGCTGTCTATACTCACCACAACCTTAATTTATGTAGATAACATGTTTTAGACATATGACAGTTCTAGCATTGGGTTAAGGCTGTTTCTTGGGGAAGATCTCAAGTTTGTGAGTGTGTTTATCTTCTGTGTAAGGGCAATTAAATGGGCAATGCCAAAACACAATAGGATTTGATATTTTACAGAATAAAAGGAAAGTATTTCATGTACTCAGCTGGTTTACAGATGTGTAAGCTTTGTAGTCCATTTTCTTTGCTCCAGCATGACATTGTGTCAATTCATCCAATATGTCCAAAATAGATAAATACTGGAAGAGAAATTACCTTTTCAAATGCTAAAGATTTTTTCCAGTTTTATTGTATTTTACTTTAGTTCAAATCAGAACTGGTTTCTCTTTCCATACATGAAGAACCTGTGAAAATTATGGGGCTTAATTTCACCCTTTGAAGTAAGGAAAACATCTAAATGAATGTTTATTTAAATTTTGAGTTATTTTAAATGTCTTTTCTATTAAACAGTACATTCTCAAATTAATCTTAGAATTGTAGCAATATAGAACATCTACATGGATATTAAATGATTTTCATGTAGCTAATAAACACCTGCAGCTTATTTGAACACCAGCCATAAACTGTTAAGGTATAAACTGCTAAGCCACTGGCACCAAATACTTCAGAGTGTGGAAAGTGAGTGAATGGTGATTGCTTTTCCTTCTTGGCATTTATATAATTTGATACAATAAAGAAAGATGTATATGTATTGAGTGAAGCTGCTGTCACAGTGCAGTAGAGTGAATTCTGTTATAGATTATAGAAGAAGAAATTAATTTGGGTTTTAACACACTAAATGTTCTCCTAAATGTTTTGTAGAAAGCTGATTTGGAAAGGTTTGCAACTTTTCAGAGCTAAAAAAATAAATAAATAGAAATTTCATTTTGTGATGCATTTCTTTTTAATATAATTTTGAAGGCTAAACATTCGAGACAATGTGGAAATGATCAAGGTCAAAAAACAGCTGGCTGAGAAAAGCAATGCTCTTTCAGCAATGGAAGGAAAATTTCTCCAACTTCAAGAGGTAATTGCAATTTGGTCAGTTATATCCCTTTACTCTTGTCACATAAGCACTTGTAAATGGAAAATAAATATACATGAGTCTTGAGTCTGAGTCACTGCTGAGTACGTGAAAATGAACTACACAATACATTGCACCCAAGCTAGTCCAAATGGCTTAATTTATTTTCTCTTTTTGCAGATGTGTCTAACAGGCCTTAAAGATTTTATCTGTAAAGCTATCCTAGGCAGCTTATGGAGTGAACTGAGCTGTCTGGCCATTGAAAGAGATTCCTGATCATTTAAAGAAAGGACTTTGACTTAAAAGTGCTGATTTCCCAAGGGAGGGATATCAGACCCCTCTCACTTACTGATCTTTGATAAAGCTGGAGAAGTTTGGCTGTTTAGAGTTCTCATGTTAGGACTTAATGTGTTTATAAATCAGTGGAAATTATTTTAGAGGGCTGCTGTAAGTAATAGGTTTTCTTTATAAGAAGAGCAGGTTTATGAAAATACTACCAGGGTATGCAGTGGCATGGTAGATTCCTTGTAGCTTTTACTTGTACAGCATTTTTCTGCTTCTTCCCACATGTACTTGAAGAACTTCATGTGCATGCAGACAGAAGTAGTAATGGTAATGACTTAGAAATGAGAGAGTTCCTGTGAATAGGAATCTTATGTTCAGTAGAGCTTCAGAGGTGGAAGCAGTAGATATTCTTGTAAACTCGTACTACTTTTTGTTCAGTCAGCATGCTGAATAACACTTGTTCCATTCCAGTTTTGTTCTATTCCTTTATCCCTGTGGTTTTCTGCTTCTGCACTTTGTTCTGCTTTGCTTCTCTCTCCTACTTCCGTGTATTGCCTCTATCTTCTCTGCCAAAACAGCTCTTCCTTTAGTAGCTCAAATCTAATTTTTTCACAGAGTTAGCTATAGAGAATGTGAATTCCAGGGGAGATAGGTTTCATATGGCTTTCTGTGTTCTTAAAGAGAAAGCGATAAGTAAACTGTTCCATTTGAGATCATATGCGACTTTTTGGTAATTTACAGCAAACATCAAGTGCTCATGCCTCTTTCTTGGCAGTAGCTGAACAGAAACACATGCTTAGGCTTCAAACTGGTATTTGAAGATGTTGTTTCTAATATTGACAGTGAAAGCTGCACTTTTGAAAAGGATGAGTGTCTTCTGTCTCTCCCTTTTTTCACAAACTTAACAGATAGAACCATTATCCCAGTCCAAATCATTTGAATGTTTGGAACATGTCAACTGAATGGGGATAACTGAAAGATCTAGAATTTCTTGTTTGGGTGGCATGTAAAGTACTTATCAGCATTGCTGGTTTTGGTGATTTTTCTTTTTATGTTTATCTTGATGATTTTTCATGCCTATTGATTTCATTATAATTTGTGTTCAGCTTCTACCAGTTGAAACTCATATAATGAATCCATATTTCTCTTTGAACTTGAGTCAGCTCAAATTATGAAACCGTAGAATGATGAGAGCCTATACGCCTGCTCCATCTCATGACACTGAAGTTGAGCTTGCTATTAAACATTAACAGAACAGTTTTGTTGGATAACAATTTTAAATGCAGCCAGTTGAATGAAGGAATTGTATAATCGACTCAGAAGAGCAAAGGACCCTGAAATGCTTTGGGTTTTATATTTGTTCCCATTAGTGTGTTTATTTGCTTTAATTACAAACTGAGCATTCAGGATTTCATGATTTGCAATATGAAATATGCTAACCTGTACAACTACAATTTAAAATACTACAGAGTTAATTCTCTTGGACAATATCTGCAACAATTTCACAACTGTAGCTAAGAGTAGTTTATGTGATATGTCTAGGAGATATATGTCTATTTTCTTTAAATGAGCTATTTCTAATTGAGAACAATATCAAGGCACGTTTCCCAGAGAAATAAAATTCCAGACTACAAATATTAAACTCTGGTCATCTTTCCAAGTGCTGTCATGACCTGAGTCTTGGGATACCCCAGGGAGAGCAGGATAGAAAACAGTTTCAGCATTGTGGAAAAGAAGTGCTGACAGAACACTCAGCTATAAAATAATATTCAGGTAAAGAGTGCCTTTTTGGGGGGTGGAAAAAAAGAAGAAGGAAAAAGAGTGAAGTCACAGACTCCTTCATGAGAATTAATCCAAAATTGGCAGGAGCATAGCAGACAGTGAAGGATCACAATGACATTGAAGCAAGGAGATTTTTCAGGAGGCAATTTTAAGTGCTCTTAATGAGATGGCTCAGTAGGAAAAATATGATAGCCAGATTTGTTTTCACCTGTTTTGGAAAGTAAAGGGGTGAGAGTGAAACAGTCAGTGAACAGCAGCTTTGTTGCCAAGGTAGAGGTCTGGGTTTTTTTTTTCCTTTATGTGTCATGGATTGAAGTGACAAGAGTTATTGAAATGGAAAAGAACTTAAGGGAAAATTGAAGCTGAAAGATGGGGAAGTAGAAATATGTTCATTTGGAACACATATTTGTCTTCAGGGTTAGAGACTGTAAGGATTCTAATTTTGAGGAGAAAGGAAAGAAGTTTGTCAAGAAATGAAAACTCTGTAAAAGAGTGTAAAAGGTGTCGTTCTTGAAAGTTACTGAAATACATTTCACAGATATAGAACAGAACAAGAGGAGTACTGAAGACTATTAAAAACTGATGGGTAATATACTTCATTATTTTGCTGACTTTGTGCTAATTCTTGTTGTTAAGAAATGAGATATGAAAGGATCAAGTTGATAATTAGGTTTTCTTTAGGTTTTTGTTTGTTTGTTTCTAGGATATTCACACTGTGTGTTAACCTAAACAATTTGTGAAGGATTCACATTCAGTTTCTCCATGTAACTGTTTTGTAGGAATATTATATGGAAAAAGTGAAGTTAACTTTTTTTGTGTCAACAATAATTAAACATTATCTATACTTACATATGTGTTTGACATAATTTGCCATATAATCACTTTATTAAACAGGTTAGGTTTTGGGCTGTTCCATTTCATATTTACAGTGAAATTCTTAAAGAATGAGGCCTTATTAAAGCATTGTGCAGTGTAGGCAGTATAATAGTAACTAATGTTCTGGAAATGGAAGTTCTATCAGTATCCTCCATTTAATATTAAAATTGGTTAAATGTGCCTTCATATAATCCATTGAAGTAAATTAAAATGTAATAGAAATCATGAATTCCTTGCTAAATTACTGCTAGCAAGGAAATAGAACTGAGAGCATTAGGATTCTGAAACAATTACGTATCTACAATTAAGGGTTAACAGAGCTGTGGCAAGCTCTGTGATTAACATAACTGTGGTCAACATTCATTTTTGCTTGCTACTGCAGAGTTTTTGGTCAGCATGTCTAACCACGCTAACCACAGCAAAATCTTTTAATTGCTTAACAGATGTATTTCTTGGTGGTTTTCATCATGACTGAACTGAGGGTTTAATGTTCATGAGAGCAACAAGAATGCCACCTTCTCCTGACCATGTGTAATGAAAGTTGCTTTCAGTTAACTTAGTTCAACAGTGTCTCCTGTTGACCACATTGAGAATATGTATTCAATGTTGCCATGAGAGACCACTGATTGAATATAAAGGGTGTCATAACATTCTAATAAGCATGGTTTGTTTGTTTGGTTTTCTCCCCCGGATTTTCCATTCATCCGTTTCATAGAACCACAAGAACCTGAAGACCAGCCATGATGCTTTAATAGCAAAAGGTGATGACCTGAATCAACAGCTCAAAGAAGAGAGGTTAAAGTGTCTCCATCTTCAGAGAGAACTGCAGTTAATGACTATTTCAAACCAAAGGACAGAGGAGGTGAGACTATGTTCAAGAGAGCTAGAATCTGCTGTAGTTAATACACACAGATAAGGACAAAGGTACCAATGGGATAACTTTTAGTTGCAGAGATGTGAATAGATTTTTCAAACATATATAGAAGACTAACCTGATAATATATATTCTTTTATCCCATTAAAAATTAAAACCTGTGGCTACTAGAATCATGAACCATACCTGTTTCCCACGCCACATGATCACTGCACCAATTGGGACAATAGTTGAAGTTAGAGCATAGCATTTCTTGTCAGTTATGATGCTAAACAAGTGGTTTCTTACCCAGAAAAAAAAAATTAGCATACTTGATTTTTCTAGTATTATTTTGACCTTATTTTAATTATAGTGCAGTGCAGTATTGCATCTTACTCAGTGGTTCAAACCAATCACTTCTATTTCTTTATCTAGTGGCTCTAAGAGGCAGCTGTTGCCACTTGCAGTCACCCAGATATGGGGCTAAAAAAGCAAGCATTTTATTCCTTGTTCTTTTCAACCTACAAAGAGTAAGAGTATACAAACTGACTTTTTTTGGTTACATTTTGTAGCAACTTATGTTTAGTTTTACCATTTGGTTTACATGTTTTGAATGTATTGTACATGAACCAAGGTTACCTTATAGATATTTTCTCCAAACTGTTAAGCTATTGTAATACATGCAGAGAGTATCTTCTGGGTTAAAGTATCCAGTATTTTCAAAGCTGTATCTTGCTTTAGTGACTATTTTGAAGGCAAAGACTTACTGTTTCTGCAAAGTCAATTAAAAAAAAATTTCCTCTATAGGAGCCATTAATTACCTAATAATAATACCACAATGGAAATAAACATTTTTAATGTGGTAGACCTTGTTGTTTTCAAAGGCAGAATGTGATGCCGTTGTTCAACTGTGACATGTTGGTCTCATCTTCATATAAACAACATTCAAATGACTGTCTGGGCCATGCAGACTGCATGTAAATCCATGCAGTGAATAAAGTGTTATTTTGAAGCTTCTAAGATACCTTTGTATAAAAAGAGCAAACCACAGTCGAACAGTGCCTACAGATTATTAGCTAATTGTTTTTACACTTTCATTGAAATTTCCTCTTGTGCTATGCATTGCTTGAAATTTCCTTCTTCACGTTAGCTGCAGGAAAGAATGAGTGATCTAGAGAAAGAGAAGGAACTTTTGAAGCAAGAGTACTACAAGCTGTGTAACAGGTAAGTTATGGTTTCTTTATATAAAACCCTTGAATCTTACCCTGTTTGGTAACTCTTCATATACTGTGTGCATGAATGTGCATATGTGTAGTTTGTGTTTGTGCACACATGTAAATATATTCTTGCTGCAGTTCATCATACCAGTAAGCATTAATGCAAACTTTTATGGTGTTCTGTCTGTTTTTCATCTGTTCTGTTGATACACAGCAGCTTCCATACTCTTGAAATAGTAGAATACTTTTTTTTTTTATCTAATTTTAAAAATAAGTACAAGTCACTTTTTCTTTTGAACATCAACACAAAAAGTTCTTACTTATATTTCTAATTTGGTTTATTTTGGGTAGGGTTAGAGTTGAAAGAAGAATATATCTAGGTAGACAAATATGCCTTTGGGTTTATTTTATTCTATATAGGGAAAAGGCATGTTTGAATTTGCTGTAGAAGTTCTTCCAGCCCTTCTCAGTGGACCTATATAAACTCTGGTATTTGACAGCTTCTCCAATGTTTATTTTTGAAGGATGATTTCTTTGGTAATAGCTACCATTTCACTAGTACTGGTTGTGCTTGAAGTTTTTGTACAAGCTCCAGTGAGTTTTTTACAGTGGTTCCTATATGTAGTAAGTAGTATAAATTGTTTCAGCAGTGCTTACAATGAAAATACATTGCCAAATACATTTCAGAAATTATCTGATAGAAGTATAGGGATTATAGTCAGCTGCCACAGGCATATTAAAGGAACAAAAATGATCTTCAAATGAACTTTTCCTATTTTGTGAAATCACGTAGTCTTTTACACTGAAGAGGTTTAGAACATAAGACAGATGTGCTCGAGCTAATAATTGCCTCAGAAAGAAGGTTACATGCTTGAAATATTTTCTCATATCAAAATTATTTCTCCTTGTAAAGTTTGCTTGGTTTTTCAGTGTGATATCTGTCAAAAAATACCAATGACCAAACACAGTGTTTATAGTATTCTTACAATATTTATTCTATAATTTCACTGTAGAAGTCAAAAAACCCCATAAAATATTATAGTAGCAAAGACTTGTGAGTACAAATAGTTAAAACTTTTTTTTTTACACATGCACTATTATTTAGAGTTCTGTTTAGGTGCAGTTGTCAGCTGTTTCTTGCTTTGAGTAACTGGCTAAAGATGGTTCTCTCACAATATGTTAAACTACAATATGACTTTTCTTTTACCTGAAATGATCTGTTTTTCATATACTCCCATTTAAACTTTGGTTCATGTTTCATCATTTCATGTTACTATATAAGTAACAAGAAATCAGAAAAATAAATGGATCATGGAATTTTAACCACTGTTTCATGGCCATCTTTTTCTGTTGCTCTCTTGAGCAATGCGGCTTTACTGCAGCTTACCTGTTGCTGGCAGTGGCTAGGCCAGTGCCCACGGGTGCCAGGTAATCAACAAATACTTCTTTCTTTTTTGAATGGATGAAAAGGGAACGAAGCCCATTCTTTGCCAACGTTATTTCTTTTGAAATTCATTTGAAGTTGATGGGAATTTTGCCAAAGCCAAGACTGCAGAACTGAATCTGAAAAAATTGCAAAGAACAAGTATGAATTTGTCAGTTGACTATTATTATTTAGTCAGCATCCAAGAAAACAATTCATTTGGATAAAACATTTGGAGGAATTGTTTTCATATGACCTTGTAATACAAACCTAGCAATGCTTAAACTCCCTCCAAAGGAAACAGTGCCAGATGTGGATGACCATTTATAGCTACCCAGATGGCTCCAACTCCAGCGAAATACAGTAAATGTGAAAGAAATTCCACATGAATTCAAGTAAAAGCAATGTTCAAATTCAAAGGAAGAAAGTCACAGTAGACTCAATTCAAACTGACTTCAGCATTATATAGTCTTGGATAAAACCTGTCTACTAAATTGCTCTTCATTTAAATAGCTAAATTCCAAATTACTATCATAGTAATCAATGATTTTTCTGCCAGCCTTTTGAAAAACTGAAACAATGTCTAGCTGCATCTTTATATTAAGTAATTCACAGGGGATTGGAAGGGGCCTTTGGAGATGATCTAGTCCAAGCCCACCACCAGAAATTGTAAATGTACCTAAAGGTAATGAATGAATGCACCTGTAACTGGGTATCACAGTCATTAAAACTTGAAAACAGTTTTGGAAGTGTGAAGTCAAAGGATGTTTGATATCTTTTCTTGCTAAGATTTATTTTTTTCCTTATGGGAGCCAAGCAAACTTTGAAGAGGGGTAAGTCTAAACAGTTGTAGAACACACTCTGTCCCTTCTGTACCTTTGCAGCAGTGAAGAAATGCTTCAGTTCATTATATTCTATGCATATTATTGTCTAAGTTATAGCAGAGTGAAGTATATATTGCTTATGTTCATGCATGCTGTGGGGGACACTGCTACAATATAAGATGGTAAATGGCTAGAGAACTGTATAAAAAGATGAGACAGAGTAGGAAAAAAAGAAAATACAGAGAGAGATCTGTTTTTATGAAAATCACAAATCAAGAATAGAAGTAGACTTCAGATTCTACAGTTTATGCTGTAATTTATTTATTTTTTCTTAAGGTCATTCTTCAAGCATATTAGATACAAATGCACTTAGGTATACTCAGAACCACTTTATGTAGCCATAGCCATCAAAACAGGCAGTTCTTTTCAGCCAGTGTGCACAGTCTGTGAAGCTCTGTGGGCTGTCCCTTCTACAATATTTCTTTCATCTCCTCAGTGTTTTTCTGGTTGAAACTTTTGTTACATAGACCTCTGTAAGAGATTGATTAATATATAGGTATCAGATGACTTTTTACATCATATGTACACACACACACTCACAGATGTAAAAAATGGCCTTTTTTTAAATTAGTGTGCTTCACCAAAGTGAAATGATGAGGAAATGACTCTTGGTTTTTAAAAACCTCTACAATTTCTGATTTTTCACAGAATACAGACATGAACAAAGTGGTTTCTGATAGTTTAATGGTTTTTCCAGTCACTAAGAATGCAAGTATTGAGTAATATAATATGACAACCGTAGTATTCCCTGTCTGTATTATGAAAATACATTGCACTGCCTTGTCATCTTACTGGGAATTGTAAATTATGGAATGAACTTCAGTTCAGTCTGAGTTACACATTTTGTTGTGGTTTCAGCAGTCCTAATTCTGTGTCCATGCAATCCTTATTGCACATAGATCGGTAGTTTACAAGTAAGCAATGTGTTACAGGCAAAATAGTTAGTCTACTTTCTTTGCCCACCTCTGGTTTTTATTTCTTAATTTAGGAAAAAGATTACTTTGTATGTGCTTCTTAATCAGTATCAGAATTGTTGTTTTACAGCCTGAGAAAACTTCTCACTTTGTGGTCAGCATTTTTTTGAGCAGGCAACTGACTTCAGGCTGTGTGTTTCACAGATTTAAAAGAAATCAGGTGGATGATTTCAGTTCTCTACATTAAGAGGGTTTGTATGTGGAAAGAATGGTTTTGTCAGTTGTCAGTTGCTGAGGTCTGAAGTTGTGGATTACTCTGGGATATGCATCTGAATTCCTTTTCTAGTCCCACAAATGCTGCATGCTGCCAACTTTTCTGACTTTGGAGCTCTAAATTAAGGCCAGTTCCTTTGCTCATCCCACAAACTCTTTCATGTTTTTTAACCGCAGCCTGAGAAAGGCGCCTTGGTTTCAACAGCAGCAGACCAGCATATGTTTACTTAATTCCTGAGACATGATGACAGTGGTCTGTGTGCCACTAAAAGCTTTTTTTCTTTATTATTTTGCGTTGAAGCTGATTTCTAAAAGTTTTTCACATGCCACATGTTTTATTGCAGTGCCTTCAGTATGACCCATGAACAGCAGTGGAAATTAAAGGAACAGCAGCTGAAACGGCAAATTGCTAAATTAGAGACTGCTATTGAATCTGATTTAGCAGACAAAAATGAAATCCTTGATAAGTTCAAATTAGAAAGAGGTAAAGTTGTGAAAGAACTATCATTTTTCCTCTTCTGTGTTGGAGTTCAAGTGTATTGCCCAGAAAAGTGTAGCTTCTATTTTTTTACAATTTCAGAGCTGGTTTTAAGTGTATTTGAACAGTATGCTTAAATTATGACTAGCTATCAAGGATAAGAATTGATCCAATAGAAATTGTGCTCAATGAGGATCATATAACTCCATCTGCTTTCACTCTTCATCTCTTGGGTTAATATTTACTCTCTATTCTGCAAAATAGGTGTCAGTTGTCTTGGAAGCAAGTACTTTTTATTTACTGGAAAAGGTAGTGATGTTTTTTTACTTCTACCTGATTGGTATTGCTTGGTCTGTAAGATCTCATTCTGTAAACTTAAGTAGGATATTTAGGTGATATATATTGGCCCAATATGTATTTTGATTGCAACTCATAAGAGTATTATTGCACAGTCCCTGAAGTGTCTTAGAAGGCCCATATCAATACAGAAGGCTATCTGCAACTCTGTAGTCGTCTTCCTCTTGCAGCTCTATAGCCTTTTTGCTAAGATCCTGGGGCAGTGTTCTCCAAAGCCTCCAGGGCAGTGTTTCTTTGTGTTGGTATTATCATGGCCCTGCTACTGAAAACCCTGATATTTTGGTGATGATATATTCATGTGGGATGTGGTTACCAGTGGTGTAAGAATTGTCTCCTTTCTCCCCCCTCTTCTTCCCCTGTCGTTGCAGCTTTGGGGTTGAATTATGTGAAACAAGTTAAGCAGCAGCCAGCACCAACCTTGATCCAAGTGCACTCCAATCAGTGCTGAATAGTCTTATAATAGAGAGTTTGAGTGACTCCTGGTGAAAAGCAGTGTAGTTACATGGGAAAACTGAATGGCAGGACCTATCTCATCACTTCTGTGCCCATAGGCTATTGTGGAAGTATTCCCTTCCCTCTTGCCTCTTTCCTTGCATGTCTTGCATTTTTATTTTTGGTTGGGATCATAGAGACCCAGCCTGCTGAGAATCTGGAGAGGCAAAATGAACAGTGCTAAGGTAGTCTGACCTGACAGATGGGTCCATTTTGGCTCAAAAAGCTTTTAAAATCACCTCAATTTGAACAAAAGCTAGTTTTCTTTCTGTGTAGCATTTACAGGTTTTAATTAACTTTAAGCAACAAGTATGAATGAATATCAAAAATGTAGACAAAAACTCCACTGGGGTTCATGTTCAAAAGAAGTGGACTCCGCTTGTTGCTCTCGTCAAAAAAAATCATGGCATTGAGATAGAAGTCCTTGGAGGGACATCTTGCCTCCTTATCCCTGGAGAAAGTGCTACTTAGATCTCAGTTTATGTTGTAGGGAAAAGAAATAACATCAGCATGAGAGGCCCTCTGTGGGAGACCTGCCAACAGATAGAGGTCTTTTGGGTATATTATCTGTGAGAGTCTAGAAGACTCAACTGCTGATTAAGTATTTCACCATCTTTTGTGAAGGCCTGCAGTCTCTGCCTTTTCGCAAGGCTTGTTTTAATTGTTCTCTTATTTGCTTTCTAATTTTTAGCCCTTAGTGTTTCTAATTATAGTTTCTTCTCAGTTGCACAAATGCATTAAATTTTCCTCATAACTGCAGAGAATTAAAACCTTACTGGTGATTGATTATGTGTTTGAATTGAAAGTGACTTGTGGAGTCCCAACACATGTATGAGTCAGGCTACTGTGTGTAGGAGCAGTGACACTACAGATGATTCATTTTTAGTGGAGATGTCATTTAATATATAAACTCTGCAAAATTAAAACTAACCTGATGTCAATTTTTGAAACATTGCAAAGCCCTTGAGACTAGCATCTCAGCCACCTGTTTCCTGCTGAGTTAAAGCCTCTAAACTGAAAAGCTGTTCTGTAAAAATAGCCAAATTGTGCATCATGCCCTGAGGGTCAACAGGAAAGATTCTGGCACTAAAAAGATACTCTGGGCTCTTTTGTTGAAAGCAGTAGAATATATTCTCAATTAAGCATGTAATGTTTTACCAATCATCTCCCATGAGTGCAGATGGGAATTACAAAGGCTAATATTGCATGTCAGCTTGACAGTTAACATTTACATCATTCTGATCTAAAATATGAATTCATAGCATTTAAGTATGTGGTAAGAGAACATAACTTCAGGATTTTCAGAAAACACGGGGCAAAAATGGAAGGAATGAATACATTGTTAGCAGGGGAATAAAAAGTTTGGCCGAGGGAGTTGAGTGCAAAAGTACTTTTTTTCCTTGGAAACCACAATGGTTTTTGAGGGGAAAATTTTTTTTTTTTTAAACTTTTCCATCTGAAGGAAGTGTTGTTGTTATAACTAAATGTTTCAACTAATTCTTAATTTTTTTTTCTCAGAATGTAGGGAGGTAATCATTGTGGATGTAGCTGTGCATTAGTGGGGATTTGTGTAAAATCTGTCTAACTTTCTGCTGATAGGCTGCATGGTGTTTAGTCATTACAGTTGACAAAGACTTTTATATTATCTCTGTTCCCCTCTTCCGTCCCTCCTTCCAGAATAGAAAGTTTTACTTAGTTGAGCATATCTTTCTGTTTATAAATACAGAAGATGTAGACTTGTCGTGCTGTAGATTATCTGTAATGGAAATTAGAATGTTTTGGGTTATTTTATCCATACACCTATACCAGATCAAAGAGGAGTAGTTTTCTATCCCTTCAACTTTACCAGAGGTTTCCCTATAGAAAGTAAATTAGTTTCTCCATTTTTAAAATGAAGTTTAGGTGCATAGGTTAACATGAAAAAGCAAGTTTATAATTTTTATAATTATGTTGAAGTTAGCATAATGTTTTGGTTTTTTTCTATGTTAAGACCAAAAGGAAAAGCTGATGCAAGAGAATAAAGACCTGCAGTTATGCTACCAGAAGCATAAACAACAACTAGATGAACTGAAAAATCATGTGAAGTTTCTGACCAAGGTGAACTCTATTTCTGTTTAGAATATGAGCCCAAACCTCCCTTCTATGAATTATGCATAGTGCAAATACTTCTTGAAAGTAAAAGAATACAGAGATATAACAGTGTTTATTTATTCATGATACCAAGCAAAGATGTCATGTCTAGTGAGAATGCAGCTTGTTATTCTGAATCTGTTTCTTCAATATCCATTCACACCCGATAACTCGTTCTCATTAAGTATTTCTGTTCCAGGGAAGTGATATTGATGTGGCAGAATTCAATGAAGCCCAATTGCTTATAAAGGTAATTTAGAAAGAATGAGTATATGGGGGGGAGAGAGGGGTTTGGAGCTAGATAATCTTTAAGACCCCTTCTAGGCCAAACTATATTTTATATATTTTGTAGTTCTTTTCTTTTTCTTATTTTTTTTTCTCCTGTTTAAACCTGTGATTGACCATTACATGTTTTCTACCCAATGCCTGGAATTATTAAGTACTGAATTATTTGGGCATCTTTTAGTAGTTAGTGCTTTAAGGTCATATGTGTGCTTTGGTCATGTGTGTGCTTCAGTTACAGTGAAGTGGAAGAGAAGATTTTAAAAAGAGCCAGGATGAAAACTAGATTTATGCAGATAATTCATTATAAGCTCAAAAGTTTATTAAACCTGATTCACAAGCATTTTCAAAAAGGACTTATTTTTCTCAGCTAAAAAACTTAACACACTGTCTTGTTTTTCCTGTAATGCTTATTTTAAAAACCAAGACATTTTTGCTTATTTGTTCTGTAACTTATGGGAGTGTTGTCTCAACATGGGAGTTCTAAAATGCCATCAGCAATGCTTAGCAAATACTTTTGGGGTATTAAAAAAAAATACCCAGAAAATACCCTGGTTTTTTTCCCCCTTGCACAGAAGTTGGAATTTTGTTGGTTACAGCAACATTGAAAATGAAGTGAGGGTGGGGAAAATAAACTAGGGAAAATAAAAAAAATGGCATTACATTTCAAATAGAATAGAATAGAATAAACCAGGTTGGAAGAGACCTTCAAGATCATCGTGTCCAACCTATCATCCAGCATCACCTAATCAACTAAACCATGCAACCAAGCATCCTGTCAAGCCTTGCCCTGAACACCCCCAGTGACGGCGACCCCACCACTTCCTCAGGCAGCCCATTCCAATGTTCCAGTGACGTAGGTTTTCTGTTCTTCAGCAATTGTTTGCACTAAATTGTTTACACTAATTTCTGCTCATAATAATTGTATAATGATAATGAAAAAAATAAAGCACAAGACCTCCCAAAACAACCGAGATGAAAATTAAATGCCCAGTATTAATAACAGAAGCAATGTAGACCTAAGAAGAATAATTCGGGTTTTGTATCTTCACTGAAGCAGGAATATTAATTATGTAAAAGGCAAATATATTATGGGGGGTTTATTTTCCTTGGACAGACAGGAGTGATTGCTTGAACATCTTGCACATTTTAATTGGTTTCTGATAATCTTGAGATTACATTACTGAGAAAGATCCTGTCCTGTACTGGGCTATGTCATTCCTGTTTTTAGTGGTACTGCATGCTCAAAATTTACAAAGTTAGGTTTAATGTCTTATTGTTGTTCCAAAATTACATCCCAGTGTAACATTTGCATGTTTTGAAAAAGTTTGTTCTGATGATTTGTCAACTTTGCTCCAGGTTCGAAAGCAACAGCAGAATGAAGACCTTATGTTTTTGGAGAAAGTAGAAGATGATGTCCCTAAAGATTTAGAACGCTGCATGCAGGAGCTACAGTTAACACATGCAGAAACAGTGCAGGAACTTGAAAAGACCAGGAATATGTTGATTGTGCAGCACAAAATTAACAAAGATTACCAGGTACTAAACTCTACTCACACTGCAAAATTATCTAATAGTAATGTTTTAATATTTGTGGGGCTGGAACTTGCAATTTCATTGGCATAGCCAGTCTGCGTGTAGGTAATCTAAGACACGGTAAGATGTGCTGTTGCTGAAAGTATTGTTTAAAAAGCATGAGGTCCCAATAACTATAACTTCAGTCTTTTAACTCGCCCTGATCAGAGCCATCAAACCATGGCTTTTTGGGATTATCTCTGACCTCTTATCAGGTCCTCACAGGAAAAACAGTAAGTGTACTTATCAAATAAGCTTCCTTTTCCAGAAGAGTCTGCTTTTACTCTCTCAAGGTAGATTATTGCAGGTCATGTTTTGAATTTTGATCCCATTAACCTGAGTTTAAAATAACAAAATGATTAATGAAAACTATTAGGAACATTGTCCTGAAAGAATAGTTAGTCTGCTTTTCTTAACAATGTTTCTAGATTTTGCTGAAATTTAAACTGATTGCTGTGTTGCGGATTAAAATTTGCTGATGGTTTTATATCGTCTAAATGTTCTTTCCTCAAACCTAAATATATTTGTAGTTGAAAACGTGTGCAGCGTCATTGCTAGCTGGGGTCCTTTTCTCATGCAAATTTGTTTCAGACTGAAGTGGAAGCAGTGACACGAAAGATGGAAAGTCTACAGAAAGACTATGACTTAAAAATGGAGCAGTCTGCCCATCTTCTTGATATTAGAGCTGCACGTATCAGAAAACTGGAAGGTATCTGTCAAGTATTTTCTTCTCTAAATTTGCTCTTCAGTTGAAGCACTTTTCCATTCATAACACTAGTAGAAAGGTCAGTTCATTGGTGGAAAATTGAATTATCCATGTGCTCTTTCATTGTCTAAAACTATAACAGTTAACAATATTCGCAAAGAAATTTGTGCTGCAGCTGTTGCTAAACAAGAAAAAATCACCAAAGTTTGGTATTTTTTTTATTTATTTTTAAAAACAAATTGTACATTTATGGTCAGCCTTCTATTTTGCTGTTCTGTCATTACATAATCACTTTCTGTCTTCCTAAAAATCCCCTACTCAAAGTATGAAATGCCTATGAAATATTTCAACATGACTAATTTGAAATGCTTTTTAATGGTTTCAGTCTGTAAAGGGTGCTTAGAAGCCTTAACTAGGATACATTACAAACCCAACTGTCATAACAGTTTCCATGTTTTGTCTCCCAGCTTGCATCCCCTGTACTGAAGGGCTGCACAATGATTTATGTCCTAAATCTGTATATTGATTTGTTTACCATTTACTGCCTGTGAGGCTGGGCAACCTGTAAAGGTCTTGGCTAATAGCTCTCTCCACAAAACATATTACAGAGGTTAAAAGTCAGATTTATATTTTATTTCCCTAGTGAATTTAGTTCAGCTCTCCAAACTGCATACCTTAAGTCTCTGCCACATTTGCACAGTGGTACTTACTCTGATCTTTGCTTAAGACTTCTGAATTTTTGTTGTTAACTCCCTTGTAACCTGTTATTGTTAGGGGCCCATGTCTATTTTTATTAGAGCAGCTGCATTGTGGAGGCATTTTTGGTGCTAAGTATGCAGTAGATGTGTGAATTAAAATGTGTGATTTCTTGTTTGGTAACATTGTTAATATAATTCAATTATGGGTTGTTGTTTTTTCTCCTCTCTACTCAGTCATTTTTTATATTGCTTTTTAAACAAGACAATCATAATGCAGTTTTATTTTATTTGTTGCAGCCCAACTAAGAGATATTGCCTATGGCACAATACCACATAAATCCAAAGCAGAAATATTGCCAGGTGATCCAGTGGATGAATTTAATGAAACTGTGCAATTAGAAAGAGGAGAGAACCTTTTTGAAATTCACATCAGCAAAGTAATCTTCTCTGCTGGAGCTGTAAACACTTTTGGTGACCATGAACCTGCAACTTTTTGCACTTATGGATTCTATGACTTTGAACTTCAGACAACCCCAGTAGTTTATGGGCACACCCCATCATACAATTTCACTTCTCAGTACTTTGTGCTTGCCGATGACAACTTTTTGCACTACATACAGCAAAACAGTATGACACTGGAAGTTCATCACGCATATGGCATCGACTATGAAACAGTTGCTACATGTGAACTGAAGTTCCATGAAATTTTGGAAACCAGTGGGAAGATCTACAGCACAGCAAACTTAGTTGGTAATTAACATATCAAAACATATTTTGTTCGATGCGGCGTTGTAAGTGAGAATTAAGTAATGTGTGTTTGGCTAACAATAAATTCATGTATTGCTATTTCAAAAGGAAAGCAAAAGTTCACACAACATAGTATTTTGTGCTGGATGTGCAGCATGCTCTTGTGATTATCCCAACAGGTTCAATTTTGCCCATAATGACTGAGGACAAAGATGATGTTAATAATAGTGATCCTGAAGTATATGACATGCTGGAAATGGCATTTAAAAATCTTGTCTGAAAATAGCCAGTGATTCTTTGTCTTCTGTAAAGGTTATTTGCAAAGTGTTGCTACTATGCATGTGAAGAATTTTAATAAAAAAACCAGTATCATCTTAACAGAATTATACAAAAGCATGGCCAATAGTAGTAGAGCAGTATAGTTGATTGCATTGTAGTTGTAAGGCATTGGAGAGGTGCAAATGATGGTGACTGTAGTTAATATTTAAGTAATACAATCTATGGGAGAGCTGGTTTAGGTTTTGGGGGGATTTTTCTTTTCAATTTCATTTATTTTAAAATAATTTTAGGATGTCCTGGTGAGGCCTTTTTTAAGAAGTAATTAATATTCTGTGCTGCTTGCATCTGGTTTTAGAAGTATTTTGTCAGATCAGTATATTCAGAGGCCTCTAACTGCCCACTTTTGTCAAAGATCTGGTTTGTTAAAGTGGTAATTTTGCCTGTAGTTTAAACCACGTACCCCTTACGTGGGACATGTATAACTGCTGAAATACAAAACTTACTTGCCTTAATAATAATAATGTTCAAATAATGAACTTGACTCTGTGTCTTGGACAGTAAATACTGCAGATTCCAATATGCAAAAATGGTCACCTTTCAGTTTCAGATCATAGATGTAGGGCCAGAGGAGCTGTTGTTCCTGTTTCTAGTATGAACCACACATTGCAAGCCACAAACACTGTCACACTGCATAGTCACAGGAGAACTGATCTTTGATTTGTGATGTTTCCTAGCTTTTGACTTAAGTACTTGAATGCTGAAAAGAAAATTGATGCAATTCTCAATGTATTTGTTCCTTAGGAATCAAAGGAAATGTTCAAAATTACGGCACTGTAGAATACTGGATCAGATTAAGAGTTCCTATGGATCAAGCTATTAGACTCTACAAAGAGAGGTCAAAGGCTCTGGGGTATATAACATCCAGTTTTAGGGAACATGAACAACGATCCCAGGTGTGTTTGGTTTTGTACTCCATAGTTTTGTTCATCATTAGCATATTTGAAATCATTCTGTTTAGTTAACCTATAAGCACCAGATTTTCTTAATACATTCTTCTAATACAATATTCACAAATGTTAAACCAGTTGGGTTTCAGATCAGTGTAATGGGTGAAGCAATTGTTCAGAAAAGTCTCTTACGTTCTCAGTGTTTGAGTATTATGAGACTATTTCCCGGTTTGTTGGGTTGTTTTTTTCCCTAGATGGATAATGAGAATTTTCATAATACAAAGCACTGTATTTAAGTAAGTCACAGACAGGAAAAGAGGGCACTTTCAGACATCTTCATCAACTGCTTGAGAAATCAAAACACTCAGGTTGAAATGCCTAAGTTTAAAACACTTCAGAGTTTTTAATTGGCCAGGGGTGTTTTTTTTAATCTATTGCTCTTTCAATGATTGTATGTCAGGAGTAACTTTAGTCTTTTATATTATTCCATAATGAAAATTTATATTGTACTAGAATCTCAGTGGATTCCATGAGGTAATCTGAGAAGTATGTTTAGAGTTTAAGGTCAGTAAAGGTCTTTTCAATAACTTGGTGTTTGATAACATTGTAACTTTTGCTTTAAATCTAATTTTTAAAAGAATCAAAGGTATTTTCAGCTAACTCACAAAATCTGGTTGGTTTTAAATGCCAAAATCTGTTACTTCATTTTCTCTATTTTTTATTATCTTTTTTCTGACCTTGTTGTCAATCCAAACACAGTTGAAAGGTGAGGCACGTGGAACAGGGCACTTTGTTGTAGTTATTGTAAAGCTGCAAATTCAAACATGGAGACTGAAATATGCTGATTATATGGGAGAAAATGCAACAGGAAAATGGCAGAAATGAAGAACAGCTTTTACAGAACTGTTGTTTAAAACACAACAGTTTTCAGAAATGTTTCATGGCAGAAATCATGGCTATAGCAGATGGTTACATTATGTTAAGGGTTCTGTCAATCTGCAGCTGGAAAAGTAGCTTCAGTTGTGTGTTCCAAAATTTAAGCTTTGAGTAGTTAGACATGCATATAAAATTTTCTGTCCTGTGTAGTGGCAGAAATCATGGAAGCATGAACTGCTACAAATTATTTTCTTCCCGTTGTGAAGGTAGCTAGAAATTGTACTCCTAAGGTTGCATATTAAGGACTTCAACTATCATGTTTGGTTTTCTCATTAGCTGTTTCACCCTGTACTCTTCATTCTAAATATTTAACATTTTGTCACACAAAATCAAATTGCTATATTTCTCCATATACCAGAAGACAGAACTCTGGCTTCCACAAGCAAGATAATTGTGTACAATGAATGACAATAGCTGTGTCATATTTAAGGATTTTGAAGAGATCAGTATAGATGAGGGTTTCTCATTTGAGATGGTCATGTTATTGATTTTCTTATTCTTTAATTTTTATTAAAATTAATTTCCCAGTGTGCCAGTTACATGTTTCACAGTTATGTACAAGCTATGCTGATAGCTCAGCACTGGGTCAAGGATTGGGCTGGATGATCTTTGAGGTCTCATCCAACCAGATGTAGTCTGTGATTCTGTAATTTTAAAAGATTGTGATATCGAGGTTTTTAATTTACTTCAAACATTTATTAGTCCTCTTCACATGCTGATTTCTGATTTTTGTTAACTGTTTATGTAAGAAAAGGTTTTGGAGCAAGGAAAAAACCCACCAAATCTGCAGTGCAATTTTAGTTGTTGAAAAGTACATATATAAAAGGGATTAGAGTTATAAAATTTCTTGATGCAGGATTGCTGTCAAGGTCAGAATCTTTAAAGTGGCTCTAGATATGAATCATTCCTAAAACTGATCTTTTACTGCTTTGTAGATAATCAAATGACAAGTAGATCATAAAACTTCAGAAGAATAAAGCAAACAATCACAGGCCTTGAAAGCATTAACCTCTTATTTCCTTATACTAATAACCCAAGAAGGATGTCATTGAACAAGTAATATTTTGACATATAAAATTAAGCAGTAGTTGGAGTGTCATTGAAATAATCAGTTATTTGTTCTATTTATATAGTTCTTAGAGTTCACCAGCATAAGAATTCTAATGGTTTTAATTTAACTTCTTTATTTCAAGCAGCAGATACTCAGAACTGCCCAAGTCAGCACTTCAACAGATGGCAATTTCAATGAACTCCACATTACAGTAAAATGTTGTAACAATCTACGAGCCCGAAAAAAACATCTTCAGCCAAATCCTTATGTTGTCTACAAGTTCTTTGATTTTGCAGACCATGATACTCCCATCATTTCTAGCAGCAGCAACCCACAAATAGATGACCATATGTGTTTCCAAGTGCCCGTGAATGCAGATTTAGACCGATACCTAAAATCCGAATCCGTAACCTTTTACGTATTTGATGATGGTGAAACGGAAGAAGGTGCTTATGTAGGAAAAGCCAGCGTGCCTCTTATTTCTTTAGCACATGACAGATCTATCTCAGGTAAGAATTAGACCTCTTTAAACATAATAAAATCTTTAGGTCCTGTTTCGTATCTCTTTAAAGTTCTTTATGAACCAAATGCAAGAAAGTCTCAGCAGAGGGATCTGGACAGGCTGGATTCATGGACCAAGGTCATTTCTTTGTGAGGTTTAATGAGGCCAGGTGCCAGGTCCTGCACAACAGCCCCATGCAATGCTTACAGACTTTGGGGCAGAGTGGCTGTAAAGCTGTTTTTCAGTCTCTTCTATGTGCAGTGCTCCAATGTCCTGAAGCTAAAGAATGTCAGTGTCTCACTTGTGCTGTAGAGGCCAAAATTGGACAAGGAATTGCAGATGCCATCTCATTGGTGTTGAAGAGACAAGATATAAAACTTCTCTGGACCTGCTTGACTGCATTCTTATTAGTACAGGCCAGGGTGCATCTGACATTCTTTACTGCAAAGGCACAGCGTGGCTGGCTTATTTTTTTTAATATATTTCATCAAGCAGGACCAACTCTTTTTGTCTGAAAGGTTGTTTGTGGCCTGTCAGCCCCCAGCTAGTACTGCTACGTGGGGCTATTCCTGGGCTGATGCAGGACTTGGCATTTGCTCTTTTTGAACCTCATGAGGTTTCCATCAGATCATTTTTCTACCTTGAACAGCAGCCCTGCCTTCAGGGCTTCCCAGAAGTTGATATCAGTTAGTAATTTATTATGATGTTTATAATACAAAAGCTGCTTAATTATTATTTCATTAACAACTACAAGACATTGAGGAAAGTTTTAAAATCTGATTCTATAATTATTCCATATAAATGGACAATATAAAATTTGCAAGTGAATTTAGGATGTTTCTTCAACAAAGGTTTATCAACTTGCAGATTTTGAAACCCCTTAAATTCTCTTTGACAAGAATTAATGTTAGTAAAACACAGAAATGTTTTAGTTAGATCTTTTGAAAGATTTCAATAAAAATTAGTATCTGGTATTGGAATATCTGAGAAACCTACAGGGCACCTTGAAGGAATGCAGTGATTCAGTACCTACTAAATCCTGTATTTCAGGATGCCCACAGTGTTATATTGGATTCATTTTGATGTATAAAACAGAATGTGTTGACATAGCTTCCAGAATGAGTACTGTTAAGTTACTTAATCCCTGGATCCCATTCAGGTTTGCATTGCATTTTCTTGTATGTATGTAGAATAAGATAATTTAGATAAGATTTGCATTTTGCTTTCAGGTACTTTTGAACTAACAGATTCTGAAAGACGTGCTGCTGGCACCATCACAGTTGAATTAAAATGGAATTTTGTCTACCTACCACCAAGTGGATTGGCAATGGCTACAGATTTAGCAAATTTAATTCAAAATGAGAAATCAATGGCAATTAAATTACCAGCGGAGGAAAAAACCCAGACTCCAGCCCTGTTGCCTTCTTTTACTTCATCACTGACAGTGAGTAATGTAACAGATTCACAGAAGTTAAGAGATATAGAAGACCTATTACAGCAGGTCATTTAGCTCTTCTCTGAGGACCAGGTTTTGTCCTTACTGCAAAACAATGCGTAGTACAAATACTTCATATAATCATCATCTTTGACTTCCAAAGAAAGTGAAATCTTTCTTTTATCCAAAACTTTTAAACTCTTTTATAATGGTGGATAGCTGCTTAGCAAAAGGGTGGAGAGGAAGAGGAAGATAAATAACAAATACTAAATGCCTTCTCTATACATTTAGTGCTTATTAATTCTCTCCAATGTAGATGTCCTACATGAAATGTAGTTACATGCTTGTGCAACTTCAGGACTACAGTTGCAATTTAAGACAGTCATGAAATGACTGAAATATTTCTGGATCATTTTGTTAATTTTACAAGTATTGTCAGTCTCTTCCCTGTGTTAAAATTCTCCAGAGGAAGTAGCATGAGGAAAGGTGCCAAAGATAAGATAAGCCTACAGAACAAGAAAATAAATCAAGCATTCCATAAAGAGTAATAATAAATCATTCTGTCACACACATGATTCCACTGGCTTCAGTTCTACGCCTGCTCCTTGCCTGGAGCTCAAATTGCATTACATACATGTTCTGTGAGTCTTACACCCATTTGTGGATGAATTCTGAACAGTATCTTGAACCTTATTTAAGCAACATCTACATAATTTTTCCTGGTTAGAATTTAATTTAGTCCAGTTGGATTTGGCTTTGAGAAAAATGAGGGTCCCTCAAAATTTACTGTAAAATAAGATGGTTAGAACATGTCAATGACTGGTCTTCAGCTATACTGTTTATTGCTTTATTACAGAAACCAACACCCAAACCAAGGCAGCGTGCAGCTCAACCAGACAAGAAAGTATCTTTTCAGGATCTTACTACAATACAGGTGGCAGTAAGTTTTGTTTTGCTCATGCATGTTGAAGCAAGAAAGACTGCTTACATTTCAGTATGGACAACTTCTAGAACTAATAATCTAAAAGACTCTGTTTTAGCCACACAAGACTAATGTCCCAGGCAATGACCAGTAGCATAGTATTGCATATAGGTGGAGGACACAATACTGGAATATTTGTGTGGCTCCCTCAGAATTGCTTGCTATCCTCCACAGTTTAGAAACTTCAGCTACTGCAGATATAGGGCATATTCCAAGAGGAGAAATCAACCATCTCTGCACTGTTTCCCATTGCTCTGGGTTATTAAAGTATCTTTGTACATTGTATCACTTGCACAAACAGAAACATCTCTACAGAAACCAGCTTGATCCAAACAGATCCTGTGTGTTGAGCTACTGAGATACATGCTTCAACACAATTCAGTCACCTCTTAAACAAAGTTTATCAGCTGAGATTACAGACACTGTGAGGACAATTAACTCTTCTGAACTTGGGGCGCACTATCATGTGTACGTCCTTCCAGACTCTAGGAATCTCTACATGAAGTAATTTAAGCATATCTGCTCTACGATGTAAATTTTCATTTGACCTTAAATAATCTGCCTTCAGAAAACTAATAATAGGCTTTAGTTACTCTTGTAATTAAATCCAGTAAGTTAAGGTAAGGTATTTTAACAGCTAATTATAAAAGATTATGAGTATTGTCAGTTAATAATAGGTTACATTGATTAAAAAATAGCTGTGATGGGTGTTTTTATTAGTAAATGCCTTGATTGCATTTTATTTTTGAAATGTTAACATCAGGTTCTTCTGCTTCTCTTTCATTTACCATGACTAGAACTTTGTTTTGAGCCATTCAGTCTAGACTGGAAATAAGAATGATGAAGTCAATCTCTTGTTTTGTTTGTTTTTAAAAAGGAGCAAATAGTGGTGAAATGAAATGTTTTGGGGCTTAGGGAAAACTGTAATGTTAGCCATGTAGTTTTACACACAACATATCTTCAGCTGTCCAAGTAGTAACATCTCCAAGTGTGACGTTTTTTCACAAACCAAGATTTTCCAAGGGAGACAGCTAGCTACTTTGTCTCCAGAACAAGTTTTCAATACTGGATGAGCAGCTGCCCTTGTTTTAAAAAACAAGCCTCATTGTGTACTCTTAGAACTAAGTAGTCAAATAGGTGGGCCTTCTCTGATGTCTCAGTTTCATGGTGATATGGCAAGAGTGTCCATGCTAAAGAATTAGAAGTTCAACACATGAAAACATGCTTCATTTTCCTGTTCATCCTTTCACTAGCAGAGAAACTAGTCTTCTGATGTTAGTGTGACGCGTGCCAAAGCAAATAGTTGATTTGGAAAAGGAAACTCACTGAAAATTGGGATGAATGATTTGACTTGTCCAAACCACTTTTAAGAATTATTCGCCTTCATAGGTAGAAACCATAGCAGAGGACAGAAGCAGTAAGGCTAATACAAGGTAGAAAAAGAGGACATAATTTCCAGCCCAACTGCTTCTCCATCAGTAAATTTATACCTACTTTTGTCTGTTAATTGTCTGTTATGTATTAAACACTTCCCTTTATTTTACCCATAACTTAGGACTCTGTTGTTGAAAATAATATGGAGCTTGCAGAGAAGAGGAAGGCTTCAGAAATTCCAGGTGTTTCAGAGGTATGAGATTATTCGAGTTTTGCATTTTTATATAATATATTACCTTTGAATTCCGTGTGTATGCTATTTCTTCTTTCAAGCTTTGAAAAATCAAATTACAGTAAAGGAAGATCTCAAAAACTTCTCAGAAATACAAAAAAAAATAAAGTCAATCTGTGTGATAAGAAATGTTTTTGTGGCCACTGAAAAGGAAGGAATGTCTACACTTACTTCCTTCTATGTTTGCATAAAAATGTGTCTCCCCTCTAAAAATTACTACTATATAACAAGGATAAGATAAAGAAGAAATGGAATAACTCTGGGATATATTTAAATACTTAGCATGTCAAAGAGAAGAAAAGTATTAAATATTGTAGTTTGTAATGATCCAAGTGCTTATGAAAGTTGAGGCAGATTGGCCCATTGTAGTTTCTAGTGGTGAACGCAACATTTAACCACTGGCTCTTATTTATATTCCTTTAATTTTCCAACTTAAGCAAAGCCCTAAGTGAGCTCTAGAGAAGTCTCCTTTCCACCATATCAGGTGGTAATTGCCTGAAAAATTTAACCACAAAATGCAACTCTGTCACCGAAGGAGTTATAAAGGAGGGTCAAACGTCATCTAAAAGACAGTGGTTATAATACATCATCTGTGCCAGTGCACAGTGCACATAAGAGACATAAAATGAGTTTTAGTTGATTAGGTGGGTTGGATTGGTTGATGGGTTGGACGCAATGGCCTTGAAGGTCTCTTCCAACCTAGTTTATCCTATGTATTCTATGTGACTTTGAAACTGCAAGGAAAACCCTTACTTGTAGAATAAGGCTCTTCAGTGTTTGTTACTATTGCTTTGTGTGGCTCCAAATGTGGCAGAACAGACATAGCTCTTGGTGTCCAGTTTTGGAAAAATTGGATGTTCTGTGGACATCTGAAAGCTGTCTCATGGATTCTGAGGGTGGGAGGTGAAGCATCAATGTCCTTGTGGAAGAGAAGAATTCTCCTAGAGAATTGTTTTATAAATGTGTAGATCTCCAGCAATTTCCATGGAAGATGCCATCTCTGTAATGTTGCATGCACCGATGCTTTATCCTGCCTGTGGTGTGGCTCAGTTGGTAGCACATAAGACCCTTAATGGGAAGCTTGTGAGTTCAAGCCTGCAGTGGGCACTATTGTCCTCCCTACTCTAGTCATGGGGTCTGTGGTGACAGGTTGGACTCGATGATCTTTGAGGTCTCTTCCAACCTTGGTGATACTGAATACTGAATACTGATGAGGTATTGTTCTATGTAATTGAATTCAAGGAGAAAAAAAGTATTGAGACTCCTGAAGAGTAACTTAATGCACTCTTTTACCTTAGAAAACATGTTTGCCTTTTTTAGTAAAGCCCCTTCTTTTTATATGGTTTTAGTTTGCTTTTCAAACAGAAAATGTACAATTCACATTATAAAATTGCCAACTGAGTAAGGTGGCAGTGGATTGTTTGGTTATTTTTTTAAACTGAATCTTGTAGAACTGAGAAAGCTGAAATATAAATGAATCTGGAAATCTAACAGGCTGTATATATGTTGACAGGTACCAAATGATTATGTAGTTATGTTTTCACAAATATACGTTGTTAGAGAATTGCCTTTTTACTGTTTCAATTATTTCTTACTGCAGTTGACAACTTCTCATTGTTTCTTGCACTGCACAAGCAATATAATTGTTTAAAGGTTATGTATAATGAATGTGAGCCATAATTCTTCAAGTTTTGAACTTTAGTAACTTTTACCATTCAAGGAGTGTGATAAAATGTGTAAGTTTCTCTGGTTTTATATAGCATGTGATACATGAGGTTAAACAAGAAAGTCTGGCAGATGATAAGGTGGAAGAGATGGCTGAAGAAATTCGACAGGAAAAGGAAGACCTCTCACATCTGTCAGAGGGGCAGTTGGCTGACCATAGTTCAATTACCTCTGGAGATGAGATAGAAATAGCTGAAGAATTGGAACCAGAAGGTAAAATGCATTTTTATGAATAAGTAACTGTATTTTCTTAATAAATCTGTGTCTCTTTCCATTTACTTAAGCATTTCTTACTAGCAGTGGGAGCTGCCTCGTTATGAGAAGCTTCGTGACAGAAATTATATTCTGGTGTACTTTAGAGCTGAAGCTACCTGGTGAATATGGTGGTGTTATTTTCTTCCCAAATGGAAACTGCATTGTAATTGAATGCAAAAATCTGGTATCTGACCTAGATTCATAAAATATTAAAGAAAACCTGGCTTCTATGTCTTTATGTTTTTATATTCTCCCTTAGAATTGTGCTGTTCTAAAGACTATTTTAATGAATATGCTCCTTTTGTCTGCAGATAAGAGCTGATGCTGATATCGGAAATCCTTTCAGACAGTGAGAGGGGTAGTATGTCTTACTGCATCTGTGACATGAAGTTGTGGGAGATAGATTTATTTAAAGATTATAGAAGCCAGGTCATCCTGTTCCACCTCTGAGCTTTAACTGTTTATCATGGAAATAAACCAGGTCCGCGATGCAAGTTTAAAGTAAAAGCTCATGCAGAATTTTATGTTCAGTTGTTTGTAGCTTCCACATAAGAACTGATTAGAAAAATTGAGAAAGTGGCATGTTGAGTCCCTGTTGTGTTTGTAAGTAATTTGCTCCTGAGAAGAAAGACCTGAATGCTTTAGAAAATAATCCACCTGCATACAGGACTAGTTTTGATAAATTTTTTTCCCCCTTTTTAAAAACAAAATACATTCTTCTTTACATGTGAATAGTGTTAAACTTAGTCAGAGGAAATCCACAAATTCAGGCCAAATTCATGTATAAAGCTAACTATTGTTCCTACTTCAGTTCATCACAAGACTTGTATCATTCCACTCATCAACTTTCATCTGGGAAACATTACTTTTATTTTAGCATATCAGAATAAAATACAGTTCAGATGACTTCAAAGGTCATTGATTTGCCAGTGTTAATCTTCTGCAAGGAAGAGAAGATTTACTTGGCACTTGGACTTTATTTATTAGAAAAGCATATATATTGCTATCAGGTTTCTCAGCAAGTCTCAGGTGGACTACAAATATAGGGGACGGTTAACTAAATTACTTTTTATTTTTAATTATTTTTTTTCAGATCAAGATGATAGACAAGAAAGTGATGCAATTGAATCAGTAATAACTGACAGTGATGATTGTATTGTTTCAAGTCCAGTATCCAAGAATATTGTAAAGGTGAGTCAGAGTATTTATGGCAATTATTCAGGAAGTTCAAAAATGTATTTTAAGCTTTATGTCCTCTAAGAATAGCTTTGCTATATCTAAGGCATTTTCAAGGAATATATATTTTCCTGAGCTTAACCTCACCAAATTATGTGTGTGATTTATAGGTGTGTTTTTAATGGGGAAATTTGTTTTTATCTTTTCCATTATTGTCATACACACTTAGAAGTAGACATTTCCAATTACTTTCAGTCTGAATGAAAATCTTAGTTCTGCATAAAATCTCCTAACAAAAGATAACCACTATAATGTGAATGTCAAAAGAACTTAGTCTCATTGTTCAGTCCTACCTGTTGCCTTTATGGGGAACTATGTCCTTTTTGGCTTCTTTTAGAGCCTTCTGAGGAAGGAGGATAATTTGACCTGTCAGGGCCGGTAGTAAATCTACAACGGTTAGCTACCCACTCCACCATCCCAGTATGTTGAATTGATTGAATGCTGATGAAATGGCGACTGCATAAACTTGAAGTTCTTAATAACATGCAAACCTTCAAATATATTTTCTAGTTAATACACACAGAATCCCTTCTGTTCCTGGACATCAGTTTTCAATAAAGTTTGTACATGTATAGTGTCCAATGACATCAGAGAACTTATTTTTCTGTTACTATTTGTGGATGTGTATGGTAATAATGCTCTTTTAAAAGAGCAATTAATGAGCATAAAGTCATATATACAAAATAACACAGTATAATAAATATTTACAAAATTTACTTTGAAGAGGATTTCAATACTATAATTCTCTCTTTTAAAAAAAAAAAATATTATTTCATGCTTGTAAGATGGACAAAACAATCTTAAAAGCTACATAACTAGCACTTCAAATTGATTATAATACTTCTAACAGCTAATACTTCTGCTCTGTCACAGCCTTCTTTCAAAGGACCAGGGGTGTACTTTTATATCCTATCATTCTTAACTTTTTTTTTAATGTGATAACCTAAAGGTAGTTTGATGCTTTTAAAAATTTTTTTTCAATCCATGTTCAAGGCTGTGTGACATCTTACAAAGTAACAAGCAACAAGAAGCAATGCTTCATATGAGTAATACTGCTCCTTTTTTTAAGTTGTAAAAGAGATTTAGTAATGCTATCACTTACATATACTGCAGAAAGATACAGGAGGTAATTCTGAAGGCAAAAATGCATTTTTTATATGCAAAAACCTATTTTGCCAGGCATTTTGAGAACTAAATTGACTGCAACTCATCACCATGAAGTTAAACTCTAATATAGTTGATCTATACATTTCTAGTCATCCTGTATTTATCAAAATTATTTAAGAACACTTCTAAGAGGATTTTGAGTGTAGCTTCCCTCCAGCTTCATTACTTTCTACCTCTTCCCATTGATCTGTTCCTCTGGTAACAAAGTGCATATTCAGAAAGGGTAGGTAAGACAACTAAAGCTATAAATTCTTCAGGCAGCATGTTTGATACAAATTGGATTTTAAAAGTAGGCATTGGTTTATTTGAAATCTTGAGTTAATTCTAGAGTATAGCATGTCCAAATTGTGGTTGAATTTAGTTTTTCTTTTTTTTAAGATTGAAAATCACTGTCTTTTATCTCTTAAGATAAATATCCTGCTGGTAATCAAACACTGTAAATAAGACTTGTGATTTTTGGCGATCGTTGTGCTAATTATCCTATAAATCTGAGTTGTGTGCCAAACTGTTTAAGCCATTTAAGATCATACTGTTTCTTTTTTGCATGTTGCAAATTAGACAGTTCATGGTTATTTCTTAGATATGTTGATCATAAAGGGTATCTAACAGATTTTCCAGTACTTAGCTGTACCACTTGCTTCTTTCTCTTTTATTCTTGTCTATGATGTATAATTAATCATAGATTACTTCATTTTGTTTCATTTCATTTACAACATTTATGAGCTTCACTTTGTCGGTATGAAATGCTTGTCCCCTTCTTTCCTTTCCAAAGTGGCGTAATTAGTGTTAGCATCTTTTTTAACAGGCTACATAAAGTTTAGTGGCTGGATTAAATCAAGTCATTAACATAATGTGCTATACAATTTGCCCCTATCTCTTTTCGTTTCCAGTACATCAAAGTGCCACAGAGTGCCAGTGTAATTGGGCCTTGCTAGCTTGTCAGGTTCAGTCAGGCTGATGGCTGCTGCTTTTACTAAAAAGCTTCCAGGCATGATAATTAATAGAGAAAAGAAGTCTGAGAAATGTAAAAGTTCGGACAGTTCTCTATGAATATTTCATATATTTGAATAATCAGAAGTTAACATTATCAATTTGATGTATAATACATTGATTAAAAGCCTTGTTTCATATCCTCAAAATAGACATCAAAACTGGAAATTTGCATTTTTCTTTGGCATGGACTTTATGTTTTTTAAAAACTGTATTTTTATTTTTTTAAAATATTTTTTCTTCCAGTTTCTTTTCTTTCACCCTCATGTCTACATGCTTTATCCTTACAGGAGATAATACAGCATTCAATTATTACAATAAAATGTACTGCTGTCAGCTTCCAAGTTGTCTTAAAATGTGCCCATAAGGCAATTACTGGCAAAAACAATTCATTGGGTGGTGGACTTTTTTTTTCCCTAAGTGTGTTTATATATATGGCTCTTGTTCATTGCAGATACTGCGAGTGCTTTGTCTTCTGCTAATAGCAGTTTGTTGAAACCTGTCATTATCTGTTGCTGTAAATTAAGATCTCAGGGTCTCATTAATTTTGACTGGAAAATCTCTCTTAAACACCATTAAAAAGCAGTATGAGTTCCTTGTGGGTCTGCTGGTCAGTGAAACATGCTTGTGCAAAGGTGGGAAGGTTTAACGCATAAAGGTCGTCTATAGCAACACAATAAATAGTTTTCCTTCTGCCTTGTTTTGTACAATTACATGGTAGTGCAATTCCTCCTACGAGATACCTGTCATCATTGGGAAAAAAAAAAATATTTGGACATAGTATTGCAATTTTAAATTCTGACTGTCTTGGTTCCTTGATGCCACATTTATTTTCTGCAGGATTTGAGTACCTTTTGTGTACTTCAGGGAGATGAGAGTGCTCAATGCTTTTCTTAAACTGACTAGTGTGAAGAGCTAATCTGAATGCAGAGAACTAAAATTTTAGGATTTTAATATAACTCTGTTGAGTTGGCTTGATTCTATTGTGCCAGAAATGCTAACCTTAATCTTGTCTAGCTCTAACTCTAGTTGCTTTGTGCTTTTCTTCTATAAGAAATTGTGGAAATAAAATTGTTGTGCCAGCATAGTTAATAAAACAAGCAATGAAATTAATGGAACAGAACTATCTTATCAGAGTAAGATAGGAGGAACTTGGTGAAGCTTTGGAGTCAGTATTTTCAAAGACAAATGATGGGTCTAAGATTAAAAAGTGGTATTTGCCATTCTCTATCTGCTGGGTGGTGTTTGCTGTTTTGGTCGTTATTAGACAGAAACTAAAGTAACAGAGAGTTTCATGAATTCAGGAAGGACCTCAGTTGTCTTTTTCCACTGATGAAGTTTGAGATCACAGTAGTTTGAATAGGCAGCACGCTGGAATGATGGATTTACAACTTCTGGCACTACTTTGTAGTAATAATTAGAAGCATGTACTAGAAATCTGTCTTCTTGATGGAAGAAGTGGAAATAAGAGGGAGAATAAAAAATAGTAATAATTAAAACAAACAAACAAGCAAAATCCCCAAACTCCCCCCTCGAAAAAAACCCAAAACAACTAAACCAAACCAAAAAGACAAACCAACCACACACCAGCTTTTAAAATTTTTCAAACCAAGAGAATCTTAATTGATGAGGTAACCCATTCCTTTTTTTAGGTAACAAAATTTATTAGTCAGAATATTTAAGTAAGTTGAATGTTAGATTTAAGGCTGAGTGCAAATGCTTACAATCAAAGCATCAACAGGAACCATTTTTTAACCTACCTGCTAATATTTTTTGTGCTTATGAATATGAATGCTCCTCAGTTGGTACTTGAGAGATTGCATTTATCAGAGCTCATTGGCATGGGAGTAAGCTATGGTGACTTTACAAGTAGAAAGGGAGATTATTTTTCTAACTGGAGGTCTAAAAAGCAAAGAATGGGATTTGCAACTAAATTTGACTTTGGTTAGGTGTCATGTATATCACAAAGCATAATTTTTTTCACACTGTAAGCATATGAGAGAGTATCAAATTCCATTCATTTTTGCATGTCTAACTTGTCCCCACCTACCATAATGGCAGGGGGAGTATGACAGTATTAAAGCTTTAAATTAAAAAAACAGCTGTATTTAAAAAGTGCAATTACTAAAGGGAAATGCTGTGCTGATACTTCTGCCTTCTTCCCATACTAAGGTTAGTTGTTTTTTTCTAAATGGATTAACTTGCAAACACTGATTTTTAAAATTGTATCTTTTTGTTTTTTCAATCAAACCAGAAGTCTGTGATCTACATATTGAAAAATATGTACATGCATAGATAATAGGATTCCTGCTTTTGTATTTATATTTGTCTTTGTTTAGTTTTTTATGTAACACTGATACTTATTTCATCTTATTTCTGTGACTTAAATGTTGACGTGTATTGGCATACCAAAAATGGACAGAGTGAGACTTCTTTTTATTGAGGAATTTTCTTTTGGTCAGGCTTGTTTACTTGGGGATCATGCTTCGTTCTGATATGAAAGGTAATTGTAAGGTTACAGAGCGTTGGAGTTACTTAATTGTGTGACTAGTTGGAACTGATGTAGCTAACCGGCTTTGAAATTGGGTAACGTTGGCGTTTGGTTTTTTTATCTTAACTAGTGGTATATTGATGGTGAGTGCTTAAACACTGAAGAGAAATCTCTGAGATAGTCTTGCAGTATAGATGAGGGGGTGTTCAGGATTGTAACAATGTTGTTTATGTAGCTTATGTATCCTTCCCCACTTCTTGGAAATAAAACTTAGCTAGGAAAGTGTGTACCTCACCAGTCAAAGAGCTCCGGATATATCTACTTCTTTGTATCTATTCATCCCTAAAAACAGTTTCCCTTTAAAAGCTGGCAGCTGAGGCAGTGCCTGCCCCTGGCAAGTTGCAAAATGAAATCTTTAAAAAAAAGTTCAGCTTTCAGAAAAACATTGAACAATTTATCTACCTCTTCAGAAAGTGAGACAAGCCATTTGAGGGGAAGAAAGTGATGAAAAAATATGCCGAGTACAAATGTGACTTTAGGTTCAAATGTGTAGAAGCACAGAATACACTAGGTTGGAAGGGACCTTTTGAGGTCATCTAATCTAAGCCCCCGGCAGTAAGCAGGGACCTGCCCAACTAGATCAGGTTGCCCACAGCCCCAGTAAAGCCTGACCTTGAATGACTCCATGGATGGGGCCTCCACCATCTCCCTGGGCAAGATGCCTTGGTGTTCCACCACCCTCATAGTAAAGAGCTTCTTCCTCATGTCTGAGGTTATAGTTGTCACGGTAAGAAACCCCCATATCCCTCAAAAACTTAGTATTTTCTAATATGCTTGTTGTTTTATGCTGAATCAGAAATTGTCTTTTCTGAAAACATCAATGGGTCTGTTACGGATTTGCATACAGGAAGCAATATCTAATCATTGAATTGTCTTAAGGTGTGGCAAGTAATTCATACTTTTGAAGACACTGATGATAAGTCCATGTTCTGAAAATGATATTTTGGACTCTGCAGTAGATAAAATGGCAGCAACCAGAGGTGTACTCAGTATCACAAACAGCTGGTTTTGTTTCTTGAGATCTTAGTTATGGACAGAGCAGAAGGGATTGCATTAGACCTTATAATGGTGATAAACTTGTGCCCTTGCATTGCCCTTGGTAGAGAAAGAGGATGATTTCTCATTCAATAAATATATTTGTCAATCAAATAATATTGATCATGATTGAAGTATTGATAGGAAATGGATGATTACTAGTGATTATTGAATAACAGCTTATAGTTTGTCTGATATACTTGGTTCTTAATAGAAGGGAATAAGTAAGTGGACTGTAGAAAAAAAAATACATAAAATAATGTAGAATATAGAATAGAATATAGAATTAACCAGGGTGGAAAAGACCTTTGAGATCATCAAGTCCAACCTGTCATCCAATATTATCTAATCATCTAAACCATGGCACCAAGCACCCCATCCAGTCTCTTCCTAAGCATCTCCAGTGATGGTGACTCCACCACCTCCCTGGGCAGCCTATTCCAATGGCAAATCACTCTTCCTGTGAAGAACTTCTTCCTAACATCCAGCCTAAACCTCCCCTGGCACAGCTTGAGACTGTGTCCTCTATGCAGTAAAGCATATATATTTTTGAGCTTTGGTAACAATAGGATTCAAGTTAATGTTATGGTTAAGAAGTTTCTTTTTACTTCAAGTTATTCAAGGGTAATGCATTAGTTCAAACTATAGATATAAGAAATAGGATCATTGTTTACATTGTTCCTATAAGCAAGTCTTGCTGCTCTTCTGTGCAGAAATCACAAACTCATTTTTTTTGTAAAACAGTTGATTCTGTGGGATACTCTTGTGGACCATTTGAGACAACTGGAATTATGCTATTCACAACAAATTCTTAGTGTTTTATTGTGACCAAAAATGAAATAAACCCATGAAATATACAGCTTCTTGAAGATGGTAGTTAAGACTTTATGGAATTTTTCAAAAGCATTTCTAATCTCAAAAATCAGAAAGATAAGAAAAGTTGAGACTTCCAATTCTGATGTAATGTCCAATACATGTAGTATTTAACCTAATCCTAAAGCTTGCTGAAGGAGTTCAGTGGTTCTTATAAATCTCTGCATAGTGTTAATTACAAAGAGTCAATATTAAATTGTAAAGAAAGAATAATAGACTAAGTATCTTGCCCATGTTTTGTTTTCCTCACTTGAAAGCACTGATCTGGTTTCTCAGAGACAGTTTTGAAAGCATTCAGTATTCTTTATTTTAACATATGTCCAGTCTCTCTGTTAAAGGAAATTTCATATTCCATTTTGTTGTAAGTACCAAATTCAAAGACTGTCAAAGCAGAATGATTTGTGGGAAGTAATTGGTCATGACAAACTATTGATTTTTCACTTGAATAGTACCTAATAAATGAGGCTAAGGCTTTAAAAACACCAGCTTAGGAAAAGATTCAAATAACATACTTCACTCTGTACCATAGAAATACAAATGGTTGTTTAAAAATTAATTCCTATCATATATTGGATGCTACATACATTCTCAGCGTGGCTACATAATATGAGTGATTTTGTATTAGTAGTGAAATATGACATGCTTCCTATGCTGTTCTTCAGCAGTTCTATATTTTTGTTTGTAAATATCTTTTTTTTTCATCAGCTTGTGTTTTGCTTTGTGTATGCTGTATTCAGGTTTGATATGAATAAAAACAGGCCTTAAAATATTCTTGACTGTTAAGCCCTAAAGTAATTTTTGTTTTCCTTGCAAATTTCTAATTATGTTTCAGTTATTTGCTTGATTATAAGTTAGAAAGCAGAATACCTGGATTTGCCCTGCTCTCCTTGAGAAACTGCAATATTCTTTGCCTACAGTATGCAATTACAAGTGTTAAATATGTCAAACAAATTTTAAGATATGTAAAAGGAATACTTGATAATGCAGGATATTGTATTTGGGCTTGATTCATAAACTACTGTCTGTGTACAAACTAGTCTGACAGAGCTGCTAAATACTTTGGGGCGAACAAAACCACTCAGCATATCACTTTAAATACAGATGCTAATACATCTGTTCCATGCAAGAAGAAAAGAGTTGTTTCTGAAGTAAAATTAGACAATAGAGCCAATTTCATTTTTTATGCATGTGAATGTAGAGTGCTTGAGGTTATTAGTTGAAACTGAGTAACCTTTCCAGGCTTTCATCTCTTTCTTTTCGAATTTGAATATGAAAAGCATATTCAAGTCAAAGACCATCACTTTAATGACATTTGGCAGTCATTTGATTTATTAGATTTTAGAAAAAAAAATTCCTTTAAATATTTCATCATTCTATGCTAATCCCAGTAATATTGCCAGCTGAAGCCGTGTACCTGTATTAGTGGAGACAGAATGGTGTGGAATTTTTTCTGTCATCCTAGTAAAATTTCCATGAATCTACTGAATAATAAAACAACCTTATTGAAATATTCAGATTTGGGTTTTTAGTTTAAGTGTCTTAGGATACATAATAAAAGGAAATGCCTTTTGAAAGGAGGGGGTAAAATTACTTCATCAAATATTGAAAGGGCGTGACAACAGTGGAAATTGTTCTATACCATGGATATTTTTACAATAGGATACACCTGCTTTTCAGTTTGATTAATCATATAATTTGCTTGGAAAAATACAAGTGATCCCCCATAACAAATTAGAATACTGACTTGCAGTTCTAACACTGAATCTAGAAAGCTGATCTTTTGAGTATGAATATTTTAAGCTTACAATCAAAAATTGTCAAAATATTTCCATACGGGGAAATACTTATGAAAATGTTATGAACGCAAAAAGAAAGAAAGGTGGGGGGGGAAAGTTTGACATTTCTGAACTTCAACATGTTTTATTTGCTCTTTGAAGAATCTCATCTTTGAATCCTCACCCATGTACTCCAGTTTGAAACTATAGTAGCTTTTCTTTCTTTGAATTACAGTTACCTAGAGAAATATTTGTGACTCTTTCTGTTGAGTCTGACATTCCCACTTAAAGCTTCTTAAAGTGTGTCTGTACACAAATAATGCAGTCTTTCCAAAGCTGTATGAAACAGTGGCTTCTAAGCAACAGAAAGATGTCATTTTAGTTAATAAGAAAAGGTTCTGGTGATGAAGAATTGAGATATTACATTTATTGTAATATTTTTAATTTCAACTACTAGGTGTATATTTGATTTAGCTCGAAAAGTTCAGTCTGTTAGGCTGAGTTCCACATAAATGCCACGTTACTTTACACGCCAAACTACTTCCTGACTTGATAGATTTTTATTGTGTAGTGTTGTTTGCAGTGGGTGCCGAGCAACTATCTAGTTAATAATAAGGGCAACTAAAATTAGTGGTTCAGATGTCATTTGTGCATGCAGATAACTATAGCCTAATCTTTTCAGTGGAATATTACTATTGCAAAAATATTTTCAGCACTAAATGTAAATTGGTGTCTGTTGCAACAATATTCTTAACTGCAAACCCCGGGGCATAACAACCTCATTATGTTTATATCAAAATAATCAGTCAGTGGTATTAGTCAATAGCCAGTGATTTGCATGTGTCTCTGTTTGCTTGCTTCATGGTAACACTACAAGAAACACAAAATAATCTGTATTATGTTTGTACTTTGTTTTTAAACAGGCAACTGAAAAAATCCGGATTGAAATTATATCGCTTTGTCTTACTGAGTCACGAATCACATCAGATGAAAGTATACAGCAGCTGTTTGTAGAATGCAGATTATACAATTTCCTTGCAGAGGAGACCCCACTGTCACTTCCCAAACCAACAAGTGGTCAGAGGATTCACTTTAACTATAGCAGTGGTAAGTATGTTGTATTCCTGAGCAGGTTTGTTTGTCTCTTAAATCTGTCTTAGGAAAATGCCTGCCAATATAGCCTCTTTCCTTCATATGATTGCATTTATCTGTGTGCTAATTGTATTTGTGTATTTCCCAGTTATTTGGGGAAATATTAAAGGTATTTTATAAGAAACGGGGTAAGGATGCAATTATTGACTATAAGATGAGTTATTGAAGTAGGCTTGTGTATGAAACGTTAACATTGCAATCTATTTAAATGTACTGCTAGCATATGCATTTTAAATTAGGCAACACATAACTAAAATTCATGTATTCCTTTTAAAAGAACATGATAACAGCAAAAGAAAAACATTCCATGTAGCCATGTGCAACTAAAATACTGTTTAAAAGAGAAAATGTGTAATTGATCTTCATCATCACTTGGGAATACTCAGTCTTCCTTTCATAAGAACTTTTTGAAACAGGAAATCATTCAGCCATGTTTAATACTATTTCATTGTGATTTACTTCATAATACTTAATCCTGCATGTTCCGTATGCTGTCACCTCACAAATGAACATTTGAAAATACTTCATGTCAGTACCCCCTGTAATTTACACTAATAGCATACACAAAACTCTTGTAGTAATTGGTAATTCTCTTGTTAATTATTTCATAGTATTTCAATTATTAACTTCTTTTTTTTTTTTATTCTGTGAAAGTTTATTTCATTCAAGATTCAGTCTGAGTACTTCATATTGTTTTGAACTCTGTCTTGCATTTTTATCTGGGGGTATCCTGGAGCAGGTGAATCAATTTCTGTTTGTGACATGCCATTCATACACACATTCCAAGTAAACATTCTTTTAAAAACAATTTTGTACAAGTAGCTTTGCTGAAGTGATGTCACAGTGAAATCTTTAAAGCTGCTGCCATCCAGAAACCCAATGTTAGAGGTAGGCTTGCCAAAGAATTTATATCCTCCTAATGCAAACTGTGATATTATCCCATAGCTGAAGACTGAAATCCCTCATAGGTATCACATAAATCAAACCTTTTATGTTCTACAAACTTGAACATAGAAGGCTTCACCTCATCTTGAAGAGAAACTTCTTTACAGTGAAGGTGATGGAGCACTGAAACAGCCTGCCTAGGAAGGTTCTGGAGTCTCCTCTGGAGACTTTCAAAACTCACGTGGATGCATTCCTGTGTGGCCTACCCTAGGTGATCCTGCTTTTGACAGGGTGGTTGGACTCCATGATCTCTGGAGTCCCTTCCAATCTCTAACATTCTGTGATTCTGTGATTGCTCTAGTGGGTCTGCCCATTTGAGAAAGGACACGGCACAATGGGTTAACTTCTGTGACTCTGAGAAAGACAGAAATCTTTGTAAGGCTTTAGGGGGGGGGGAAAGAAAATAAAGAAAACAAAGAAACTAGTAATACTGCAAACTTTCATGCACTGAGCTAACTTCCATTCAAACAAATGGGATTACTGGCATCAGAGACATCAGATAAGTGAAAACTCTTTTTATGAGCTGAACAATATTCAGCTTTGCTAGCTACAGTAAACACTTTTCCAAATGTTCTACATAGGCAGGCTTAATTGAAACACAATTTTTTGAAACCTCATTGAAATAATAACATAAACCTATAAAAGCTCTCTAACATTTTTTTCTTCTTCCTTCTTGAATTCTCATTGCTTTGAATATAAAAACATTCAGAAGATGGTATAAAATTCTGATTCTTGATGTGATCTAGGCATAGTATTAGTTTTTAAATATTAACTCTGCAAAGTTATGCTAGCAGAATGCAACACAGTTATGATGAATACAGAATGAAAACTCAATTCTGAAGAAAATTCTGAAACAAATTTATTTCAAACTGTGATATTTGAAAATAGTACAGTGCTTTGTAAAGACTAATTCATAAGGCTTTCCAGTCTGGTCCTGCTGTATAATGTTATTTCTGCTAATCAAAACCTGGTTTAGTAAATTTGGGGTTTTTTATTTGCTGCATAAGTATCAATCTATAACTGTTTAAGCTTTTAAATATCCTAATGAATAGGTTTGGTTTTAATTGCTCCAGGACTATTCTATAGCATCATACTAATACTGCTGTTATTTGCAGAGTTTTGCTTAGATAATTGGTCATCTGATTTCTGCTCAAGATTAGCTTCACGTACAGGGGAGTGGAAAACCTAATGAGTCTGCTTTTTGATAATGTCAGTAGGAAAGCCACCAAGAAAATAGTAATGAAATCTGCCTGTGTGTTTACTATAGCTTTACTGCATCTCTTATTCATGTCTAATTAGATTTGACTATGTTGAATATTTGAGGGTAATTGAATATTTTCTTTAATAAAAATGAGATTTGCATGGGTAGAAAGAAATTTACTTTGAGCTTAGAAGGAGACTAATAGTCTTCTAGGTTTTTGCACAGAGAAAATTAGGGTAGGTCTAGAAGTAATCTAAAAATATCAGTAATTCTTACAAATAAAACATATTATTTTAAAATGGAACAGCTTGACTCTTAAAAACATCTTGCATAATACAGAAGGTTCCATGAGATTTGTTACATTTTAAAACATTTCAGCTTTCCCCATATGTTTTACACATTCTTTACTGTCAGTGCTTGACATGTAAGATTCCAGAAACTTCACAGAATCATGATGTAATAGAACTTCACTGATCTGGACATGGTTTTCCCATCTCACAAGAGGTCAGAGCATGCAATTTGACATTAATTGTTTATCTCAGTTATGACTGTTTGACTAGGAATGGTTAGAAGATAATTTTCTTTCTTCCAAGAAAATGAATGGGAAGTTTATACATTTTCAGCTTATGCCACATAACTCTTGATTTCCTATGACATTGCTATATCTTCCAGTGGCTACACTGGCTGAGGAAAGGAGCTGCTGTCTTTGTTAGTGGTGGAAAGAGTTATAAGAATATCCAAGAATGCATCCAAACACTATGGTCCCATATATTCAAAGAGAAATGGAGCTTGCCAAATTGTGCTCACACCATGTCTCTGTGCTGTAAGGTGGTAAAGAGGAAGGGTTCTGATTTTTTGGTAGGATACGTTTTGATTGTAATGTTTGTGTTACAGACCATAATAAGCAGTGAATTTGTATTTTAACTTTTTCTTGCAGTTTAAAATTGGGTGCCACAAATTCTTTCCAGTTGTGTCACAGTGTGCTCGTCAAAGTAAACATAATGGCAGAAAAACAAAGGGAAACCTGTTTCTCCAAGCCAGCAAAGCCCAGTCGCTCTCACGTACAAATGCATCTATTGATGTTTTAATTTCAGTAAACACTTTTCTTATCAAGGCCACAATTGCTTAAATGACAGAGCTAAGTTTACAAATGTTGTAACAAAAAGCATTCCTGTTATATTAAGTATGAAAACTTACCTAAAAATGCTGACATGGCAAGAAAGTTACTGGAAAGTAAGATTGATAGAAGGTCTGAAAGGTGTCCTTGTCATTGTGTACAACAGTTGTAGAAAGCAGGCAACAGCAACAGAAGGAAGGTTTACAAAATTTTCCAAAGATTTTATGTGACATTTAATTGTTGCAAAGCTTTCTCTTGAGTGAACAGGTGCTTATGTGAACAGCTTGTAGTACAAGTGTAAGCAGACCAAAAGAAGAGGAGGTGAGGGAAAGACGACGTGTTTATTTTTGGTTAAAATTAAAGTTTTGAAGTTCCGTATTCTGAATGCTGGATTCCTCAGTAAAACTCAAACCAAAATGTTAAGGCTTTGCACCAGAAACCATTATTGTACTTCTTTATGTTTATTCCTTTTCTCCAAGCTCAACACTGTGACACTTCTTTAAATAATTTTTGAAATTAATTGTGTGGAAACCTGAGATGTTCTATGCCTTGGAACAATGCTATAATTAATTCTAGGTTCAGGCAGTACTCAAGGGTGATGTGAAAGGATGGTGTCCATCGGGATTTAAAAATATATTTTCACTGTGGGTAATCATTTTCCTCGGATATGAGTGGAGTTCTTGTGCCATTTCCATTTTAAATTGTTTTAAATACAGAATTGGTAAACTTAGGAAATTCCATTTGAGATGCTTAAGGGAAAGGGAAGAATCTGTTCATGTGGCAGCTTCTTTGAAGTTCTTTGGCTGTCCATCTGTCTCCCTGCTGCCTCCTCATCACTTCCTGTGGTGGCCCCAGGAGCCCTTGGCCATGAGAGTAGCACATGTGGAAAGTCGTCCACATGCCCAAAAGAACAGCAGATTGCAGCACGAGCTCCTTTTAACTTGAGAAAGTGAGAATATGGTGATTGGAAAGTAAGGAGTCCAAGACAGAACACCAGTACTTTTCTTTCGGTTAGTGGAGAAAAAGGTGTTAAATTGCAGATTCCTAACTGCATGGTTCAGGTACCAAGTGTACTGGCTGTTTTCTGGAAGTAACTGATTTCTAATAGCAATTCTGCTGGCCAGTTACTGTCTGAGGAGTAGCTTTGGAGAAAAATGGCAAACCAGTAGCACTGGAAGATGTGCTGCCTAAAAGGACTTTTATAGAGATATGTACCTCAATAAATCCCTCTGCAAACAATTAACGTGAGCCTTCTCATCTCTGTTTTCTACTCCTATTCGTATTCCAATACTCTCTAAACCTTGGCAGAATTCCTCATTTCTTTTTATGCATAAGTTTATTTTGGGTGGTAGAAGACAGTATGAAATACGTTAAAGATTTGTCAGCATATAGGTAAAGGAAACCTTCATGTGAAGTGGAGAGTGAAAAAACAGCTTTTCTGAGTACAGTGGCAGCATTACTAGAAGACAAAAATTAAAAACAAATCCTAGTGTTCGTATTTTTAATTAAAACAATAAAAGGCTTAAGAGCATTCGCACACACTTGCCAGGCTGTGGATTTTGTCCAGTCCATTGGTCTAGATGTTTCTCTTATTGAAATATTGTGGCAGGAAAGGAGGATTAAATTACTGAGTCTGTCAAAAAGGACAAGCACTCTGCCATACATTATCATTATCACTAGCTTCCTCAGTGGAAGAAAATGCAGTAAATCACTTCAAATACAAAGCAATAAAGACCACTGGCTTTTAAAATCATGACTGCTATTGCCATTAACAGAAGATGACAGCTATGTGGCATGCTTAGATGCCGCTTGTATCTTTTTTGACAGTGTGCACATAAACCTGCCAGTGACACACCGTTACATCACATGACCTTTCAAATTTGATTCCAACCTTGCTGCTTTTCCAAAGGAAAGCCAAGGCAAAGAAATGTTTATTTTTCTTTTGTTCTTCGTGCTCTTTCTTCTAACAGATGAAAACCAATTGATAACTAGTGATCTTAATTCCAATTTGCTTTGCAGTGATACATGTGGATAAGGCAAATAATCGTGCAAGAAGAGAGCATCTCAAGACTATGCTTCTAAAGCCAAATCTGCATACTGACAGGTACTCTGTACAAGTTCCTTGTAAATAATGCTCGTGGTTTGCCTTGTTTGACTTTATTGAGGAGATATCTCTGAGAATTGAATACTTAGCTAACTAACTAGAGAAAAATTTGTTTCATCTAGGAATGATACCTACATTCTGATGTGATTGATCTCCATTTCTTCCCTGAGTGGGTTCATGTGGCATGGCATATTTTCACCTCTATTCATGTTGGTTTGGTTCCATTTGTTTGTTTTGGGGGTTTGGTTATTTTTTTTTAATAATCTGGTTTGCAAAAAGAAATGCATTCTGTCACTAATAAATTGGAAAAGCACGTATCTACCTGTTGGTAGGGTACTAGATCTGTTACTTTCAGAGTACTATAAGGAGTGCAAGAGCTTCAGAAAGTGGTTCTTGGCCCAACAATTTCCAAGAACATAAGTAGATGGAAAGATAGGTGGATAGATGGAAAGATGTAACAGGCAGCTATTATATGAGTACATATGAGAAAGAGTATAAATTATTCTTGTCTAAGCTCATAATAATTAATTTGTTCTTATATTTTTTTACTGAGGTGGCATGTGCATTACTTTGAGAGAATGGATGGCATCCTGTGATTCTCTTTTCTCTAGAAGGTCAATACTCATTTTAAATGGAACAATTACTAATTTAGAGATTCCTTTAATTTGCAGAAGAGTAGACTACCTTCTGATTATATTTGAAGTGTAGGAGTTCTTTGTAAATCTTTTAAATAAGTAATTATTTACAAATCACAGATTCGCTCTGCCGTGAGAGAGTGATCTCTCTTCATTCCATTTCTTTCCTGAAGCTGAGTTTCATGTGTTGGCCAGAAAACAGCTTTTAATGGAATGGAGCAATGATTTCTTGTTGTGATGGAAATATACCGAAACATTTGCTAAGCAAGCAGAAGACTTATTTTACCATATCGGTGAGGAAAATGGGCAACCTGTTCTACTAAGAATTAAACAATACTGAGGATAAAATATTCTTTTCTTCCTGAGGGATAATTCAACAAAGGGAAACAGCTAGTCTGTGGGCTGCAATTTCACCTATAAATACTTAGATATCTGGACTAAATATCTAACATACTTAAGGCAAAAATAAGGTAAAATAACAGCGACAAGCTTTTTCCCACCACAGAATCCGTCTTCTACATGAACCATCATAGTGCTGTCCTTTAGGTTACTCAATAGGTTGTTTGCTGCATTTATTGGATGTCTAGTTTGGTCTGGTGAAATTTCAGTTCTGTGTTGACTAGATAGCAGGGCAGAAAGTTCATCAGCAGTCCAGGTCCCTACTTTATCCTAGCAAGAGAACCACCAGGAAACAAAATTTATGGAAAGATTCTGCCTATACCCCAAATGTTTTCAACTCTATGCATTTTAAACCTGTCCTGGTTATATCTTCAACACGTGTTTTCTATCACAAGCCTTACAAACTAATATCAGAACTTTTTCAGCTGAAACAGGAACTGAACTAAACTAATGCTTTAAAGCTCAGGAAACTAAATTATCAAGGATATAAATATCATTGAAAATTGGCTACACATGGTTTAGCCTGACACTTTATTGGTGTTTGTACTGTGCCAGATTATAGGAGTATAAATAGTTTATTATGTTTAAGTGGTGTATTAACTTTCTCCTGTCAGAGTAAATGCTGTTACAAATAATACTCATAAGCATTGAGCCCATATTAGAACGTGAATAAATAGATGCATTTTTGTCTTCTAAAAGGAGAGGCACTTTAATGAATATCCCTTGAAAAAAGCTTATTCTCAGGTGTTAAAAGAGATATTAATGGAATACATAAAATTACTGTTAAGCCAAAGATGCAAATTTAGCCTGATCCTATACCTGAAACAGGAGCCAACTTGGCCTTGAAAATACTGTATTTCACAGCTTTATACTCTTAGTTTATACTCTAGAAATAAATGAACGTAGATTCTCATGGAATTTATATGGGGAAAGTATGTTGATCTCATAGAATCATTTTGGTTGGAAAAGAACTTTAAAATCAAGTCCAACTATTAACCTAACACTGCCAAGTCCACCACTAAACCATGTCCCCAGGTGCCACATCTACACATCTTTTAAATACCTCCATGGATGGCAACTGACCCTCTTCTCTGGACAACCTGTTCCAGGGCTTGACAACACATTCAGGGGAAAAACTTTTCATAATATCCAATACAAAATCTTTGGGGTGTGGGGTTTAGTGTTCCTTAAAAAATAAGATTTCAAACCATAACTTTCTCTTCTTTGAATTTCATGTCTTGATATGGAATCATTGTAGTGGTTATTAGAAATGTTGATTTTTTTTGGTGCCATATTTGAATAAATAGCTTTAGTGGCAGAAAATTTAGGAATATTCAGTATTTGAGAAAAAAACACTGCTAAATAGAATGATGTAAAATGGAAAATATATAAGCATGAGACAGGATGAGGACTGTTTGAAATCTTATTTAGGTTAGTAATTGTTGTATACCACAGAGATGATCTTCCTCCCTTGACAAGCATCTTTGTCTTTTTGTTTTCAGACAATGTCTCTATCCTTAGTGTGGAAATTCTGACAGAACACCTGCTTGTTTCTTATAGCTGTATTGTAAAATGGATAGCTGCTCTTTTTCATTTCTTTCTCTGTATAACAGGGGCTCAAATTACAGTCTTTACTGAGGTTAGGAAGCTATACTTACTAATATTTGTAAAATTTAAAAAATATATATATTATTTGGTTTTATCATCTGAACCCCATAGTTATGACACCTTCAAATCTTTAAATGAATTAATAAGAGGAGGGATTTCTGGCAGTCCATTTAACTTACTGTAACTGTGTCATGGTTTTCTTTGTTTGTTTTCTACTGTTGCCTTTCAGCATTTTAAGACAGTAGAAATTTGGGCCATATCGAGCAACAACCTGATTCTTCATGCCAGGTTTTGCTTGCAATGCTTTCAGACCTGGTGGTAGACTATATGCTCTTCTGACATGTGTCAAAAGAGACATATGTGAAGAATGGAGGAATCCATTCTTCTAACAGTCACCCTGCTGTGATAACAAGAGTGAACAGGTTTATGCAAGAGGTTTCCAGGCTGTTCCTGACAGGTGCATCATTTCTTAGTAGGGTATGATTTCTATTCCAAGGAACTGGCTATATGAAATCATTGTTCTCCAGTGACTAAATCTATGCATCCATGTTATAGGTGTGTAAAGCATGTGTAAAGTGTTAGCTTCACATTAATATACTCTTGTGAACACACAAGGTTTTCTCCTGGCTGCCTGCAAATGATTCGTCTCTGTAATGAAGAATTAGAGCTTCAGAGCTTTTGTCCAGGCACTCCAAGTTCCCTGCTGGTGATAAAACCTTTTAAGTGTTATCATAACAAGAACAATAAATATTTGTCCAAGCTGTTCTGCTTCACTGCAAAGTGTGTTTTAACATAAAGCAATTACTATTTTTTTCTCTGGTTTTGTTTTTTTTTCACTCCCCCTTCTTTTGCCCCTTTATTAGCAGACGAGTTTTGTTTAGTTCTTTAGTCTTTCTTCCAGTAGATAGCAAGTATCTTCCCACTCAGTATTTCTAACAAGGATGTCAAAATTTGTTCTCATTTTGTTAGTAGGCATGGAATTCCTGCAAGGAAAAGATATACTCTGTTTCTGGTGTTACAGAAAAGCTGGGTAGAAGTGAGCTAGGCGGAAAGTGTAGGATCCTACAGAAGAGTATGGGAGAGGAGTGCTATACTTAGCTTTATTGACGTAACAAGTCCTAGTATGAATTCAATATTCCAACTTCCATCAGTTTCTTACATAAGTAAGGCAGTGTAAGGTAAGATGGGATGCTAGCAGCCTGTTTGTGCATTCTGTGCTGAAGCGGACTGAGGAGTCTCTTCATGTGCAGTATGTTCCAAGGCAATGGAAACTGTCTTTATTTTTATCCAATTCAACCTGAAATGAAAACTCTTGGAATTGTTGGTATATAGGGAAAACAAGTTAATGCATGCTGAATGTCATATTTAAGTATTTTCCAAGCTGAAAGCATTTGTAATATTTTTTTTAAATAAAAAATTCAAAGGGATTGTGGTACCATTCTTGCAGTCTGGTAGTTGGGAAATTCCCATGGGATCCCAGGTTCAAATCTCCTTCCTGATTAGCAGCAAAGATTTAATCCAATATTATGATCTTTTTGGCATATTGGAACTCTTAAGATGTTAGAGGTGCAGCTCTTTTGATGTGTTCGGTTGAGGCTTGTTCTGTTCATGTAAAATACTTGCGCATGATCTGAGCCAGAAAGTGGACCAATATGGGCAACTCCATAATTCCATTGATACTTTGTCCCAGATGTTACTGTGCCTGCTTTTCGTTTAGTGAAAATTTCAGTAGTAGTTGGTACCTTTACATGATAAAAATAAATCCAGCACTAATCTCCTCGTCTATCACTCTCTTAAATGCTAAGCTGGTTTCTCCAGTTGATTTCACATAACATTGACTCTGAATCATAAGAAATGACCATCAGTTTTTATTTATCTTGCACATATAAGTGTTTGTTTCTGTTTGATTTGAGTTTTGGCAGTTTTGCTGCTGTTTAGCTCCATGCCAAAATCTTAAATTAGATCCATTATGCTCAATCCAGCCACCTGCTGTTGGAAATAGCTGTGATATTTTTCCTTTTCTAGCTTCCAGAAGTCTCTTTTTTTCAAGTCCCATATTTTCAGTGGGTGTCTGGTTTTGGTGACAAACAAATGGTTACGTAGATATTTTGTGTAGTAAATATATGTTAATAAGAGCCAAGCACAAAATAAACTGCTATAAAAGCAGTTGTTATGTTTAAAATTATTTAGGAAGATTTGATTAAATTTTCTCTGTGATATCCTTTCTTGTAGACTTGGATTTTGCACAACTTGATTGTTACTCATTTGGAACTACGCTTATTGTAACATTTTTAGGCTGTAAAGCTCACAAGCAGTCACAGTTTAAACAACAGTGCCAAGACATACCAAGAAAGTAGTTAACTCTGAATTCCTGTCATTTTGTCAGTCTTGGTGTTTTTGGCCTCAGCACAAGCCACTAACTCAAGTCAGCTCCAGCACAATACTGGAATTATGTGTTTAAAAGAAAAGCTATACTTGGATGCAATGAATGTAATTGAAGTTCACAGAAGAGATGCAAATATTTTGTATAGTTATTTGGCTTAGATGTTTGGGATGGACAAACAAGCTGCATTTAGACAGCATGGTACATACTCAAAGGCCTTTTTATCCAGGCTGTACCTATGAGTCGGTTTTATGTGTAAACCAGGAACAGAATAACAAAGATAAAATATGAGATGTGTTGGTCAGAATGAACAGGTGCAGCACAAATTGCTGTGTAAGCTCCAACTTTAAATAATGAATACACAAGACAACATGAGAAAGATACTATTTTGAGAGAACTGCCTTTAGATCCTTGATATTTTTGTGGAATGTGTTGTTGGCTAGAATATGATCTCCAGGTATCTAAATGAGGTGTGGAAATTCTCAGTAACTTTCAGCTAAATATTGAATACCTTTACAGCTGATGTTTGGAAATACTTTGTTTACTGAATATGGTTAGTATTTCTGATATCAGGAAAAGGTTTGATATAGTTTGTCTTTCTCAATTATTTATTTCATGTCTCCCAAAACACTCAGTGCAAAGTCAAGAAAAACCACAGCTTAAAATTTACTAAGGCTAGATCTAAATTATCAAGTGATGCAGACTAAAGAATCTCTAGCACAAAGCAGTTGTTGCTAGTGGTCTGATATTTACAGTACATTGAATTTTAGGATGATTTTTAGAATTCAGAAGTTGATCCCACTCACTGAATGGCTGTTGCAGTGGGATGTGTTGGGGTAGGTACTCCTGCAGCACACCTTCAGCTTAGTTTGGTTCAGTCCAACAGGAATCCAATTGGCACGTTCCAAGACTAGTATGCAAAGCACCATAACCGGGGACAACTGAGAAGTTTCCCTTAATAAGCATGTTCTTCATCAAAGCTGAAATAATGATACAGGTTCATCTTAAGCAGCTTTAAGTACTGAATTGAAGTAGTTGAACTTCATAACAAGTTTATGGTACTAAGAAGTTTTAACCAGCAAAACATAATTAATTACCTTTAATTCAAAACCTTCTGTTACTGCTTATGATTTGGTTTTAGTTCTTGACATAAAATGAATTGCGTTTGCAGTCAACACAGTAAAAAGTTAGACAACAAAAATAAATTAAAAAACCCAAACAAACCTACAAAAATAACCTGCCAAAACACCCTAACTACATTTTTAGATGTTTGTGTAATTGAATTTTGCTATAAAAGCCTCAAAGTACATAGATACAATCTTGATTTTTACCTATAGGGGTAAATATAAAGAAATGAAGTGACTAGAACAGCTGATTCAGCAGCTGAGCTAAGCAGACTTGAAAGATTGAAATGTGAACAAGTCTTTTGATCTTTAGATTCTTCTGCTTGTCACTGCCATATGAACAAAAATTGTGCCACCAGGTGGGGGGGGGAAATGAAACAGTTTTCTAAGCCAGCAGATCTGTGGTTGCAGCCTCTCTGTCCTTCTACAAAAGAAGGAAGATTTGAAAGAAAGGTCTCTAATTATTCTTGTCACAGGAAATGTTGATAACAGTTGTGGTTTGTATTTGACTGGTGAAATAGTGTTGGATTTACCTCCTTTTTTTTTAGTTCATTTTCAACCTATTTTGAATGTTAAATTATTCTTTTTTTTTTTTATGCTTAGCCTACAATTTACAGTTGTCAGTGATCCCCCAGAAGATGAACAGGATCTTGAATGTGAAGATATTGGATTTGCTTATGTCAGTTTGAGAGAGATACTCCAGAAGCAGAGAGACATCATTGAGCAAGATATTGAAGGTAAATTTTAGAGATTACTTGCTCATACCATAAAAATTATTTGTTGAACCTCTACTTTTCAGGTCTCACTGTGCAAGTAATTGACATTTTTTTCAATAAGAAATTCTTAAATACTAACTAATGGCTTTCATATTTGCAAAAACTGTGCACAAATCTGTTTCAAAAGACACAACAAAACCAAGCAGCATCTCCAGCTCACAGTAGTTAATGAAACCTAAGAACTATTAGAACATGCTCACTTAGTCTAATTACCTATTTTTTACTACATACTTCATGCTAGTAAGGTTATATGTATCTGTTTTGTTAATAAAATTTATGTCACTCTGTATTGCTGATGTCTGTATCTTTGAGGAACTCATTTGAGGTTCTGTTATAATCCCCAAGCTTGTGTCCTCCATATGAAAACCGTATCTGAGACAATATGGGCTACTGGTGGCTTTAGTTAGGTCTCAGTTTTGAGTAAGCATCTTTCTGTAACGGACTGTGACCACACTTTTACTGCAACTCATTAAAGCAAGGTAAAGTGAGTAGGAGGTGTGGAATCTCCTGTTGCCTGGGTCTTAACCAGAGCATTTTTGTAGTACTGATAAGAAGACTCAAGAAGCCTGCTTGGTCATTTCATATATAGTGAGGAAAATACTTTCCTTGCTTAGACTTTCCTTTTCCTCAGGGTAGCAGGGACATGGTCATCAATGGTATTATTTGTTCCTCTCCATCATCCTTCTGCATTGTGGTAAAGCTCAGTGAAGAAGCTGAGAGGATATCTGTTATGAAACAGTTGTTCTTCTGTAGCAATAAGTGGACCAGCTTGATGACTAAATACAGTGCACCCACAATTGCAAGGAACTCTTTGTAGTTCTGGTTAGCCCTAGCAGAATGCCAGCATATTGTGACTTTGCTGCTCCTTCTGCTGTGCCTAATTAGCATACCTTGAGTGGTGGGGAGCTGAGTAGGGAGGGAAAGAAATAAGTTTTTCTTATCCATTCCCAATAGGATGCATGATTTACATCCATGCTGTAGCTAAAATACTCAAAGTATGCATCAAAGCTCTAGGAACACAATAAAGAATATTCTAAGAAGAATGAAATTTACATACCCTGGAAAAATAATACACAAATTTGATGCACTTCTTACTGTGCTGAGCCACTTACTCTTTTCTCCGAGTATTTGTACGAAAGCACATCTCCAAAAAGGTATTTCATAGTCTCTCACTGGAAAATTGTTTTTGTTGTGGATTTTATGGCCATACTTCCCATTTGATGAGATTGATTAGTGATGTAATTTTGTGTCCTTGAAAGTCACCTTTCACAAAACTCTTAAAACTCCTAATTGTCAGGTGAGATAATTACCATGACTGGAAAGACTGGGGTTTTTTGTTATCAGCTGTTCTGTCAAAAGGTAATCATTACTGTGTAGTGACAACTACTATAATACTGTGAGGAGCATTTCTTACCCTAATCATAAGACATTTGAACTAATTTTTACTTTATGTGCATTACATGTTGCAGTTATCCTACCATTCTTTTAAGTAAAAAGAATGTCCTCCGAAGTCTGCGCTTTAAGTTAGCGGTTCACTAAGTGATTTGTCCAAGGATATGCAAAAGGTTTGAATCTCTAAGAATAGCTTCCAATCTGTCCTATAATAGCTCTATCAACAAAGTAAATGATGGAAGGTTTATCCCAAGTTTTTCCTTTTCCAAACCTCTTCTAAATTGTCCCAGCAGCCAAGAAGTTGTGGCATGCAGTATCTTTGCATGTCCCAGAGTACTTATCCCAGTTTAAATACATGACCCTGCCATTTGTCTGCTCTATAAGTTGCTTTAAAAAGACGTGCTGTCAAGATTATTTGTTTTTATTCAAATTCTTTATAGAGTCATATTAGGCAGCTTTTTATGCAGGACTAGGAAAGAGCCTCATTTTTGACTGTTAGCAGCATGTTTTTAATCACAGCAGCAGAAATTGTGGCCTTCTAGGCTTACTTAGATATTGTAAGAGTGTGCAATTTTAAATCATGTTAGCTAATGTCTGTAAAATAGAAACTTCAAATACCACTTTAAAACCCCCATACACAAAGATGAAGGTAGTTAAATCTTTTAGTCTAGGGGAAGTACCATCTTTGTCTACACTTGTTTATTTTACAACACACAGAAGCCTGGAATTAAAATAATTTTGCACTGAACCAACAAGATTAAAAACCCCAACAATTTACTACTTAAATACTAGTAGCTGTCCAGGCTTGTTTGGAGTGCTCATATACAGTGTAGAAAATGCATTAATTGGTGTATTGTTTACTTAAAACTCTATTGGAGACATATATGCATACTTAAAAAGAGTTTGGCAAATGTATATTTACTTGTTGTGGATAGTAATTAATGTACATAGGCAATTATGCAGATACTATTTCAAAGTTGATGTCAATGCTAATACTTTTATTGATGTACATTCTAGTTCGTAGGGTGCTCAGTTCTCCATGGTCTCAGTGCCAGAGCAGGAAGATTTCTTATTTATTTATTTATTTATTCATTCTCCTTTTAAAAGCATATGCTAGGTGCCTTTTAATCTGTCCAGAACAAAAGCAAAACCTTAAATGAAATCGCTAATGCTGTTTTCTGATGTTTCCTTTCTAGTTTTCGATTCACAAGATGATAGTGCAGTAATTGGAAAGCTCAAAGTAACAGTGGAAGCCCTCCATGCGCTGCATTCAGTCTATGAGGAATGCAAAGATGACTAGGAGGCATGAAAGGGAAGTTTGCCTACAGAAGTTCCTTCTCCCAGTATAAATAAATGCTTGATAGTGCTTCAAAGATGAGATCTTTGTAATTCTTACAGTATATTGAATGTATAATTTATATGAAAAGGATGCTTGATTTGTAGTTGTAAAGTTTTGTATACTTTTTAGTCTGTTTGTTTTTATATTTCCCCCCTAAGGCTAAGAATCTCTCCACAATGGACAGTGTCTTGTAAATAATTAATACCTACATGATTGAATGATGTGCTTTATTTGCATTTTCAAGATCTTTTCCTACATAAACCAGTAATAAAAATGCAAGTCAAATTTTTAATTTTTAATAAAAAACCCATAAGCCTTAGAAAACTGATTAAAAATACTTTTATGTTATCCCTAATCACCCCACTAAATGGAATGCCTGTGATTAGCCTCATTAAGAATTTTATACTGTGAAGATTTTATTAAAAGCAATATATGAAAATTACTTGGATTAATGTGTTAATCTGCCTCTTTAAAATGCTAATATCCATTTTATGCACATTAAATCTCAGTATGTGTTTTCTTTGATGCATGCGGTTCCTATCAATTAAATATAAAAAATGAGGCTAGTTGCAGGACTTATTAAATTACTGCAACCTTTTTTTAAATAACTTTTACCCTTCTGCTAACATTATAATCAGCTGTTTATGATTATCCTGATTTGAAGTAGGAGGAAGGCAGGCACAATTATTTTACTGTACAGTAAGAGACTTGCTTTCAGCCAACATCTGTCAAAGTACAAAAAGAAGCCATACAGTATCAGATTTTGCTTCACCTAGTTTGAGCGGTAGGGACGGGCAACTTTGTTTTCATTTGATGTTTGTGCCTTTTAGAACTTACATCAAACATACACAATGAATTGTTATATCTGAATAACCAGTGTCTAGCTTGGAAAGTTAATTTCCAGCTTTTAACCAATCTCGGTGAAGGATTTAATTGATATTTTTAATGGAGCTGTGAATCAATGCTGCAAAAGGATCGTCTGCTGAGAACAAGGATATAATACATTTAGTTTTTTAATTTTCTTTTTTATTTGTCGTTTTCTTCAAAGGATTTTATAGGCTGTGGATTTCCACTGTTTGCAAACAGGCTATGTTTCTTCATAAGCATATGTAAAGCATTCAGAGAGATAAGTAATTTATTAAAATATACCTAATTTGCCGTGATATATTAAATCTCTGCTTCAGTGATCACAGACCATTTCATTTAGAGAATTAGGCATTCCCTCTTTGTGTGATTAAAGCTCTGGAAAATGAGTTCTTTGCTCCTATTTGTGAACATTCAAAGCCTGCTAATGGCAAGAAGATGGAATAGATTATGAGACAATTCATTACAGTTCAACAGAAAAAAACCCACAGCTATAGTGCAGAAATTCAAGTATGAATATCTGCATATAGTTTGAACCAGCTGTGCTCTAATGGCTTCAATAATGGCTCTTCGTCTTCAGTAGGCTTTGAAATGACATCCATACAATATTAATTTGTTGATGTACGTTCTGAGGCCAACGGAACGAATATATTCTGACCACAGAAATCTCAGAATTCCAACAGGAACCGATAGTGGACTCCATTTTAGGCTCTGCCATCTTCAGTAGTACTTTTTATCCAGGCTTTGCTAATCCTCATGGCATTTAATTCCTCTGGAACTTTTAGGAGACCACAGACAGCTGCATTCCTAAACCCCTCCATTCTTCAGTTAATGGCCATATGTTTGTTGTCATTGGGCTGGCGCTTAGTTCATCATTTTGGCCACCATTTCTAGCTTTTTTTGGCTCTGTGGATCTGTATTGTCAATAAGACTGTTATTATACATTACAATAATTTGAAACAGCTAGATGGAACACTGAGATTAACCGAGTGGCTTTTGAGAAATTTAGTTGCGGTATTCTGTCAGGAGGTTCTTATTATTCTTCTAATACTTTGCAAACCAAACTAAATATCCTGCACATAAACAAAGAAGCAAATTGTATTGAGTTTTCATGTGTGCCTGTTTACTGACTTGCAGGAGAACTATGTTAACTGGTGCTTGTTTTCTTCTGAAATAAACCATGTGGTAAAATTAGAAAATCAGTGATGTTCATCTCACTTAAACATTTACAGTAACACCCTTAGCACTTAATCTTCTCCATCTGAAGCTGAAAACCTAGAAACCGAGCGTTCATATATGCATTAAACACAGACTTCTTTGGTAAGTTACTGCAAAATGTCCCAGTTGACATTTGGTTACATCGTGTTAAGTGTTCTCAGTGACAACAGTGTTAACGTGGATAGTTTGCCTCAGGTTCCTAAACTTCGTTAAAAGGCTCACGATTGCTCAGGTTTGGATTGACAGGAAAAAAAACAAACCCAAAAATAAAATCTTGATTTCCATTCATCTTTACTATTAAAACAGAGTGAGGATTTTTTCCAACAGATGAATTGTATTATCTTATGCAGCATAAACATATGAGCATGCTAGGAAGTTTTGTTCTTCTGTTAAGTGGTACGTTTTTCTAACGTGATCTGAAGTCTAAGTGCTGCACTGTGCAGGAAAAGTGGAAAATGTAATCTACTGATACTTTGTCCCAGTTTTAGCTATGAATAGCTGGAGGAAAATTTACATCTGTGCAGTCTCAAGCCCAAGGCAAAAAGTATCCTTTTTTGTGTGCAATATGTTAGTTAGCACAGTCCTTTTTTTGCAGTCCTTTTTTAACACTAGCTATTACCATCCTTTAAAATGTTACTTAATTAAAGTTATTTTTTGTGGAATAGATAAATATTTCTCAGTGGTGTAGCATGGATGTAACAGTGGTCCTGCATAAGATGAATTGGGCAGGGCCAAATGATCAGTTTGGTTATTTTATAAGTTTTCCTATAAATTGTTACAGTTTATAGCTTTGCTGTGATTTCTTCAGTGCTATAACAGTTGCTGTTCTCCAGTTGTCCCAGGTAATATTTATCAAGATAGAAGCTTAAGTTTGCCTAAAAAAGAAAAAAAGAACATTAATAATGTTTCTTTTATCCTGTTACAGCCTTCACCTAGGGATAAAAGTTATAAGAACAAATATATTATGAGCCAAGGTAACATCTGTGTGAACTCAAACTCTGCTGTCACAGCTTATCTCATTATATGCTTGTAAGAGTAGATATGACAAAAAAATTATAACTTCTATAACTTCGTATCAGTATTCAAGTTAATGTTACTATTGGTTTGAAATACTTTGTATTGTTTCAAGGCGTAGTCAGACATTATCATAACTCAAGAAGTCACCAAAGATATCAAGACTAAATATTAGCTGCTAAGTTTCATTTTCTTTGTTTGTATTAGTATACTGGGAAATAAATTCAGATATAGACTTAAAATTTTGCAACAAACTTTATGGCATGTTTCAGAGCCAGAGAAGTTATTTTGTGACGCAGACAGAAAGACAGATCTTTTTGCAGGTGATCATAATAATTTTTATACATTAGTTTTTTAACATACTTCACAAGAGAGTAAGGATTTATTTTTTTATGAGGCTTCCTTAGCATTACTCTTTAGATAGAAATGTTAGTAGTTGAACTAGATCCCAGTCTTGTAATTTGTACTGAATTGAATGCATTATATTGCCTGTAGGAAATTAATTGCAGAATGTAAGTTCAAATGGATAGTTTTGTATGCATGTGATAAAAAAGTTTCTTTTGGCAATGTATGCTACAGGTGTACTGCTCTGTGCTTTTTAATAGTTTGTTTTTGCTATTGCTGCCATTTTCTTTACATCTTTTTAAATGGGATGAGGTAACTTTTGAAGAACTTGATTTCATCAGAATAATTTCTCTATGGGAGAATTTGACCTCTGGTATGTTTCTTATTATAGTATAATCTTAGCAGTCACAGGCCATGAAGTCACTTGTAACAGAGACTTAATTCTTAATTTGTGCTTAATTCATAAACACTGAAGTCCTAAATCATGCATTCCTGGGCTTTAGAGGTATTGAAAAGCTTTTCCTATTTCTAAGGTTCTTGCTGAATCATGCATAAAGCTTTAAATGCTTCGCATCATCAAGGTCTAATTCAGTCCTAGCAAAGTTTCATTTCAGACAAAAGCTGCTTGTAAATGACCAGATACCAGCTGAGGATATTTTGTCTAAGAAAATAAATACCTTCTTAATAGTAGTTGTAGTAGTAGTTGTACCACAATACTATATAGTACTACTCAGGTTAGAAAGGCCCTCAAGTAGTCTCTAGTCCAACCTGCTGAAGGATTAGCTATGGTGTTAGACGAAGTTGCTCAGGGCCATATACAATCTGATCTTGAAAACCTCCAAGAACAGAGACTGCATAACTTCTCTGAGCAACCTGTTTGAATGCTTGGCTGTCCCCACAGTGGAAACAGGAGATACACTTCTGAACATTACTGCAATACAAATTGAAGTCAGTCTAGATCTAAATATATGGAAATTGCTTTTCCACTTAATATATCATCTAATCAATTAATTTGATATATATAATGATATTGATGGCATAAGCATGACCTTGCTTGTGAGTTGTTTCAGCCATTTAAAATTTTGCAGAGAAATACAAATAAGTAGGCATTTTAGTCTTGATTTTGATGCCTAGTGCCTTGCAGCATGCCATCAAATTTCCATCCAGTTTTGTGGAGCAACTGACAAAAAAATAGCTTTGTTTGTTGCTAACTGTGGTTTGCTCAGATAATTTTTCTGTAGAGTTCAGTAGTGACAAATTCACTGTGGTTTATTCCTGGTTTTGTTATATTAGGCTTAGTTTATTTTAAGAGCAGGAAAAACAGATAAATCAAGCAAGACCAGGCTCACATTGAAATTACACTCGTCCTGACTTTCATTCATGAATACTTAACACATTCTAGATTTACAAAGAAACTGTGTTGCCTGAACTGTGAGAAACAGTGATATAAACCTGGAACCTCTGTCCACACCCATTCTCTGCATCAAAATACATATTACTTCAGTAGTCCAAAATCAAGACAGGTCTTGCACACAATATAGCAATGATTTGTTTAACATTTTTGTGGATTTGGAAAATAATCTATCTTCTGTTTAGAAAAACTGTCATTCCTAGTGAATGCAAAATTACTTCCTTATGTATTAAGGCTGCAAGAACTGAACTTCCCTTGAAAAAAAAAACATTGGAAAAATGTGGTCCTTGTACTGGGGGGAAAAAAATAAATAAAAGAAGGAAAAAAAATCAACAAAGTTTCTTCTGCTTGAAGAGCTCTTATGCAACCACTGATTATTCTGATTACCTACTTAAAAGTATAGATAGCTACCAGAGCTGTTACAGCCTTTGACTTCAATAATAATGAAAAACTAAAAGTGTTTTACCATAAATAGGGCAATTTTGCCAGAGAAATGAAAGGATGAAATGACAATTACAATCAGACTCTAAACACACAGGGCACAAATATTAAATAAAAAACAGCAAGCTTAAGAACATAGAGAAAATCTTTCTGCATTTTGAAAACATTTTTTAAGCTTCTTTCCTCTGCAATAAGCAGTTATTTTAGTATACCAAAACCAGATATATTTGGAAACTTTCCAAAGGGTTGGTAATGTCAGTGGTATAATTTTACATCTTAGATGAAATACACAAAAATGGAACTATTTATAACGCAGTATCAGTTGAGTGACAGCATACAGTAAATATAACCTGAGCAAAAATGTATGTGCATTTTTTGTAGCCTAAGTAAAACAAGTGAGTGTAGTGTCATTTCAGAATGAAATTTGCAGTTACCTATTCAAAGTCTTTAGCAACAGAGCTTTTCACAGAAGTTTGTGATAATGTCTAGAGATTACATTTCCACACACAACACCAAACAAATAGGATAGGGGCCTGTAACATAGCCCCTCTACTGCTAATGGATCCTACAAGAGTATACATGTTGTGAAAGGCACTGATTACTGTAGCTTTGTTACAGCTCTTTGCTATCTTCTCTTTTTGACTTGGCTTGTTTAGGGGGAGCACAGAAGTTGACTGTTTTGGAGGTTTTTAGGAGAAGACTTGACGGGGTACTTGGTGCTGTGGGTTAGTTGCTTGGGCGGAGTTGGATTGGTTGATGGGTTGGACGCGATGATCTTGAAGGTCTCTTCCAACCTGGTTTATTCTATGTATTCTATGTATTCTATGTGTAGGGTGTGAGACATGCTGTTCCTCCATTTGCTTCATTCTCTGGGGGACAGTGTCTCTGCTGCAGGTAAGCAGAAGGGAGACTTTTCTACTAAAAGTGAATTTTGTGTGTAAAACCAACATATAAAAAGACTTTAGGAAAATTTTACGAGCACTCCTTAGATACCAGAAATCAAAATACGTTTTGTGTTTCATTTGCACTTTAGTAAATAGGAAATCCACATCCTGTCATGTCCAAAACCTTTTTTTTTTTGCGCTTGGTTAATTAAAATTTTTAATGAGTTTTTGGCAAGTTGCAATGGTGACAGGAATAAATAGCATACAGACAGATGCAGAGCAAAGAGCTGAAACTTGTGGGGCTTTTTGGTTTGGGTTTTTTTTGTCATTCTCAGCAGACATCAGATACCTTCTCTGAAAGCAGAGCACTGCCTCAACCACAGGATCACAGGCGGCTTGAGGCTGGAGAGGACCTCTGGAGGTTGCTTTGTCCAACTTCTCCATTTCCCCAAAAGTCTCCTTCCCTCCCCATAGAAAGAATCCCTTAAAAGGTGCCAAATAGGAGAATTTGGGATATTGGTGAAACAGTGATATCTATTCAAATTAGATCAAGTAGTCATTTTTTGGAAGACTGCCTCATATCTTTGTGCTTATCACGTGAGGATATTTACCATTTGTGAGAGAAGAAACATAACTACTTGTGACTGTTCTGTTGTATTTAAGCTAATTCTACCCTTGGGAGAAAGCAGAATGCACTGGCAGTCTTGCATAACCTTATGTTCAGGCTGTTGAGGAAAAGCCCTCCCGGAGCAAAGGCAGGCCGGGCACTGTCACACTGCTGCTCTGCCCTGCCCTGGCCTTGCTGCTAGCTGAGGAGCCGGCTGCAGCCTGGCTGCTGTGGTAGCAGGTGGTGAGGAAGGAAGTGCAGGTAGGCCCTGTGAGATTAAAGAGTTTTGTCTACCTACCTGCAAAGGATGTGGTGATTTTGGAACACTTGAGGAATCTGGGCTCCTTCTTGGGGTGGCTGTATGTCAGTGAGGAAACAGAGGGAAAAGGTGCATCTGAAGTAGGGGAAGTTATGTGTGAGGTATCCTGTGAGAAAAGAAAGGAGAAAAATAGAGTAAGGAAATGAACAGGAAGCTGGAGAGAGAAGTAAACATTGTAAAGAAGTCAATGTCCTCTACAAAATGATCTTTCATATTGAGCTTTTCCTCAGCACAGATAACCAGTGTTAATTTAGACACAGAGGAGAGAGAAGGCCGCAGATGATTACCATGGAGAGCATTCTGGAAGGCAGGGGATGGTGTGAATCTGGCTTTGTTAATTTGTCTGGTATTGAGCCCATTTTCTGAAGCTTTTACATTGAGAGAAAGGAGGTTTCCATAAACCTCTATGGCTTTTTTGCTCTTGAGGCACGCTTACCAGATTTTTACCAGAAACTAGTCTGTTGCATATAGGTTATTTTGTACCAAGAAAAGAGAAAGGACTCAACTGCATTTCACAGTTCATTTGACTGTCTCTCCAAGATCACCCTCCTCTATCTAAAGAGCTGTATCCTCTCCTGTCCATTCAAAAATCAAATTTTGGATACAAAGGAGGAGGCAAATGCCAAGTCCTGCATGCAACTGAAGAAAGGGCACTTGGAGACAAAATCATCGGGGGGAGAAAAATGGAGGAGCAATCAATTGTTTCACTTGAAGTTCAGCCCTGTCAAAACACAGTAATAAAATAGTGTCATGCTTCTCAGACATAGATTGAAAGACGACAACAACAACAACAAAAACAAAACCTCCAACAACCAAAGAACAAAAAACCCCTACCCAGTAATTGGTGAAACGACACAAATTATGGATCATGAGGTAATGTTGAGTAATCTCTTGTGGTAAAATGTCTACTCTGCTTTCTGTACTGTGTTTTTATGATTAATTTTGCTTGTAAAGTGTGGTGGGTTGAAGTTTCCCCCCAGCATTAACTTTGCCAGACCAACTCAGTTTGAAGCAAATGAAGCTGTATTTACAAGCAAAAACTACACTCTACAATGGAATGCAATGAATACATACAAAATACACATTATATACAGTATTATACAGATATTTACAATTAATAAACAATATAAGGACCAGGGGAAGCTATTCTCCCTCCCTGCCTTCCTCCCAGTCCCCTGTACAAAAGGGACAAGAGAAAGGAGCAGAGAAGTTAAGAGATAGCCAAGGCCAGCCCATAAGCAGGTTATCTCTCCTGAGCGAAGCAAAAGCAACCAGAGATCAGAAGAGAAAAAGGGAAGAATTGTTATGGTACAGCTCATCTTACTCCAGACTTTTATCCAGTGAATTTGTTTAGAATAATCTTTTGTCTTCCTCTTTACACCCAATAGTGATTTATTTATATTTTTCTACTTCTCTGCTTGAAATCTGTAACTAAATTGTAAAGGCATGGCCTAAAACCACCACAAAAAGTAGTGTTGTTGATACCAGTTACACACATGCTTTTTGAGTATTAACATGAAAATGTAAGTTAATTTCAGGAACTGCTGGAGGGTGGATGTTTTTTACATCCTGTAATCCTTGTTTATGTTATGCTCTGTCTAGTAAGTAAAATACAGCTTAAGTTCACTAGCTGAAATAGGAGACATATTTTAAGGTGGAGTTATGTTTAGAGAAATAATTGTTAGCTACATCACTGAGAAAAATATGTCATGCATTTTCTTAGGGTTTAAAGCCTGATCCCCTAACAGAGGCTGTTACGTTTAGTTACCTACCTGAATTATTAAAGGATCTCAGGACACTTCAGAAGAAAGCTCTTCAGTCACTTTCTCACTTTAACTGCAGTTTGACATCCAACGTATTTTGGTCTCAAGTTTTTTATTATTTGGTTAATAGTATTTACTGTCCTTCATTTTAAATCATGGTTATGGCCAGATTTGCTCAAAACTCACCCTAGACCTAACCACTTCATTCTGTGAACCCTATAGCAAGACTAGCCTGAGTTTTGTGTGTTAAATCATTTGGCTAGATTTGGTGTGAAATTACTGCCAGTGCTACTCCTTTACTTTCACCAACCTCATAATTTTTAAAATTAAATATAAATGTGAAAGGTAAATCAGTTAGTTGCATATTAAATCACAACTGCATAATATATTTAAGAACTCTTGGCAAAAATACCGCTTTTTATCTGACTTTTTTTTCATCTGATAGCATGTTTGGTTTTAGCATGTGCTGTCAGGGAAATTCATGGCAACACTTTAATTTTTAAGTGGTACAAAATCTGACAATATAAAATATCAATTTATTGTTAAATATGGATGTGTTCTTAAACCTAGCCTAATTATGCATGTTAATATCATTAATGAATATTCTGGTACTGGTATCAACTCTAATATTGGTCTCTGCTCTGGTTTGTAGGGTATTAAATTACTGATTTATAAACTACTTATTCAAGAAAAAAATATTTATCAAAATGGAAGTGTGGAAAAATAATCTTTTTGTGATTACTTTACCACAAATCCTGTGATAGCAAACTAGAGGAACAGAATCATCTTTCTCTTGAATTTCTCAGCAGTTTTGAGATTGTAGTTTATTTTTTCTTGCAGCATTTTTCTGGTCTATAAACCAGGAACTACCTGCAGAGCAGACTGAGAGTTTAAAAATGAAACTTTCCATTTTACACAGTTGATATAGAGCACACAATAAACTTAGGTAAGTACTGAAAAGTACCCTCTTCATGTCATTATAGTATGTATCAGAATGCATGAAATAAAATTTGTGGGTGAAAGTTGCCCTCTACTGTCTGATGTGACATTTGCATACAGAGAAGTCAGAATTTGAGATTAGTCTACTCTTCTTTAAAGAATACATTTTAATTCTAAATTGTAGGATTTCATGTGGCCGTATGGTACCTATAAGATCAGGTGTTACAGGAAGACCATTATCTCAAAGTGTGCACCACTGAAAGACAAAAGGTAGCACCAAAGAGATTAAATACTATAATTAAGTGATCTGTTTAGTTTTGTTTAGGCCTATACATGAGTGTGAAGCAGACCTGGGATTACATATATCTGTAAGTGGACAAATTGAATTGAAATGATCATTTTTCATACTTGGTATGTTGCAGTGGAGATTCCATGGGTTTCTACACTGCGTGATCCTACAATGTACTGCATACATTGTTAAATAAAAGGTGAAAAGCCGGCTTCGGAGAGGAAAACTGAGATTACAGACACAAAGAAATACACATGGAATTAACAAAAAAGTTCTTAAGATGTTGATTGGTGTTTCGTGGCATATATATGATTTGGAGTTTTAAAAAAATAATGTCATTTTGATGGAACCAGTATCCATGCTGATGTTACAAACCTTTAGTTTAAAATACTAATTTTCAGTGTGCAGTTAGTTGCTGCAGACTACCCCTTTCTGACCTTATGTCAATTCTACAGAAGTCGCAGTATCCTTTTATGATACACCAACCACACATGGTTAATCTGAGTAATTTTTTTTGTTGTTCAAGGTGTTGTGAACATCAAGACACAAAGAAATATACAAGCTTTTAAGTTTCTGAAACGTAGCTTTTCAGAGATTTCAGTAAATTAGTGTTTCCTGTATCCCTTAAATACCAGAAGTTAGTACAGTTTGGCTACCCGTTGATTCTTACTGAGAATTTGTCAGCAACACGAGTTAGCAGTTCGAAATCGTTATATGTGTAAACGTAAAGGCTGGGGAGAAATGAATCACAAATGCCAAACCTCTGGGAAGCCTGTAAAGCATTGTCCTAGTCACAATGCCAGTATATGTTCTTATTTACACTGCACAAATGGTACTTGAAAACAGCTACAGTGGTAACAAAACAATTGCCAATGTTTATGCTTTCAAATTATGTCTGTCAGAACCGTTTGCATGTGAGGGTCTTAAATGATTCCGTTAACAAATGCCAAACCTCACATTGTAGCAGATGACAACTGATAGCACATGGATATTGCTAGGATTTATTGACATTGTTGTCAGCAAGTTTTAGCCACCATTTTTGTGGATATTTTTATGAAATAACAGGGTTTTTTTCAAATCCTGTTCACGATTTACAGTTTCCAAAAAGGAATCCTTAAAGCATTTTACTAACTGTGGCACATAGAAAACATTTTGAAAAGAGAAAAAGTAGAGGAAAAAAACTCTTGGAGGCACTTGGTGGGAGTCAGGAATATGTCAATGGCAAAGTGGCAACATAGCTGTACAAGGACTGAGATTGCAGGGATAAGTGTGTCTTTATGAAGGCAGCACACACCTTTTTCTTCTTGGCCCTAGCATCTGCTGCTCCTGTCTCTGCAGAGGTCCTCTTTCTCTTTTTGAGGCTTCATTGGCATAGCTGGGGAGAACCCAAGCAGGAGTGGCCACTTCTCCTTGGACGTTGCTTTAAATGTTAAACTTTGCATGACTGTGGGGGACAACAGGACAAGCAGAAATCTATAGAGGCTTACTACCACTTGTGACTCAGAAATGCCCTGAGCTGAAAATAGGTAGAGTGTGAGAGAATGTTAAGAGGGTGTGTTATATATTGTTTCCTTGTTGTTATTAATTAGGCACTCTACTTTTCTAATTTGTTGCTCAAAAAAGTTCTTCAGTGGTATACTGGCATCAGTATAATCCTGCTTGGGGCCACAGTATAGCAGATGCTTTTAAACTGGAGAAAGGAGAGGCGGGCGGGGAAAGCCATCAGGAACTGACATTATGAAAGCTGAAGCACAATACATGTCATGTATTCTAATTGCTCAGGTTCTTTTTCTTTAATTCCTTGCATGCCAGAGGTTGTAAACTGTACACAGTTCTAAGTTTGGGGTCACAGTGGAACTTAACCATTCTGTAATCAAGTTATCACTCTGTGGTTTGCTGGCGTGCCACTATCTCTGTTCTTGCTGCTACTGTCATCATTTCAAGAATTTAGGAATTACTACATGCTCTTTGAAGTCATTAGTATAAGTGAAAATGCATACTTGAACAAGCAACCACTGTGTTGCACAAGTTTGAACTTCCTCTCATCTGAACTATGATGTGGTCCCAAAATGTTCAGTTTAACAAGGTTTCACTTTAACCCAAACATAGACTGTAAGTTTGTATGTAGTAAATTAAACCCAAAAAGAACAGCATAACAATCATAGTGGAAAGCATTCACAAACAGGGTCAGGCCAAGAAACAGATCTGATTCAGTATTTCTGAAAGGATGTAGAATGACCAACCTATAAAGCAGGCACCTGGCAATATTTTCCAAAGGTTCAGGGGTTTGCTGTTTGACATTTACTGTTGTAGTTCAGATTTTATCATATGTATGAATGTGGAGTCACTCCTTAATTTCACTTTTATATTTTCACCTTTATATCCTATGTTACTGAGTTCTCTGCTCTTCTTGTGGATCAAGCATGTTTCATGGCACAGCATGTTTTATCTTGTCTATATCATGTTCCTGATGATCAAAGTGACCAGAAGTGAAACCTTACCATTAGCTCTGTGCATTTAAGATGGTATGTTGTATAAATTTAAAAGCACGTACAAATGTGCAGTATGAATGCAAACAGAATTATTACTTTTTGTAATTTCCTCTCTGTAGTCACCCTATGGATTATTAGTCTTAACATATTTCTTGGCTGGTGTGGCACAGAAGCTGGCTAAATTCTTCCATTGATTGGCCTTGAATCAGCAAAAAAGTAGCAACTAAAAGATACTACACTGGCCAACGTGAAGTATCCCTAGGAAAAGGCTGGGGTTTTGTTTGTTTTCAAATGTATAGCAAGGCAAAAATCCATCTGTCAAATTAATGGCAAGGTCCTGTTTAAAGAAACAAATTCCTACTTGTGTCAATACATTGACTGTAGTTTCCTGTTAAACCTTGTTGCAGTTTATTTCCTTCTTCATTTGATGCAACTTATTTGACTAAAAAGTAGTTGCAATAACATGAAGTTTTCTGGAAAGTCATGAATACCTTATGTGAGTGGAAATGCATTCACTTGCCTGTTGCTCCACAGCCATTAATCTGATGAATAAAGAGTTTGCACATGGGTTCACTCAGAGAGTTAACATCTGATTTTATTGGAAATATTTGAAAGAAAAAGTACAGCATAGCCTGAAGCCTGTTAGAAAGAATTTTAGAGATTTATTTAATGCAGTTTCTGCCTTGGTTCCTATTGCCTGCTCTAAAAAAAGTATGTTGTTTTGAAATGTAAAATGAAATAAGGGAGACAATTCTAATGGTTCTACTGGACAGATGGAAAAGAAAATAGGGGGGGAAAAAAAGAAAAACAACATACAAACAACCCCCCTTATCTCAAACACATACAAAACCTGTCAGTTTTCATTACTCATCTGTTGTCCTACTATTTCATTATCTACATTAAATCAGAGGATTCCCCATCTCTACACTGGTGCTTTGGAGATAAAATGAAGGGGCAGGAACTACCTTCATTTATCCACATGAAATAACATCAGCATTTGTACTGGGATAGTATTTATGTCAATAATTCATTTTTAGAACAAAGAATGAAAAGAATTACTAGTTATTGTTTCTCTCTGTGGAGATAAATACTTGATGCAGGTGCTGCTACTCAGCTGAACATCTTAAGATACAGGGCAATACTGTATCTCTTCTTGATCTTAATGTGAGTTCTAGTTTCCTTGTGAATTCAGGAAATCTTCAAACATAAGATGTATCCCTGTTTGCTGCTTCCATTACTACTTCTGAATTTATTGTTAGTGTTGGAGAGACTGTGAAATAGATGGGACATCTGAATTAACGAGCTGAATATGCTGAATGACCTGTTCTCAGTGATACTGTACAAACTCAGCCCGTTTCCTTATTACAGTATATTGGATGTGATGATTGGAACACTTGATAGGTAAAATGTCTTAAGCTTGTTTTGATACAGAAGACTGCATAAAGTCATCTATTATGTGTCTTAAGTCTTTGGTCTAAAATCTAATGCTTGCTTATTTCTGAGCAAATTCAATTCCTTAATACAGTTGGACATACAAAGTTTGCTGTTTGCTGTTGTTTTTTAGAGTCAAATCTGCTGACTTCTACAGACTTCCTAATTACAAGTACCTGCAAACTATACTCAAATAGCAGTTGCTTGTCCTTAGATTTTAAGTATAAAATGTTCATATTTTGATCTGTGCTCTGTGGCATATGTGGGGTTGCCCATGGAGACCAGCTGGCTCATGTGCCTGCAAGATAAGCCAGGACTGTTTAGATAGTTTGTGACCAAATACAAAGAGCCAAAGGCAAGAAAATGAAAGCTTATTTCTTTACTCATAGCTGTTCCTATAGATAGCAAACATTGACTATGCACAAAAGCCTGAGATCCTTCAGACACCACTTGGAATGTTTGGCTGTGACTTGTCTCCTAAGAAGCTTCCATAGGAAGGCTTCTTTTTTCTTTTCTTTCTATATTGGAACAAAGCTTGTTTCAGAGCAAGCTTTGCCTTCCTTTAGCTTGGTTATTAACTTCAGAAGATTATAAAAAGATACAGATGCAGGCTGTGCAAAAAGGGGGCTTTATTGTCTTGCCAAAGGGTGAAGAATAAAGCCACAGGTTGAATAACAGTGGAGAGTAAAATAATGCTGTGAAATGAAATGTTGGTAGGGAAAGGTCTTTAACTCTGAGCTGCAGTCACATGATATAGTACAATCTTTTGTAGGATGATGTCTTCAAAAGCAAGTTACTCCAACGGGGTCACGATTGAATTGACATAAAATTACTCACATTATATTTCTTTACCTGGTGTCTGAGAGATTTAACAGTAAGTACATATACTCAGGGAGGGTGTTTTAAATGGAATATTGACACCTATCAGCTGCTTGTGAAAACTTCCATCTGTCCTGCCTTGACTGATAAGAAAATATACCATTTGCAGATCACATCCTGTTGTCGTATTATGAAATTGAATGTACTTAAGCTTGGCTTTCCAGACTAAGTCAATTGTTCTTGAATGGATGAAACCCTGTATTTAAAGACCATTTTGAGTAACAAAATCTTGAATGTCTTAATATATATTGTCCAGAACTATAGAGGCATGTATGCCCTGGAGTTAATAGATGGATGTGTGTGGCAGATGCAAGGCCTGCATATGGATCTTCCAATCCACATCAAGGCTTGTATTAGCTCAGCATGACACAGCAATTGAGAATGGCTGTTTGTAAAGCTCTGGTCAGCATTAGCAAAGAAAAGAAAAAAAAAGGGAAAAAAAAGAAAAAGAAAAAAAAAGGCAAAAAGCAGGGTTTGCATTCCACAGTAGTGTTGTAACTCAGCCTCTGTAAACCCTCCTTCATGTGGGTGCACATTATTCTTCAGGCACATCCTTGGTTTGGACTTAACCGTGACTCACATAGATAATGTGCTAATCTGACAGCTAATCTTGCTAAAATATGGATTAACTACTATGTACACATGACAGAAAATAGCAAGAGGCATGATTTGCCTTTTCAAATACTCTATCCCAGTAGACTCCTTCTCTTGTTCAAGGGGGCTCCTCAGAAATGTTTTGGACTTGTTTCTGCTTATTGAAGATGGCTCCTTGTTGCCATTCAACCTCAGAAACTTTTTTGATTTTTTTTTTTCTCCTTGATAATTCTTCTTCACTTTTTCATATCATCAGAGTTAACTATGTTGCCCATAAAGCTATTGAGGATGCAAAAACATCTGTGAACCATGCCCTGCAGTTAAATACTTCCCAAATCAGGATTAGTCATCACTGTTTTGTCCTGTTGGGGTATTTGTTCAAGGAAAATAAAAAAAGCCTGAGTCCTTAAACAGAGAAGGGATTTCTAAGGGACTGAAATGACACCTTTGAATTATGAAGTTTGTCTGCAATAAAATGTGAAAATAATTAAATCTTGCTTTCAGAAGACACTAACTTGTGTGGTATATTGTTCCTAATAGGCTCTGAAATAACTTGACAAGAGTCTTACAAGACGCACTGTAAAATAAGGATGGAGTAAAGGTCATTCCACCTACTGTGGAATGTACTGCTGTACAAAAGCTAACCTTGTTGGCCTGACTGAAATTCACAAAAATGCTTTAGGACAGAAAGTTGAAAGTAATACTGAAGTAGAGTACTCCCTTCTTATTCTTGGAAGCAGCAGTATGCATAACTGCAAATGTCACACAAATGATTAAATGGAATTAAAACCATTTAATTGCTAACTAACGATTAATCTTTATAACTAAGATTCATACCTGCCATCTTCTGGAGTTATTAAGAAAAAAGTTCCCAAGGTGTCACTCTATAGAGAAGTTACAGAAATCAGAACCTATTTATACAACATATTGGAGATAGTCATTGTAAAATGTTAATTTGATTGTGCTGCAGTTGTTTCAATTGAAATAGTTTCTCAAGTGAAAGTAAATCACAATTTAAATTTTCCATTATCTTTTCCCAGTAAATGCTGCAGTGTATTGGTTTGGATTTTGACTATCAGAAGCTTTCTTGCACAAGGCTGCACACATCCATGTGTTTGGAAATTTGCTTATGTATTCACTGCCAAGCAGGGTTTTTCTTCTTCAATAGTGATCAGATATTAGTTTGACTGCGTGTGGAAATGCGCAGTAAATCAGTGATGAAGTTTTCCATATGTCTTGCATAAAATCCAAAACTGGTTATCTAATGTAAGCCAGAACACAAAACAAATTCTACTGTCACATATTTAAAAAGGCCTTAGCAGAGTTATGAAATAAATAAATAGTGTTGATATTAACCAAATGAATTGTTAAACCTGTTTTACTTAAAGACATCTTTTATTTGGCTAATGAATTTCTTGAAATACAAGCTTATCTTGCTACACTTTATCATGTAACATACTTGCTCCAGGGTTTAGAAGCTGCAGATATATAAATCAATCTCTGGGACAGCAGGTACCCAAAGATGCTGCATTTAAATCCAGTTTCCTTACTTTTTGTATGTGATCCAGGTCATGAAGTAGAAGCTCAGATAAGTGTTTCCAAACATTAGATGTTAGAAGTCTAAGGGGAGTTTGTTCTCTGAACTATCTTGTGCAGGTTTAAATATATTGATTGTCACTTTAGGACAGAACTGACCTATTTTCTTCATTATCTCTCTCTTCATTTCTTTCTTTATCTTTTTATAGAGTTAAATAGAACTCTTGATGCTATACAGTCTCTATATCAATTAGACAGTGTTGTATAAGTGATTACAGATTAAAATAATAGCTCACATAAGAATTTATTTGGCATCTTTTGGACAGGTTGGTTTTTAAAAGCCACTTTAATTAGGTAGAATCTGAAAAATTGTGCTGAACTTGAACACACAGGCATCTATGATATTTCATACAATGTAACATAGAGCACATTGCAGCATCTGGACAGACTAAATTTCATTCATCTGTACAGAGTGCTTTTCCTTGAGCTAAAAATGTCATATGTAAAAATTACGGAATCTCTCTGTCTTATGACTGAATAAAGCACTTACAGTAGTTGAAGAGGCTTATTATTAGTCATTTAGATAAAATTTCTGAGATGAGAAGATGTTAGCTCACTGATGTGGTGGTTTTTTTTTTTTAAAAACAGCTCCCTGTAGACAATTTTGTATTTCACAAATGACTACAAAATAATTGACTTCAAAATGAGATAAATTAACAAAATAAGGCTGCAAATCCATATAGTATATTCTTAACCTTAGGCAGATTTAAAGTCCAAGCCCAACCGAAAGGAACCATTTATAATAAATAGGATACATCATACTTCTCCTCAAAGAATCCATTTCCAAGCAATAAATCTAGATATTCCCAAGTGATTTTATTATTAACATAACATGTTAATTGAATCAGCAAATAATTTTCAATCTGAAAATCATTTTCATGGCAATTAATGATTATTAAATACACAATTTATATGAAATGCACGGGGTGTATAACTGACCCAACTAAACAGTACTTTGGATTCTAGTTTATATTCAACTTCTGTTTCTCTATTCCCTGTAAATGTATTGAACCTGGAAGCAGTGTCTGCTTCAACCTAAGATACCTACCATTAAGTAATGTAACACGAACTGATAATTGTTCAGCTTTACTGTATCACTTTTGTGAGCACAGACTAAAAAATAGCAAGTTTTGACAATCCGTGCATGTAAAACCGTGAGTTTCACAGATGTTTGCCAGAAGTTAACGTAAGTCTCAAAATCAATTCATGTACCTGCTCATTTCACAGAAAGGGATTGATTACCTGTGAGTCATCTGGTTTTGAGTGCTGGTCAAGAAACTATGTCCTGTGAATATAGAAACCAATACATGGATATGTAGCTCCCTTAAAACATCTGACATTTTAGTACAGGATCTGTGCTTCTCCTCTTCTGCACATTGTGCTGTTCCTTCCATTCTATCTCTTTGGCTCTTTTGAAAGTCACCTTTGACCATGTGAACTTTTTGACAGGCAGCTTTTAGAACCAGAAAGATTTGCCAACCATGATATCAAATTAGGGTTTACATTACCTTTTAAGCATAATAACTACTGCTAGTAGTGTTCTAAATGTGTTTCTGGTTGTTCTAGGTCTCCATGTTCAGACTTGATTCCATATACCAATTCAGTACCAATAATCCCTGCATGTATATTTTACCTTCCAAAAGTACCAATTGTTTTTCAGAGTTTGAAACAGACAAAGTGTCTTTAGAAGTGTGAAAGAATGGAGTGTGTTGGTATTTCTGTGCTTTTCTTTTGTTTGGTTGTGGGGGGGGGGGGTTTGAGGTTTGTGTTTGTTTTGTTGCAAGGAACCAAGAAATACTTTGAATTTTGAACAAGCGAGTTATAGGAAGGAAAGGATTAATTATACTTATGAACCCTGTATTGTTAGCCACAGTGATAACTGTAGACATATTTTATTCCTATAAATAGTTCCTCTTTCATCTAACATCTTTCAGTCAGATGGTGCTAAGATCCCTTCTTCCTCACTAAGATTCCTACAATCCATAGTCAGCAGTGTGTTTTAAATGGAATATAGTAAAATCCACAAAATGTGCTGTTGCCTTTTTAGTACAGTAGCATAAAATTATGAAAGGAATAAGGGGATGAATAAGAGTAGCCAGGTTGGATTTCATTTTCTAAATGAATTCAGATGGACTGACAGCCCTAGAGGTGCCCTTAAGCAAAGAAATTGTTAGAGAAGGTTAGATTAGGTGATAATTGCAGGACAGCACAAAAGTTGAGCAACTGTTTTTCTTTCTTTATGGTTTTTGAGGAGAACTGAATTAGCCTGACATATTGAGAAACCAGGAAAACAGTAGGCTTGTCACATGGCTTGTCCTGAAAATTAAAACCTCAATAATGTAAAAAAGCCTCTAAACAGATTCTATAAAATTCCGAATTTGTATTGCCGAGAGGGCATTTAGTTGTGTTAGGGCTCCATCTACAGTCTTGAGGGCGAATAGCTTAGCATTAATGGGACCTTTCTGCTTCTGGGATTTCACTGATTCACCACTGATTGACCAGTTCTGTCATTTTACGTGGGTCAGCATACTTCAAGCTGATTTGCAGCCACAGGTAAAGTATCTGATCTCTGTTTCCCGTAAACCAGCAAATAGGGTTCTACTGACTACATATGCCAGTATTCTGGTAGGGTTGGCTTAAATACAGAGTTGTTTCACTATCAAAAGGCTAGCAGGCACAGAGAATCTTACCATGTTATTTTACTCACACATTTCTCAAGTTCCATTTAAAAAATTGTTAATTTTTTTTCCCCTTCACTATTTCAGTTTGGCAGGTTCTCTAAGAACATTGTTCCTCAAATGACAAATGCCATTCCAGTACTTTCAGTCTAAATATTAGTAGGTAGTGAATTTGGGGAAATAGTTAAATAACAGAAATGGCAATGAAAAGGAGGGTTAATCATGGAGTAATAAAAAGCATTGACATAGCTTACTGAAAGTCTCACACTGAAGCAAACAGACACCGACCGCATAACAGGAGACAAGAAATGCATGGAATATTGGGCTCTTGCTTGGGCATGACCAGGCACCTTAAAAAGTTGTAAGAATCCTGAGAGTGTTGTTAAAGATTGTGACAACTGTCTAATAACTAAGATTGAACATCAAACATTCTATTTAGAAAAGAAAGACTGAGTAATTCAAATACTGGATAAACAGATAATTATTTATGTAGGGGTATAAATAGTTCTTTTAATGCAGAGCAGACACACACAAATCGAGTTCTCAATTTTCTTGTACAATAAAGATCCTACAGAGTGAGTGCTTTCTGTGTGTCCCATTTGCAGCACTCCTCCATGAAATCGCAATAGCTGTCCACTGAGTGAAATTTTAAGTTGTTTACTTTCAGTAGCTCAAGAGCAGTGAGCTGCACTACCTTCCTATTTACTGGAGAGTTGTGTACAATAGGAGAATGCAAACGTGGTTACTGTGGAGCTGATGATGGTACCCTCTGGTAACCTATATGTCACAACTATTATTTGTTAATGTTCTTGTAGATCTGAAACTGGATCTGTGTCTGTTTCTTGAAAGCTTGTGAGAAGTAAGAAAAGGAAAGAAACAAGAACTGCAAAATGAGAGCAAGCATCTCTAGCAGGAAAATATTGTAGAGAGAAGACAGTTGGATGTGGGCATAAAATATATCTCTCTAGTTTCATTCTAGTGCACCCCAGTTAAATGAGAAACAGCCAACTTATTAAAGAAACTGTCTGGTTAAAAAATTGGAATAGTGCTTCAAATCAGCAAGACTGAGCTATGGCAAGTTAGCAAATGTGTGAGATGAAGTTTTCCTGTGTTATCTCACCATTTGCCAGTAGGGGGAAGGGAAATTACAGTTCTTCGGGAGGCATAAAAAGTACTCAAGCTGAAAAAAAACCCAACCAAAACCAGGTAGTTATTTGGTGAACTATAGGAAATTCAGTAAAATAATTGTGAAAAGTTTGTTGAGTTTTTGTTCTATTTTGTTTAGGTCATAAATAGATAATATCCATGCTGGCTTCATAGATCAGATTGTAAAAAAGATATCAGCAAACAGAAGAAAATGTGGAAGACAAGGAAGAGCCTGCTTACAGAGAAGCACAAGGTCTGTGGTCATTTACAGTGATGGCTTTTTGTCTTCTGTTGTTGTGTCACCATGTTTTACATGCTCTCTTAAACTGTAATTCAATGTGTGCAAAATTTTGATGAGCAGGAACTAGGAAGCACTACATTTATAAACACAGCATGAATTCAAAATAGGAATATTTTTAAAAACAAATAAATGGGGATAAATTTTCACAATGAAAGATGAGGGTGCCCCAAACTTGCCAGCTATTTGGATGCTCACATAGGCTTAGAGTTTTTGGGCCTCCTCTTACAAAAAAATTCATATGTAGGGGCCAGAACAGCAAAACCACTACATAAGTTGAGTAAAGAAAGGAAACCATTCCAGTGATCAGCAGTGTTTGATTTAGCATTTCGAGAGTCAAAGAGGCTCTTGTGATTGCTCCTGGTTTATTCTCCCTGTGTTTCAAAACCCCTTTCATATTGTGCACAGCTGCTAACACTTACAGTTTGGGGATAGTGTTGACACAGGAACAGAGAGGTTTGAGATATTGCTAGCTTATCACCAGGGTGGGAGGTCAGGTGGAGGATGTGTGGGGGTAGGAGATTTCCAAAGACAAATTATTGCAAAAGTAACTCATGACTATGGTTAAAGACTGTTTTCTTAGTTGGAAATTTATGATCAGGATAGGACATTCTTCTCATTCAAGGATTCTGTAGGTTCAGGTATTCTAAGGGAAATTTGCCAAGCAGTTACAGATCTACTACACTGTGCCCCAGACTCGAACACAATCATGGCCGTGCTACTGTTGCATTCATACGGCATTTTGATTGCTAGTTGCAAATAATTCCATAAAGAATGAATGAACTTGGCGGGGGGGGGGAAGCATGCCTTTCCTATTCTAGACCTCTGGAAGCTGCTGGAAATTAAAGCATACTGAGAAAGTATCTTTTTCAGCTGTAACAATAAGAGCTTATTGTTCACGATGTGAAATATGAAGTATTCTCCAGGAGATGAAAAACAGTTGAGTTGATGATGGCACAGATGGGGCATTGGTGCACATGGATAAACATAGCTGATGTGTCAGATCACAGAACAGATGGAAAATGGAACAGAATCTGGCCCCTCTAAGTGTGGGCTGCTTGGGCCTCTCCAGCAATGGATACCTGTAGCATCAGACTGGTACTTAATTTTTTGACAAAAATGAGACAACATCGTGATTTTTAAACTGCTGGCCTGCAGGAACTTTGGCATTTTGCATATTGTGCTTGGACCTGAGTGAGGGTCTTGCAGTCTAGCAATTCCAGACATCCCAAAAATGCCTATAAGAAACTAAGGAGAAGCTGGTTGCACTTTACTGAAGTTGTTTTAGTAATTTTGTCAAGCTCTCTAGTCTATAGAGAAAGAGAAATTGTTTGAAAAATTACTCAGAGGAGAGATTTAACCAAACCTTGATGGACCACCTTTTGATGGACCACCTTTTGGGTGGAATCATTTCTTGCCAGAAAGAAGACTGCTGCCCTAACCATAACTGTTGTAAATACCCTCAAGGGATTCCATACAGTGTGTGGTCGTAAGCCGAGAACAATACTATTCTCATGGATGAAGCTCTTACAAAGGCAGGTGGGGGTTGGAATTGGATCATGTAGAAAATATGTAGATAGAAATCTTGGTTATTTCTGCAAAAATTAAAACATTTGTGTAGGTAAGGACAGCTCGCAGTAATTTTTATAATGTCTCCAAACACAATTTTACTATCCTCAGGGAAAGAAAAGCAGGACTTGTTTGAGGGATCCAATAAAATACTGATACATACATGAGAAATAATGACTGAAATACATTGGGTACCAAAACTTTATTTGGAGCTGTTCTTAGGGAATAGATGATGTGCTAACAAGGATTTCAGTAAAATTGCCACAGTATGGTTGTATGATGTGCTGACTAGCAAAGACTTTGAAGCAAGAAGCAAAGAAACAATTTCCATCTGTTCAAAAATGTGCATTCTTTATAAATACACAGGATTAAAGGGAAAAAACCCCACCACCTGATTTCAGCATCTGTTTCTTTTCAAATGGAAACAAATACAGGTTAGTAAAGCTTGTGACTGTTGGGATGGTTTTGGCAGGGATTTGTTGCATGTTTGTTTTTTCAAAACTCAGGTAGAAAAAAAAATGGGTTAATTACATGTCCAACAGTAACAACTTGGTGTTGTGTCCATAGAGAAAGAATTTGGATTCCTATCCAAAACATGTATTTTTCTGTAGAAGTCAGAAGGGGTGAAAAAAAAACAAACTCAGAACTTTGATGCTAAAGAAATTTTGTACAAAATGTCAGTATGCTTCAACTAGCAGTGAGTTGCCTGTAACTTCCAGGCCATTCTTACACTGTGTGACAATCACAGCACTATCTGAAGAGAATGCTTAAGGCCTGGACACGTAAGGTGTTTGACTGGACTTTTTCCTCCTCTCTGCAAAGCATCCAGAGAAAGGCTGCTGTACAAATGGATTCCAAAAAGTCTCATGAGCAAGGTCAGTCCTCAGCTTCGCCTTTTCTTTCATCTGCTTTCATGACCCATGGCCTTAAAGTGCTAACATGCCAAGCTCAATTAAAGTTCTTTGCAGTTAAGTGTTTACTAGGTAAGTTATGTTTGCCCTTATTGGCTTTTCTCCTCTGCAAGGAAATAAAACACCCAGGAACTGATAGAGATGAGCAGAAGATATATAGCTTTAAAACAATACGGGGGAGATAGAAAATGTTATGATGCACAGACTTCAATCAGAATTAAAGCAGTTGCATGTTTGGGCTGGAATTTATATTGAAACCATAGTGGAAGCAAAATTATAGCATGCAGATGTGCTTGCCACTCTTTTCCAGTTAAATGTATTAAAGACAGAAGTTGAATTGTATTTATCTGTTCTGGTTAAATACATACACAGAAACAAAGGGGACAAAGCAGAGGTTTATTTTGACTGAAACTATGAGATCTTTGTAGGTAAAATGTCAACATTTTCAACTTGAATTATCAGCAAACAGAAGAAAGTTTTGCTTTTAGCAGTATGCTCTGGTTTGTTTCATGGTTGGTTTTTGGTTGGCTTCAATGTATTAGCCAGCATAACTTGCCTAAATGATTGCTGTATATGGTAGTGTAGAAAGGAGCCAATACTTGAACTGTGTAAATATCAAAGATGACATTTGTTTACATTGCTGTGAAGTGATGAGGCTGACAGGAAGTAGATCACACTCATGAAAGCCAGGAAACTTTATAGTGCTCTGATGTGTGATGTTGTAGATGAATTTCACAAATGGGCTTAGGGAATCCCCACTGCTTAGAGTTTATAAAACTCTTCCATACATGATCCATGTTTTCAAGCATAATCTGTGATAGACAAAAAGGATGAACTATGAACGACAAAGTCTCCTACCTCCTCTCCTATACAGAGGATCCTTTACAGATGCCAATTAATGCCACTCAGGGTATTGTGTCTGACATTTATTACAGGTATTTGTGTAGGGAGCCTAGTTCACCTGAAACCTGTAGGAGTCACTCTCCATGGCTTTTTTAGCTTAAGTACTACAGTGCCCCATAGAGATGATTCAGTAACTCATCTTTTGTATGTTCATACCCAGGTTTACAGACTAGTGATTTTCTTGTGCAGCAGGTGTTATTTTCCATGTTGCAGTCCATCTAAGTAGACAATTTCTCTGCTCAGTAGTTGGTTTTATCAGTTATCTTTTACCTTGGAATAACTTGATTTTCAAAAGTACAAACGTTTTGCTAAGTTGTGAAGTTTTACAAGAGGACTTCTGGTATACAATTTGTTGATTTGGTTGTAAGTTTTTAAAAATTATGTTGTGTGCTAGCAAGCACTTGTATTGCCCTTGGTAGGAAGAGCTATCATTGATCAAAACAGTTTACTGAGGTCTGACATTATCTACCTGACAACGTGACGTCTTCATTTTGAGAATCGTAGTACATTTAATCATGTCCTGTGATCAACCCAGTGAAGTTACTTGAAAAAGCCTAGGCAGAAAACACAATGTGACTTGCCTGAAGCCACACAGCATCTCTTTAAGAAAGCCAGAGTGGGCTTGGATTTATTCTTTCTATGTTTTTAAATCTAAAATATGTTTATTCTTCCAAATAAGGTAAGACACATAGGGAGAAATTACTGTGGTCATATACCCCAGAAAAAAAAATAGATTATGCAGTAGTGTACATTAGCATAGATGTTTGCACATGCAAGTTAAGATCAGTCATAAAAATTTCATCTTAAATGAAAATTGTAATAAGTATGTGCATTTGAACAACTCTACAGCTTTATTATCTGAACTGTGGCTTTCTCTAAAGATGCATAAATATGCATCTACTTGAAGAATTTCTAATACTGCTATATTAGAATTCTTATTATCAATAAAAAAAAAAAAGGTGGACTAACAAATTATTCTTCCAGATGCAGAAATCTTTAGAACTGTGTGGTCTAAAAATGAGACATTTCCAAATAAAATTGAGCTATGAAGAAGAAATCGAGGGGAAAGTCCTTAAGGTGACTTTTAAATGAAAATGAAATGTCTTTTAGTAAGTTTCAGAGGTACAATATTACAGACTAGTAGAATTGTATCTCATTAATTTCAAACATAGATTTTACGTGAGGCTATTTGATTATAATTTGATTATCTGACCCTGTAATTAAAGTTTATTGCCAATTTCAAAGCTTATGTGTAAAATGAACTGGTTTTCTTCAAAGCAATATACAATCCATTGGACTCATTGACTTCTAGTTTTGCATTTAAATCGAAAGTCTGTTATAACATGACAAACAGGTTCAGTTTTTGATCATTAATCCTGCTAAGCAATATTCATAAATTCAATTTTGAATCAGTTGGAATACTTTTCTTTTATTAGTTTCTGTGTTATTAAATGAGATTGTTTCTGACTAATATATTTCTGGACTCAAACTGTAGCTCCAAGCTGTTATTCAAATCAAATAACATGCCCCTTACTTGTGCCTAGCACTAATAAATGCCAACTTGTGATACATTTGCTGGAGACTGTCACGAATATTAAAGGAGGCAATAATGCCACTAATGTCTCGTAAGTAAGCTTATTTTTCTAAAGGGCTGAAATCAGTCATCCTACAGAGGGGGGCAAAGAGGGAAGAACCTTTAAGACTTAAAGCCTAAAGCATTATTTTACTCAGCTAAACATTATTATTGAGGAGGTAAATGACCAAGAAATTACCACTGGAGAGAATGAAAAATATAACGTGTAACTTCTGGGGCCACCCTAAGCAACAGAAATGCATCCACTGGCTAAGCATATGCTGGGTTTAGTAGAATTGCATGTTCATTGGTTTCAAGACATGTTTTTCTCCCTCTGAGTGTTTGAATTAAAGGATGAATAAAAAAAAAATCCCTTTTACTGTTATTGTCAACCACCTACTTCAGTTCTTTTGAGATATGACTGGTTAGGGGGTTTTGGATAGAACACAAGTTAAACACGTTGACATGAAATTATCTAAATAGGATTAGCTTCTCTGAGTTGTCATCCCACAATCTGGGGCAACTGGAGGAGTGTGTTGCGTGGGGCAGGCAGTGTGACTGGGACTGAGAGATGTAGCATGGACCCTACCTTTGTTACAGTTGGATCACAAGAGCAATACTTTCTCTTATCCTCAGAATTTTCCCCCTTTTCTGTTGGAGGTAGAATATTGATAATGATTGTCCATTGTATAACTTTACATACTTTATTAGAATAGAATAGAATAGACCAGGTTGGAAGAGACCTTCAAGATCATCGTGTCCAACCCATCAACTTGTGCTACTTTGAGCCACATCTTCACCCCTTTGTTTCTCTAGTTTTCCCCCAAATGTTTACAATTTAAAAAGAGGTAGTCTTGTTTTATATTTTCTGTAGTGTGAGTTCCTAGCTTTCCCACTTTCAGAAGAGTTCTTTTCCAAATCTCATACCTCTGTTGAAGTTCATTAGTGTCAGTATCACAGAATGTACCAAAACAAATGATAACAACTCTTTCTGTAGAATCATGATTATTTACATGAAAGGAGCTTTTAACTGAAAAGTGCGAACCGGTTGAGATGAAATCTGCTGCTTTATGATTGCCTTCAGATTTTATAAACTTCTCTGTGTTATGCAGGATGTTTTCCAGTTTGATTAAGTTTACAAATTGTCTGTGACCCTTGTGTTACTGTTTCAGAAAGGGGCTCTTTCTTTCGGTCATCACTAAGAATTTTGTAGCCTAACTGGAATGCCTGTACCGCTTGCACATTTTGTTATGGCCTCCAGCCATACCGCCTTACCTCAGGCAGTGATCTTGTCAGAGTTCATAAGCTATCAGGTCACATGAAATCAGTTATGAATGGGATACCCATAAGGAGGCATCACTTTACCATCTGAGCTAGCAGGGAATCCCACACCTATCACTTTCCTTGTAGATCTTCAGTTTTTCATACAAACCAGAAACTAATCATGACTTCTTATCATTAGAGATATTATTGGAATATGTACAGCTGAGGCAGTGCTGCAGTCAACAGAACAGATGAACAGCACTTGCCTAAAGTGTAGTTTAGCTGAGAAGTGTGGCAAGAACCATATCCAACATAGTCAATTGTATTAACGATGATGACAAAAGCCAATAACAGTGCATCGATTGCTAGGCATTCTCAATGAGCATTGTAAGAACTCTGGAACAGTGAAAGCTTTTGCCTAATTAAAAGATGAAGGATCTGGGGCCAGATGTGTTGGCAAGCTGTGGAACTTTTGCTGCATGTTTAACTGAGATGTGCAGTGACATGTGCTTTTTCTATCTATAGCCATCAATTAGTTTATACAAGCATGTAACCAATAACATGTTTTGCTTTAGCCTTCAGTAGGTCATGTCCTCCAGGTTTCTAAGAACAGTAGCAGTTGCTTAGCATATGCTTACTCTTTGGTATGTGCTTAAATACTTCACTGAATAAAACCATGAAAATTAAAACCAGTATTAGTGTTTTCAGGAGGTAAGTCTCTAATTATTGTTACTTTTCAAGCGAATCTGTTACATTTTAATGGAGCACCTGAAGAGATCTCCTGTTTGACATTTAATAAGAAATTAATTAGGCTTGGCATGATTGTTTAAACACAGTGTAGGTTGCAGTTCTGCTTTGAAGTATTGTTAGAAAGAATCATTCATGATTGTGGTTATCATAACATCTGGTTATCTCCTCAAAGGAACCCTGAAAATAATTAAGAAGTAATATATTTAGAAAATAAATGTCGAATGTTTTTCTTATTCATATATTAGCTCTGGAAATATTTCTTTTCCAATACTGGACTACTAACAAGCTTTTGTTCCTCATAAATATTTTGTGGGAAAGATAGAGAAGATTTTAATCATGCGAAAATTAAAGGGTCAGCAAATGCTGCTCATGAAACACTTCTTTCTGTGAACTTGACTCTCTTGGATTAGGTCTCAAATCTGTCTTCTGTTCATTTGTTTATTTTTTTGGTTTCTTTTCTTTCCTTCAAGGAGAGCCAGCCCTACTGCACATTAGAATCAAGTCTGACTTCACAAAAGCAAGGAACAAGAACTGTATCTCCAAAGGACTACCTAATATTTGCATACCCTGAAAGACAGGGTTACAAAGTGAGTCATCCTTTTCGTCTTCTCAGTCATTACTGCATTACTTACAATTTAAACTAAGATGTGCACACCTTCCATTTCATTAACATTGTTAAAGGACTCTAAAGCTCAAGGAGGAAAGTGCAAAGTTCTAGCTATACACTGGATGTGGAAGGCAATGTCTCACCACTTTTAACACAGTTGGCTCTTTTAAGAAGAGGAATTACTTACTCTCATGTCTATTTTAAGTTTGAGGGACGTGTCAGTAATTTTAATACAAAACATTTGGGGTTTTGTTGTGTTGGGGTTTTTTTGCAGTGCTTGTCAAAGTTTTGAAACTGTTCTATACTTCAGCTTGGTATATCTTCAGATTGTGATGACACCAGGAGAACATATTAGTATGATGTTTAAATAAATGTCCATGTTTTTTTCATTTCCTTTTGGGCATACCATTAACAGCATCTTAGTAAAATGAGGAGAGATTAACAGTTTTCTCAAATCCACTCTCTCCAGTCTCAGAAAACATCCCTCTGTCAGTTAACTTTGAATATGTGATTAATACTTTTGTTTCTAATGGTTATAACTTCTAAATTGTCTCTTCAAAGAAATGTTGTGGTTTAGATCATAACGTGCACTATTTTTGAAGTGTCAGTTATGATGTGATTATAACTGACAACAGAAGGCTCACAAACACTTCAACATCACTCATAAACCTGTTTTGAATAGTTGATACTTAGTTTAAATATAAAATAGTCTACTTAAGATCTAAATATTAAAATCTAAAAATTAACTTGATTGTAAAATTTCAGACTTTCAGACTGGGATTGTTTAGCCTGGAGAAGAGGAGGCTCAGGGGAGACCTTATTGCTGTCTACAACTACCTGAAGGGTGGTTGTGGCCAGGAGAGGGTTGGTCTCTTCTCCCAGGCAACCAGCACCAGAACAAGAGGACACAGTCTGAAGCTGTGCCAGGGGAAGTTTAGGCTGGAGGTGAGGAGAAAGTTCTTCACAGAGCGAGTTGTTAGCTATTGGAATGTGCTGCCCAGGGAGGTGGTGGAGTCGCCGTCCCTGGAGGTGTTCAAGAGGGTACTGGATGTTGCACTTGGTGCCATGGTTTAGTAGTGATGAGGTCTTGGGCGACAGGTTGGACTTGATGATCTTTGAGGTCTTTTCCAGCCTTGTTGATTCTATGATTCTATGATCATCAGGCAAATGGATTTTTTACTAAATATTTTATTTTATTGTAATTTGGTTTACTTAGTTCATACCCCTTGGACTGCCCATTAGAGTTTGGAGAGCTTACATCATGGAAAATGTATCTGTGATATCTTTCAGGTAAGTAACTCGTGGAGGGATTATGTATTTTTATATCAAGCCTCAGTTATTCTGAGCATGTCAGTTCTTGAATTCATCTGCTGAAGTTTACCTGCACAGTTAAAGTTGAGCACAAAAGCTGTAGGAACCAGCTCAGAGTATGCAGAACACTGCAAAGCTGGTCTCTTTGAAATGTGTCCAAACAGATATTCAAATCAGTATTGCAACATAAATCAGCAATGCTTTCCACATTTTGCAGTGTACTTCCTATGACAAGAATATGTCCTTTCAGAGATAGTTTGTTTTCAAAGATTTAAAATCCTTGACACGATGGCAAAAGAATGCTGACTGAATTGTCGCATAATGCTGTTGCTTGTTCACATTCAAATCTAGAGTAATTAAAAAAGTAAAAAAAAAGAGGAGGAGGAGGATTGGGGGAAAGAGATCTCTTTATCACATGGTTTATCCACTAAAACAATTTCTACTTGTAAGGCCAAATTAATTTATGATGTTAGTGCCATTACAGCACAGGCAACTTTTATCCCCACTGCCTGTTTTCCATGGACGTCGCTGTCAAAGCTTCCCAGTCACCTTGGTTAATTCATTCCACGTGGCAAAAGTAATTACCTTAAGTTCCACGCTGACTGCAACAATGTGAAACTTTGGAATCTGCGCAGGTATGATGTCACAAGGGAGTCATTAATGTAAGAGTGGCTTACATGCAGGCCTGAAGGCCCCTGACAATTAATCACATTCCCACATGAAAGGTATCGATTCGATCGTTCTGATGGCAGGCCTATCAGAAATGTAATTGTCCGCTGAAAGTACAAATGTGTAAGTGGACATCCCTGCATAAGGCAGCAATCTTTCAACGTAGCATTTTACATTATTCAGATCATTCTGCTTGTTTTCCTCCTCCTCATGCCCCCAGCCTGAGTCTGTTATTGATATAAAGGTTGAAGCTCAGGCAGCTTAACTGTTATGTGGAATGACCTTTACTTTTAATATTAATATATTATTGTAAAGTCTATGAGACTCATAAATGCAATTTTAGAATTCATATGAAATGCCATGTGCTGAACCTATTGCAACTTTTCCTCTAGTCCTGTGGCAGGTTGCAAACTATGCGAATTAATATGCATCATATTCTTTCCCCTTTATTTACTTAGAGAGGTTTGCTGAGCAACTTTATCAAGAGTAACATTATCAAGAGCTTTCCTGCAAGCTTCTTTATCATATTCACATCCGTGTCTGCTCGACACTTGTCACTGTCAATCAAATCGCAATAATACGCAGATGATTTGCTCATTTGGTTTAATAAAATCTCTCTGCTTATTTGCACTGCAGTCATTATGCCACATAATTGCTCTGCCGCTGAGGTGAAAGGCAGCCAGTTGCCTGGGGGATAAGAAGAGACTATTGCTATATGAAGGATTTGTTTCTTTGCCTCTGTCTCTCCCTAGTCACTCATATCCCTAAAATTAATATTGTATTTGAATCCGGTCCTGCTATTCTTATGCAGGCTAACATTGTTATTACTTATTATTTGGATGTGAAGTCATTTATTTTTAGTTTTGATGTCCAAGCTGTCAAGCTAAATTTCATTGTGTACTGCCACACACAATTTTTAACTGCCATTTAAACTCGATTCAAAATCCAAATTATGAAGAGAACATGTTCAAAGGAATGGGCTGACAGGAAGTATAGCTACAATTTTTATTTCCCAGGAAATCAAAGTCTAGATCTTGTTATTGTTCTGTGGTGGAGATATGTGCAGTTTTCATACTTCATAATCTTCTTTGTATTGGCTGGACACTGTGATTCAGAAACAGAAAAAAGGGGCTATTTATGCATATGAGCAGCCCTTAGGGTGCAAAACAAAGGCATTCACTCCCAGAAATGACATAGCACAGAACTGGCTCAACTTACTGTTGTAAATTCTTGAATGATTTGTACTCCATTTTCCGGTATATTCTATTATGACAGATGGTGGAGGTGAAAATGAGGAATCTGTCCATGCAACACAAACCTTAACTCATTCACTGCACAGTTAATATAGCAGTCACTGCCATGCTGTAATAATCATGATCCCTTATTTTGGGGACGATTCCATCTTAGTGGCATACTCATCAGGAGCCTAAAATGCTTGTATTTTTAAATGTATTCCAAATAGCAAGTACTTCATAATTTATCCTAAAGAATATATATAAACCCAGACTAAAATAGTCTATGAGAGAATGCTTCTGTGTTCAGCTTCCCACTTTTTATTCAAAACCCTGCACTGAGCTTAACTGAGACTCTGTTGGTAGGTTAGAGAAGCATTTTCAGGCAGCTGAACTTGAGGACATCTTTTCTATTGGTAGAAATTTTATTTGATAGCATTTATATAGAGTGATTAGCTGTAATATTAACAGGAGAGTAGTTTCTTCAGCTGCCTGAATTCAGAAAGTCCATATTTAAATAGAAGAACCCACAAACTCACAGAAGTCCAAAAGAGGACTAATAAGTCACTTGTAGTGCCTTTGTAGTTGCCAATTACATTTCATCCTGACAGTGTGATATTGAACCCAGTAGCTAGATAATACAAATTTATACTGTGAGATTTTCAACTTGAAAAAATAGAGAGATTTCTTCAAATTAAAATTCAGGAGATAGCCCCTTTCAGTAGTTCAAGTGGTTAATCACTCTCATTATTAAAATATTTACTGAATGGCTCCTTTGGAATTGGTTCTTGTTATGGCTTTCCACACTAGATTAAAAGGATCTTTATTTTCCAGCATTCTCTCTCCATTTTCTCTCATCTTGTAATTGAGTTCTTTCTCAGTAGCTTTTAGCAAAATTAGCATATTCCTTAACATGGCATTTCTCCAGCTTTGTATAGGTACACAGCTACTTGTCTGTTTTTATCACAGGTGAGTAATGACATCAGGTATCTGAGCAGTTTGGTATAACATTAATCTTTATTCTAGGGAGCAGAGAAACATAGCAGTTGTAATGGCAAGTAAGATTGAGCTTTTTTACTTCTGTATTTTTTTAAATATAAGAAAGAACTACATTTTTTTTTCTTCACTGTGTCAATACTTAGTTTGCATTTCTGTTTGAATAAGCATGCCTGTGAAGCAGTTGTGATCATCCTTTGCCTATCTTGATCATTATTTACCTCTGTAAAATGGATCAAGAATGTTGGTAACTTCTGTTTCTTAAAGAAAAAGATATTTGGGTTGTTATCAACCCAGCCCTGGGATCTCTTGTACTAAGACAGATTATGATGTAAAACATCCTGAATCTGACAGTCTGTGCAGTGGAGTTCAGCTGGGCCATGTGCTGCAGTGTAGCAGAGAGATTCCTGAGCATGGAATGTTGGATGTAGGTATCAGAGGCACACTCTGATATATTCCATAGTGTTACTTGCCTAGGCTGCTTCTGCTCCACAAATGATCTTGGAGACTGCTTTTCTACATTACGCATAGCAGTGCAGATTTATTCTAACTCAGGACCCTCATTATTCCTGAATAACAAAATGTTCAACAAAGGAAATAGGTTAAAACATATTACTTTCCTTCAGTTAGTTAAACACACATAGATGGAGATCTAGGGAGCAGGAAAGGGAGATGAGAGATTTTTCTCTTAAGTTTGAGACTATTCGAGATATTTTCACCAGTCCACATGGTTGGTACAGTTTACACAGCATTTCTTCCTGTAGAGTACAGCTCCTTATCTGATCCTCTTCCTTTGCTTTTAGATGGTGATCTGACTCAGATAGCTCTTTGTTGCAGACCATCTGTTGCTAAAACTATACAGTAGCCAATATCGACATATCATGAAATTGAAAGTCTTGTGAAAGTTGCTCAGCTGGATGTGGTCCTGAGCAGAGTGCTCCAAATGACCCTGCTCTGAGCAGAGGGGCTGGACCAGAAAATCTCCAGAGGACCCTTCCCAGCTCACCCTTTCTGTAATTCAAGGATGCAGAAGTGCCATGTCATTTGCAAAAGCTCTTCATATAAAGGCTATGAAGAGATTATATTATTTATGTCCTTATTTGGTAAGCAATAATTTTATAGGGAGATGAAAATACTGATCTGCATTATGAGTTGTAAAGACCTTTATTTTGCCTGATTGCTTGGGTTTTGTAGTTTGCTGTGGGTTTGTTGATTTGGTTTCTTTTGTTTGTTTCTAGGTTTGGTTTTGTTTTGTGTTGTGGTGGGGTTTTATATGTTTTTAAGGGAGTTTTGTTTTTTAAAAGTATGGCTCTACTTAGCTAACTTTAAGCATGACCCCCAATTCAAAGTAGTTTCTGCTAATTAAATGATAGGTAGGTTTTAAACTAGATTTCTAAAGAGGGCAGCCACAGAACAGCTCAATACCAAGCCCTAAAGATTGTTTTGAAACAAAACCTTTACTTCAGATTAATCACAAAAACACTCAGAGAGGAAGGAAGGAGAGTTTCTTTTTCCTGTCCTTATGGTGGTTGTTGATCCTTTCCAATTTCTAGTATTAAAAATACATTAATTCTAAATGGTCTTATTTTGTCGTGGAGGCTGATTTGGCTTTATGAAATGTAATGACTGTTTGGAAGAAATGCCAGCTATTGTACCCTTAATGCTTTTCTCACATGGAAGTACAGCTGTTACGTTGCTATTGTTTTAATGTTGGCTCACTTTCTCCTCTGTATGCAATCCATTTGCATGTTCCTCTTTAAGAGTATGCTTATGCAATTTGCAACGGGAAGAAGCAACAGCCTTAAAGAGAAATTGTGGTCTATATTTTTTGGTAAAGATATCTCAGCTTCAGATGTTTTTTAATTTTTTTTAGAAGTAGATAGAATATTTGTGTATTACAGAGGATGTAAATATTAAGAATTTTTCTAAAAATACAGGGCTTAGCTTGGTGTGTGGCTGCCATAGTTGCTTAAATAAGGTACTGGAGTATTTGGATTAGCACTCTATGCATTTGTATACCGTGACTTGTGAATACACACACACAGAGACTGAGGTTGTCATTAATAAAAGATGACATAGAATCTCCCTCCAGCCCAAATACCTAAAGCCTGTATTCAAAACTTTGGTGGGCAGGATTTTTCAGAGGCGCTGAAAAGAAGAATTAATTGATAATTACACAGCCTGTACTGAAATAATGGAAGTAATTCAGTTGTGACAGTAGCTCTGCAAGGTACTCTGCTGTAAATTGGAACCGATATATAAAATAACGCAGAAAATACTGCATTGGGGAACATTCTAGCCAGGATTTTCATAAAAAGAGAGAAAGCTAATATTGTGCCCTGATATTAATTAACGTTAGATTTACTATCTGGAAGAAGGTGTTTAAAATTCTGCAAAATGAGACATGATTATCTTTGTGTAGTCTCTTTCGCATAATCTTCATTTTCCAAAGGTATTAAGGGATTTTATATTTGCAAAGTGGAAATTATTAAGGATAATTAAGATGAAAGTTTTATTTGATGGTGGAATTCTCATGATATTTGGAAATACTCAGTTTAAATCTAATCTCAGTTCACACTCTTGCTTTATAAATGAAATGCCATGTAATAAGGGGAAACCACAAATAGCCAAGGCCTGTTTTGAAACTGCAGAGACACTACTTGTGTCCCTTAAAAAAAGAAGAAAAAATTAAACTTCCCAACATCTTGTAGGCTTGGCAGCTATCAAATCGATAGAAGTTAGGACTGAGAGAAATGAGAATTATAGTACCTTGAGGAAACAGAAAGAACTAAATGGGAGATACAAACTTACAGTAACCTACAAAGAAAAGGTTGCAGGTGACATAGAAAAGCTACCAAAATTCAGCTAAAAAATAAAACACTTGAAACAGCTGTGGGCAAGGATGTTCTGTTGAAAAAATTTCGCCTGTGCAAGTTCTTATACATAGATGAAGTATCTCAGATGAAATCTTGTTTAAGTTAACAGGAGCCTTGTCAATACTTTTAATTGCTCTGTAATGTCCCTAGAATCTTAATGTGAGACTATTCAATAGGTTGTGAATAGTCAGAATTGGGAGGCAGACTGAAGTTTCTATATCTCGGTAAATATGCAGTAGAAGCTAACAATAACCTTATTTGACTTTAAATTGCTTCTTACTGAGCAGATGTTTGATTTTCCATCTACCTATACTCCTTTTTCTGAGGCACTTCAGCCATAGCTGAAGTTAGCCAGATCCAACTGCGTTTCCAAGGTAGTCAGTCATCTGAGTCAGTGTTCTGTATTTTTTTCTGTCCTGCTCATTGCAAGGGATCTGTTTGCAGTGAAACCAAAACATAACTATTTCTCCACACCCATTAGTTCTGCTTGTGTTGGCTAAAAATGTGAGAACTCTTGAGACATAACCAGCTTCTACATGCCTATTTCCAGTGGAAGAGTGACTGCACCACATCTACTTCTACCCCAAATGACAGGATGCACAGACTGTGGACAGATGCTGTGCTCTTAGTCTTTTATATCTCTTTGTGTTCAGTCTAACTTTAGAAAATACTAAATACAGTAACTGTTTTCTTTACATACTGTCTATATTATTTTGGTTTAGTTTAAGGCAGACATATATATGATAGAACCTCCCAAAAACTGGGGGATGAGATGGGTGTTTCTGAGGTTTATTCAGTCCTCCATGTATGCAAATGTAGCTTCTCTGTCCTGAGTCAGGAACTCTGCATAGTAGCCTTGGCTGGAGTTTCAGTATGGAGGGATAGAGGGAAGAGAAACAATCTCACTAACTTTTCATTTTTTGGCATGCTGAGGTCACCAACATCACGTGTTACAGGGCATGTAAGCTAGTAGTTGAGATTGGATCACCAAGGGGTTGCATGAGCTGTAAAGAAGACAGGATGTTTTGTCATCAGTTGGAAGCAATGTGATACAAGGTGCTGCTAAGTGGCATGCCATTTAGTTAACATTTTTCTTTCAGCATGGAGGTTTAGCAGATGACATGTTCATATCCTGCTTTTTCTTTCTGTTTTTGAAGCAAGGAGCTCTGTGCTGTTTCATATGTTTGAGATGTGTTTGGGATTTTTAGTTGAAGAGAGATAGAGGGTTTCAACTTCTAAGGTCTCACATTTGAGCTGTGAGGTTTAACTGGTCTGATGTGATACTCTTCCTGACACTGAGAGGACATTCTGCATTATTTCTCCAAGTATCAGATCTTGCTTATCCTTGCTGATGTGTTCTGGACTAAAGAGCCCTCAATCATCTTATTTGGAACCATATCAGGTGAGCTAGGTAGACACAATCTTTGGTAGCTTTTCATAGCTGTTTCCCACTGAATGTGATAGCTTCCTTTGCATACTCACCCTCTCTACAGTCTTTACTCTTCACATTCTGTTCTTTGATCAGTCACACAGTAAGTTTTTAAAATATGCAGCTTTTTAAAATTACCAGCCACTTACCTACCTGCTTAATATGTCACTTTACCAGGAATGTAATAAGAAGATGAAAGGAGAAAAGTGACTTTTGTGTAGAAATCTGGCTCAAGGTGTGAGTGGAGAAAAAAATTAGCCCTGCTTTATTATGTCTTATTATCTCCAAAATTATGTAGGTATTTTTCAGTCAGCAAATTAATTTTCTGATGGGAAATCACAGTTATGAATTGGTTTTGGTCTGACTTTCACTCATCATATCATACCAGTGCAGTAAAAACTGGAGTTCATAATGATATTGTGGAAACTGCTGATCAAAGGTTGTTTACATGGACTATGTTCACTGATTTGCCAGAGTTGTCTCATACAGATGCACTTCAATGACTATTCTCTGCAAAACTGATTTTTCAAACAGATTCTTTAATCTGATTACTCTGTAATCTTAGTTATTCTTGAAAGCGTGAGACTACACACATATTTGTTTGAAAGTGTGTTTTACATTAGGATGATTAAAAGTATTCAATGAAAAGAAGGTATTGCAAAAAAAAAAAATCTTACTCATAAGGAAATAGTAATTACAGCTCTAAGTCTAATTAACACCTTACCAAAAAAAAGGTCAAAAAAATGTCTGGGAAAAAAAAAAGTCTAAAGTGAGGAATTTTAATTAATCAGTGAACATAGGTAGGTAAGAAGCAAATACATGCTCTTATCCTGAAAATGGCTATGTGTGAATACATTGTATGGATGTATGACTTTTACATTCATTTTACATGTTGCCATTTACAAGGCAGAGAATTCACATGATTTCGATACCCAGGGAACATATTTTCAGAACATGTGGCAAACAAATTAAGTACCTTTCAATGACTCATCTTTCATAGGATATTTTACCCTACAAGTAAGTATTCCCATACAAAGAAAAACTGCAGTTGGGTTCTGAGACTTCTTTAATGAGATTTGGTCTGACATTATAAGCCTCTAGTTGGATAAAAGTATCCCACTTTTATTTTATTTTGGTTTCTTTAGTTTATTTAATTTATTTTATTTTGTTTTGTTTATTTTATTTTGTTTTCTCTTATTTATAAAATAGTCCTGCGCCTGGGTCCTGCACCAGGGGAGGTTTAGACTGGAGGTTAGAAAGAAATTCTTCATAGAGAGAGTGATTGCCCATTGGAATGTTCTGCCCAGGGAGGTGGTGGAGTCGCCATCATTGGAGGTGTTTAGGAGGAGACTTGATGGGGTGCTTGGTTGCATGGTTTAGTTGATTAGATGGTGTTGGATGATGGGTTGGGCACAATGATCTTGAAGGTCTCTTCCAACCTGGTCTGGTCTATTCTATTCTATTCTATTCTATTCTATTCTATTCTATTCTATTCTATTCTATTCTATTCTATTCTATTCTTTCTCTCCTCAAAAAGGGGGAATGACTTCCAAAATTTTACTGGGCAGAATCAAAATGTATCTTAGAGCTGTAATTCTTATCATTCAAATAAGAGCTACTAGGTAAGTGAATACAAAAGGAATAAAACCAAAAGTAAGTCAGTTTTATAAAGTTTATAATTCTGAATTCTGCACAGTTGGACTCAAAATAACTGAGCCAGGCTTCTGGCTCATAAATTAAGGCTTCTGAAATAGATTCAGATTTAAATGTTTAATGTATTTTTTTTTTCTATCATGTGAGGTATTAAAAAAAAACCCAACAAAAAAACCCCAACAAACATAGTCTGAAGGTTATGACATGGTCTTTAATTAGCCATTGATGGCTTCTGCTATCCAGGTGCCTTTAATACAACCCATCTGTCACATTGTTAAATACATTGACAACCAAGCAAACATATATATATATATATACACACACACACATATATATATGAAGTGAGTCTAGGTAGATAGGAGGCTTGATGTGGGGAATAAATAAATTCAGTATATCTGCCCCTCTATTACAATAGTGAGTTTGCTGCTGACTGAGCAGAGACTAACAGTAGATCCTGTGATTCTACCCCAAGAGCTAAAGAACAAATTTTGATGATGCATTTAGTGCTGTTTCATCTTGTTTCATCTTATCTCAGGGAAAATAGATATGCAGTCAAAAGCATTATGTTGGTGCATCTATAGCTACATCCATTCTAGCAATTTCATTGTAATAAAAGCATTAGGAAAAAAAGTACAGGATCTTTAACTAACAGTACTATAAGAAAAAGTTCCCAGCTTATGCTTGATTTTAAGAAACTAGAGAAATACTACACTGTTAAGTGTAAGCTTAAGAAAGGTGCTAAAGGGGGAAGAACTTTTAAGAAGGGGGTTTTGCATTAGATTTGCTACGTGTCTCAAATCTTGTTCCTAAAAAATGAAACTTCTAATTAATCTTTATTATTTTTGATATTTGCTTTCTTATACTTGGTTAACAGGGTTGTCTTGTGCTAAGGTAAATCTTTATGAAAATGAGAAAAATATTAAGAAGTTTCAAATCCAAATGGACCAGTGTGCTAAAGCAGCTCAAGAAACCCATACCCCAAAACATATTACGAGAATCACATATCTGAGACTGCATTTTCTGTCAAGTACTAAAGGCCTGTATTGTAACCTAGCGTTTTGGGTAATAAGTTTTGAGGAGGCCTTCCCAAGCCAAATACCTTTCTGGCATATAGCTGGCATTATCTAGCAAGAAGGGCCAGAGGATTCAATAGCTCAAGCCTTACCAGAAATATCCACTCCAAACTCAGATATTCTTTGTACTATTGTCCTGCAGAACAATGAGAGAACCGTGACATGATTTACTCCTCCTCATGGACAAATTCTCTTGCTGTGCACTGTGAAATAATCTACTGCCATTCACTGCTTCATAGACGTATTTAAAACACCCACTTAAGAATATTCCAGTGTGTTTATCAACTTCTCTGTTGTGGTTTACTGAAAGGATATGCCTTGTTATCAGGAATTACAGAAACAGAGACATTGGAGACATTTCAAATAACCCTGCATAAGAAAGTACATCATTTTCACAAAGGTTTTGAACTGACTATTTGACTGTTTTTACTTAGGTTGCTCAGCTGGTAACATCACAAAAGATTTGCACTTGAAATACAGGACTTAAGGATTTTAACCATTTGCCATTCTGCTTTTTAGCTTCGAAAAGAGAAAATACCATCTTTCACCTTAGCATTTACAGAGTAGAAGTCATGTTAATATTGGTAGTTATCAACGAAGGTAATGCTTTGTGTAGTTACATAGGTACTTTATCAAAATCCTTTGATTAGTCTCCCTGTAGAATTAATGGCGACTTCAGTGGGAGATGAGCACAGGTATTTGTTTGCAGCTGGAGCACTAGGTCTGACATTTCTGTTTGTCGCGCAGCGTGTGTCGTGTTTCATTCGAGGTGTTTTGTCATTCACCGCGGTGGATCACCCATAGCACAGCTGCAGACCACCACCTAGCGGTGCCCGCTCTCCTTCAGGCCAGTCAAAAAAACACTTTCCCCATACCTTTTTAGTTCAGGTCACTTCCCAACGCTACCCCCGCCGCAAGCCGAAATTCTAGCACACGTGAAGTCAGTCAGAACAATCCAGAGTCTTTACATGCAGAACAGCTGAACGTAATTAAACGGTGCGGCTATCAGGTGCTTCTTGCTTCCAGAGACGCAGGTAGGAGCTTGGCAACCTCACGTTTTTTATTGTGAATATATCTATATCTATATAGGTTTAGGGAATGAACATGAACTATCTTGGCCAATGTTTTTTTCCTATGCTAGCCTAAACCCATTGTTTTAGATGAAATTCCTTACTGTGTTGATTCTTCTGGGGGAAATTATCTAAAGACAGTAAAGAGGTATCTAAAGGTTATATAGGCATGTATTAATCTTATAATATTTTTTACAGATACCAAGCCAAGGGGAAAGAAACCTTGCATGAGGTAAGCAATATACAAAAAGCATCCTGGGCCAGATTATTCTCTTATAGCAGTTAAAATATGAAGCTTTTAAGTAGAATTGAGATCTAGTGTGATTAAGAAGGGAATCTAGTTTACCGGGTGATTTTTGGAGGGTTATTTCCTTTCATCTTGCAGGTCAAGTTTCCACATTCCTATTCAAAGTCATTTAAGTATTCTGGGGTTACTGATTTACCAGCGAGTAAACTATGTATTCTTTTAACCTTCCTCACCATATTTGGATGGGCTTTGGGCTTTAGAAGCATATGAGGTACTAGTTTTTGTTACATGGCAGTTGTACAACCAGTACTACTAAGTGAGGTTTATGCATCCAGCGTTAAGATTTACTGTCATATTTTATTGAAAGCCATCTTATCAGATTTCCTCACTTAATTATGTACAGAGTGCCTTCATATTTCAGGAAAACATTTGGCATCATTTAAGCACAGAAGCACTATTGTAAGTTATGACCTCGGATCCAGATTGCAAAACAGATACCTTCTGGATTCACACAAATGATGCTGTTGTGGACCTGAACATTAATCACAGGTGCTTCTAGTAAAAAAAAGATGGAAAAATGTTTTCCTTATCAGTGGTTCATTAAAAAAAAGACAATGCATCAGACAATACTTTGACAAGAAAGAAAGTAGTTTTTATTTCTGTAGTTGGCTAAGCAAGAAACTTTGGGGTTTGGAGGACTATTGGTGTTGTGTTCAATGGCTTGGAACAGTATTTCCTTCTTTGGTATCACTACAAAAATTACATTCACATTATGATTGTGATACAGTTGTGCAGCACTCTGAACAACTCTAAAACATTGCTCAAGCCACAGAATTTTGCAGTATGAGACCTGTGACATCCACACAACATGTAAATGAGCATGTAATGACCTTCTTTCATTCATTAGCAAAATCAGGACCTAAAACAAGTCACGAGACTCTGAGGAATGGTTAGGTCTGAAAAGCCCTAGTGATGGGCTGGGCCCCCCAGTGATGAAGGCAACCATGTGAGAAAAGATTTCTACAAACATAGCCTTCACAGGAGAGATGGTGGGGAAACTGATGGGTTTAGAAACTGAGATGGTGGTTTGGCCAGAGTAATAACATCATTAACTGACTGAAGATTTTAAAGTGGCATTTTGAGGACAGGAAAATAGGATAAAGTTACAATAATAGAGACAAAGTGAGAACCTTAGCATGGTATTTTTGCATGTAGTTTAGGAACAAAAGTAATAAATCCACCCCATATTCATTGATTTTTATTTTCTCTGTAATTTTTATACTTGAAAGACCATAGATTTTGTTGTCATCTTCCATACCATGACAAATTACTTCAGTTTTTGGTATAGCATTCTTGGTAATTGTTTTTACTGGGCTCAGGAGAAGTATAATTACAAACAGAAACTCCTGAGTTTTGTTGTTCTTTTGCTCCTTCAGCACCGTTTTAGAGCTAAATTTTGTATGTATACACATGTATGTGTATGTTAAGTGCAGATTACCACTCTGTATGTATTTATACCTGCTTAGCTGCAGCATGGAAGATGGTATGTATTATTAGGTTAATAAGGAAGAAGCCAACTGTACTGTGTTCTATAAAATGTCGATTTTTAAAAGCCTGCTATGAAAAAAGCTGGCTGAAGTCCATGACTGCTGAAGCCACCACTAGTAAGAGGCTGGAGTTCTTGGCTACGGAATTATTTGAGGGCCTAAGCCAAATGTTGAGAGCACACACACACTTGACAGCTTCTCACGACTCTGTCCCTCTCGCAGAGTTCCTCCAGCCCTGCTACGCGCGCACCGTTCTCGTAGGGAAAGGATTGGGCTCAGAAAGCCTGACAGTCGGAGAGCTTTGTATGCCTTCCTCTTGCCCTGGGCCGGGTTGTTCCCGTGTGACACACACTGGGGTCGCTGAACTTCCATTCATGGTACAGGACGGCACCTCGGCCTCACCGTTCCCCAGGGCGCATCTCCTGCCAGCTGTGATAGATAGTACCCATCTAGCTTTCTCCCCTTCCTGCCTTTTCGCTGGTCTTTTGCAGGTCAGCTGACAGCAGTCCGGCACTCTAACCTGTCCGACTGAGCCACACAGCCGCGGCCCACGGGCCCCCGTCGGTAGGTTCTGCAAGGACAGAGGGACAGTGACCGACAGGGACGTGGTCAGCGCTATGCTGGTGACGGCCGAGCCCCCGGCCCTCCTCAGGGCTCGACAGTGGTTCTGTAATGGTTCTGCAGCAGCTCCGCGCCGTCGCCTCTTCCCGACCTAGCTGCACCGGGCCTACCCATGGCCCCGCTGCACCCCGACATCTAATGGCCGCCCCTCTCGCGGGGCTGCCCAATGGCATGGCTCCCCGCTCCTCCCGCCGGCCAATGAGAGGTATTCACTTCTCTAAGCCCCAGCCCCAGGGCTTTCTTCCTTCTGAGAGAATGACAGGTGCGTCACCACTGTCCCATTGGCCCGCACCCCCAAGACGGACAGGCGCTGGGGCCAGTTCTCGTCCCCAGGGCGGAACCCTCAGCGTCTGCCTGCCCCGTGTCGTGACAGGCGAAGGGTTGGCCTCGCTGCATCAGGGAGAGGGCGGTGGCTGTGATTGGCTGCCTTTGTCCCCGCCGCCCCGCTCCGCGGAGCTTTCCCGGAAGAACCGGACGGCAATTGGCCAAGTGGAAGGCCGGGTCCGGATGTGCGATGTTGAGGGGGCGGGCTTTAAATGGGGCAGTGGCGGGGGTAGCGGGGTAGCGGCGGCGGCGGCGGCTGGCGGGCCTGGGCCGCGCGTGCAGCGGAGCGGCGGGAGCCTTAGTGCGGGTGAGCGAGCGCCGGAGTGCGGCGGCGGTTTGACAGCGCCCGGCCCAACTCTGCCTTCCTGGGCTTGGCGCCAGCGGTGGTCTCGAGGAGACGGGAGGCGTGGCGGTGGGTCGCCTGCCCGCACCCCACAGGAGCGTCACCTGTCACCGGTAGGGGCTGCGCCAGCGCGGGCGGCGCCGGTTCTTTCGTCCTGTGAGGAGCTGGCCCCACCGCGCAGGGCGTGTGCTGGCCCGGACAGTCGTGTCCCTTACGGGAGGACCACCCCGGCACCGCCCGCTGTATGAGGCAGCCAGCGGCCCCTTTTCTCCAGGGATCTTGCGGCGGGGTAGAGTACCGGGGCTGTGGCGGCCGATCGGAGATCTTTGGCTGCCAGCGGGGCTGGGGCCGGAGGGCCTCCGTCTGCGCCCTTCCAAACGGCGTCCGTCAGCCATGCCAAGCATAGCCGGGGCCTCGGCGTGAAATACCGTCAGGGACTGACAGGGAAGACTTCGATTTTCTATGGGCTTAGGATTTCACAGAACTTTTGTTTGCTTGTTTGTTTTTATTCCTGTGATCCACCAGTTTTCCATGTGACAGTATCCACTGGAAACCCAGTTGTCTTGTGAAACTTGGTGGGTCATTCCCATGTGTCTTTTAAACTGTTGGCTGTTGTATAAGATCTGGTTGTGTTGGCATGGATTATGATTTCTTTGAGAACTGTGTTAGAGGATTGAAGTCATAGCAGCAGGTGTTGGTATGAAAGATGTGATCCACCTGTGGAAGAGTTGGCAAACAGGCTTGACTGGTCAGTGTCTGTTCATTGCCAGGATTGCTTCACCCACTCCCTTGTTGTCCAGGTTAAGGTGTGGGCTGGTGAAGTGCTTGGGTCCAAAGAGCATCAGGAGTAGGTGTCCTAAGGAGAAGTAACTCCTGGCATAAACTGTCAGTTGCAGCTGCTGGACGAACATGCAGTGTTGTGACCAACACGTACTGTTGTGTAGTACTCTGCTTACTCAACTCTGTTTATTCTCAGGTGTAGTAATGGTTCCTTTCTCTTTTATGTAGGCAATAAAATACATTAAAACATAAAAATACACATTTTTATGTATCAAATGTTTACCTATAGTTTTTTTCCCTTTTTCTTGTGTAATTGGTTCCAGAAAACATTTGGAGAGCTGCTCTGTTCCAGGCAGATGAAGTTCTTGTCAGATAGGTTTAGTATTGTATTTAATGACTCTGCTGATGACAGGGGGCAGATATGACACATGATATGACAGTAGGTTTAAATAATAGGAGTAGTCTTTAGTGAGAAAACATAGTATAGAGAAGCAGAAGGTGCAGAAGAAAAGTACTTGAAATTTTGGGTTTCATTGCTGATAACTTTGGTTTTTGAAGTATTTTAGAGTGATGATGAAGTACTGCAGACGTTTACACTTGCCCTGATTGCTCTGGCATACTGTGTTCCTCAGTGGAAGCTAAGGTCATGCTTGGCAGCAGGTGCTTTCTTCGTCTGAGTGGGAATAGGACCTTAGTAATGCAGTACTGTGTAGAAGTTAGAAGGCTTTTCCAAGAAGAAGGATTTAAAATCCACACGTTTGTGTTGTGTTTCTTTTTTTCAATTGCTGTTGTACCGGAAGAAAAACACTGGAGTAAAAGATGCTTCTGAATAGCCCGTGGGAGGAGGGATGCTTAGGAGGGTGGTTGTTACCTTCTGTTCTTGAAGTAGCAGAAATTAGTAGAATATACTACTGAGCAGCGCACTGTTAAGGCTCTTCTTAGATGAGGTACTGTGAATAATGACAATGTGAAAGGAGTTAGTGTGATGATTTTGAATGAGTTTATTCCCTTTCCCTGAAATGAGGAGAGTGTATGAGGTTCTTCTGCAAAGCTGATGTTTACAGCTCTGTAAGATGACCTGATGATAGGTACCTGTAATAGACACTATAGCCCTGTGCAAGATAGAAAGACTAAACTGCCTAGAAACTCTAATTCATGATGTGGGACTTGGTTCTCCTTTATCTCCTGCTGACCTTCACCATAGTGAGAAGTAGGATAATCAGACAAACTTCAATATTGTTGGAGAGTTTTAAAAAGTAATAATAACAACATATTATTGTGATTAATGTGGGATGGTAACTTGTGGAGCACTGGAGAGCATAAGCAGTTGCAGATAAGTTACTTGTGCTAATGCTATTCTCTGCTTCCATGTAGCATAGGTGGGAACAGTGTGACTAGAAATAAACTCTAAAACACCTTTAAAAGGCTTTTTAAAATTATTCTCATCTGGCAAGCTGGTACTCAGGTTGTTAGTTCTCCACCATAAGTAGTATTATAACAGGTGAATGAGACTGGAGACATTTTAACAGTAATTTTGGGACAGCACCATGTATGACTTACTGGCAAGCACTTGGATAAAAGAATTGTGCAGGAGAATCTCTGAAGTTATTCTGTACTTTAACTGTGGCTAAAGTAATGTTTGAGGGTTTTTTGAGAGATATAGAGGGCACTTAATATCCTGTAAATGGGTGTCTCTGTAATGAAAAGGTTTTCAACGGAGTTGGAAGTGTCCCAAGATGCATAGCTGCTTTCTGAAAGGTGGAGTCAGTGCTGGAACTCCATCTAGCACCAGTTATTAAGCTTCTCCATCAGTTCTCTTTTTCACATTAGGCTGGCTTTTATGTGCATACATAACTCTGTGTTCTGCTCAGCTCCTGTATCTTATACCTCTGCTTCTGGAATAATACATTTATACTACCTAGTCTTAAAAAAAATAATCCTTCAACCCAAAACAAACAAAGGGGAAAGGAATTCCACTCAAACCCTGTAATCATTTCAGAGTCCAGCTAATTGTCTTCCAACCTGTACCTCAGCTTCCAGCACTTTCCATCTCATCAAGTGCTTAGGTGTTCTCTTTGTGCGGCAGTCCTTCCACCATCTGGTTATGCTGAAGTTTCCCAAGTAAATGTCTTGTACCTTCTTAGCTTACTGTTTTGTTGTCTTAGTCTAAATGGGTTTCATGGAAGAGACGAGGCATAGCCCTCTGGCATGACTCTGCATTCCAGACAGGAGATGAGGAAAAGTGAAAACATCCTCTCTCTGCTATCCCAGGGCATGCCCCAGTGCAGTAGCTGCGCTTTGACTTTGTTTTCAGTGACTCAGGATGATGTGAGGTTCTGATTGCTGAAGAGGAAAAACATCTAGAGGAATATGTACTGGAATGCCTGAGATGATTTTTGGGATGAGGAAATTAATGAATTGTCAGCATTCTTCTGCATGCTGCTTGCATTTTTTTCAATGCCTGCCTTGTCTAGAAGGATGCTTATGATTTGGTATCAATGTGTCTTTTAAACATTTACAGTTGCTAGACTGACATGGGATAAATTGCCTGGTATTTTTCTTTTCCTTTGACCAAGACTGGCATTTAGTTTCATTTTAGGAAGCTTTTTGTTTTTCTTTGGTAATGTTACCATTATCTCTATATATTAAAAAAAAATAATTGAAAAGAGGTGAACAGTTGGTGCTTAGCTTACTGTAGAAGAACTTAGTATTGACCACAATAGAACCTTGTGCTGTTCTCTCTCATCCTATGAACTGGTCGATACCATAAAAATTCCTATTAAAGAAATTGAGTAAAGTAAACTGCCTCAAAACATTCGTTAATGTTACCAGAAATGGGAGAGGCAAGAGGAAGGGAAGCTAAGAGAACTGGAGGGGTGGGGAAGAGTGGAGGAAATAGGCTCTGCCAGGCAAGAGGTGCTGTAGATGAGAGGTCTTGCACAAGCAATAGCAAGACTTTAAAAAGGAACAAAAGTACGCATACACTAGATGACACGCTGAAACTCAAAATAGTGCTGAAGTCCTTGTTGCTGAGCTGGTGATCTAAATAGTGCTCATTATGAAGCCATGAAATAAGCTACAGAAAAAAACTGTGTGTTCTGTGGCTTTGTCTGTTTCTGGTGGTGTGCCAGTGAAGACGAAAACAAAATGATGTGTATGTGATGCAGAACGCAAAGGGAGGGTCATCTCTTTCACCAGGAATGACAGAGGTGTTTTCAGACTGGAGCACTTCAGAAACGTGCCAAGTCAGCAGCCTTTGTTGAGGGACTGCACTTAACTGTGCTGCAGGAGTGAGCTGTTGCAGGACTGGAATGGTGAACTTCATAACATTTGCATGTGCGGAGGAGCTTTCTTGACTATGCTGGCCAATAGATGATCTTATTCTTCCAGTTGGCAAGACAAAATACAGCACTCAGAATCGAGAGTGTCTTTCTAGCAGAAAGACAGGGATTCACAGGCAGAAAGTCTTTCATAGACAACTATTGTTGTATTTGAGTCTAATATCTAATAGAGCTTTGGCAGTTTTAACTGTTTTCAGTCTTATTGCCTACGGAGTTTTTTCTTGTGAAGTTTCAGAAATACAAAGCTGGCTGCAGAGTTGGATCTGAATCTTGTTTATATGTTGAGTTATATTAATGTGTAGAGTGTATACTAATTCTGCACCTTCTTAGGCTGTAAAGCAGAGAGGCCTGAAGACACTGAAAACACTGAGAAGTTTCAGTCCCTTGTTTGGAATACACGTTATGAACCCTTTCTGGAGCATGTCTACAAGTTCTGTGCGCAAGGTATGTAACGAATGCACGCTTCAAGGTGCTAGCATGTTTTGAGGGGTGGAAACAGTTCTGGAGAAGACTGTCAGATGATCACAATATCACTAAGGTTGGAAGTGACCTCAAAGATCGAGTCCAACCTGTCACGAGTCCATGCTTTATCCCAAGGATTGTGATCATCTTTGTTAATAGAAGTGTAGGCTTTGAGCTGCATTAACTGGAACATGCCTATGGATGGAGTCTAATACAGAGTTTGCCAGTCTCTCTTCTCTGAAGCATCTTTAAGTAGGAAGGACAAAACAAACTTGCTCAAATGATTGAAACATTTGTTTCTTAGGACATTTGTTTACTGTCTTAGCCAGGTGCTGCATATAGAGTGAGTGTAGACAAAACTGTGTCTCCATAATGCTGTTGCTACTTCTAATGATACCAGTGATACAAGCATGACAGTTGTAGGGTTATTCACCTCTCAGGTGTTCTGTGCTTACATAACTTTGCTGATGAGGCTTGTGACTTAGGTGATGTTACAAGTCCAAGTCTCAAGTACATACAGCCAATTCTTAGATCATGTCTTAGTAGAAAAATTAAGTAGAAAAAACTGTTTGGTGGTGGTTGGTTTTGTGGGTTTTGTTTTGTTTTTAGTAGATGATGACATAGGCATGAAAAGGTTGCTACAGCAAAACTATTTAAACTGTGTATCACTGTCAAATGGTGATTCTCTTACAGTGTAATAGGCTATATGATCAGTTCTGAGTGGGATGTTGGTGTCTGAAGCACAGGCAGGAAGTGAAATACCTGATTTTTTCTGTTAAAAAATCATTGTCTCAGCTTTACTACGCTACTTTTAAAGACTCTTTGAAGTCTACAGTGCAAGGATACTTGTCAGTAGAAATGATTTATCTTGATGCAGTGTGTGCTAGAAATAGACGAACTTCTAAGCTGATATTATATACTGTCTGGTTCCAGTTTCCAAATAAATGTAAGCCTCCTTAAGCATTTGTCCTAATCTGCAGATTTCCTACCCAGCATTGCTTACTTCTGTACTTGTAGGCTAGGTCTGATCGAGTTGAAGCCTGTTTAGAAACAAAATCCAAAGACACAGTGCCACTACCTCACTATTCCCATACAATAGAACACTGAAATCAAAGGTAATGAAATTAGCGAGGTTGAGTTCAAACCTGTGTTAAAATATATTCATGTGCTAAATGCTTATGAAATTCAGCCTGTAATCTCCTGGTTCTCTATTAATCTAACAGAGACCTGATGCTGAAGAGAAAACTCTGAGTGGGGAGCTGCGAACCAGTCCTCTGCGAGCCTCTTCAAAGAAACAGTTGCCTTCTATTCCAAAGAACGCTGTGCCAATAACCAAACCTGCTTCACCGGCCGCCTCATCCCAGTCGACCAATGGAACACATGCTTCTTATGGGCCTTTCTACTTGGAGTATTCCCTCCTTGCAGAATTGTAAGTTTTCCCTCTTCTGGGTATTTTCCTAGGTCACTGGGCTTATGTAATTCAGTGGAGGAATAAGCATGCAGGGGTCTAGTTCTTGCCTGTTGTCTCTGCCATAATCCATGAAGAAGACAGTATAACCCAAGTTTCACAAAATTACGGAGCATCAGTCTCAGTCTCTTGGGGTAGGAGGGGAGAAGAAAATGAGATTTTGAGGGATGTGCTTCTGAATTACTGTATTTGTCAGTTTTGAATTAAACACATTTTGGGTTTAGGCATCCTGACCAGTTATCTTAATAGCTTTTTTTTTTGGTCAAAAATACCCCATTTTTGAAACAAGTATTAAAATAGATGAAAGCAGATGTCTAGTGGGATGATGGTTATGAATGTGTGGTACTGTCTGATGGAGCTGACTTCATCAGGGGGATGTTGGAGCTTTCTTTCGTTGTTACGTGGAACTCTTGAATTCTGCCTGATGTGGCTTATTAAATGAGTACTGGGGAGGCTATGTTCTTTCTTGTTTTTCGGTGATATTTAACACAAAACTAAAAAGGGAAGAGTTGGTGCAATTTTAGTAGCTTTCTTTGGACCAGTTGCACGCAATCCACTCAAGTGACTCCCGTGGGAGCATGAGAGTCTCTTACTTGTCTGCAAAATTTTTCTACTTGCACAAAGTCACATCAAGTGTTTTATGCTACAGGGTTGAAGGGACTTCCTCTGTATTAGACTTACTGGATTCTCAAGTATGTAGTGCCTTTTGGAATGACATGCCTAGAGTCCTTATGCAACACTCAGTCTCAGTTTTGGTGTTTAACTGTTAAACTGAAACTGAGAACCCTTCGAAACATCTTTTTTCCCATGGAACTCACCCTGACTTCTTAATTCAAAAAAGGTCTTTTTCTCTGCACCATGCAAAACATTTATTGCCATCATAATGTAAGATCTTCTAATGTAACAGGTTGATTCTTAGGGAAATAGTCATGAATTTTATGGGAATAGCAAGTATAGAAGCTTTAAGTATTTTGCTTTAAGATAATTGTTTATTTGTGCAAGCATGTGGAGTTCAATTTAATGGACCTAGCTAAAAAACATGTGGAGTGAATAGTTTGGTGTATCATTTATAGTGTTCAGTAGACTGTACAGCTGATTAAACTTACTAACTTACTTTGCTTCTTGGTTGTGAAAACAGCACATTTTGCCCTGTTAGTGCTGTTGATTATCAAATGGCATCTCCTAAAAGCCAGAGGGAGCAGTAGAAACTCTCTTCAGAATGTACTGGTCATTGATGACTGAAGATCGTGACTGGATTATCATCACAAGAAATGAAATGGCAAATAAGTGCAAGTTTGGGAAAATCATTTGCTGCTTCTGGTTAATGAGATGCCTGGAATTGTTTGATCCAGGTCTCTTGATTCAGCAAAAAAGTGGATGTTTTATTGCTGACATGCATTAAATGCATCTAGTGGGGAAAGAATTAGTTTCTGCTTCTCTACTGATACTTTTATCAGGAGAAACTGTGTTTCCTGTTAGTAACTCTTTCAGTAGAGAGGGAGGAAAAGCAAGAGTGAAAGAGTATGGTTTCACTGGTTTTTCTTCCACCACCTCCTGCAAGGAGTCTGCTCTTGGGCAGCATAAGCTTGTGGAAGAAGTCCCCTGTTAAGCTGTTGGTTGTATGTTCCATTCTGGGTTTAGTGTTGTCATCTTGCTGTAGGTCCAGTGTAGTTGTGGAGATATTCTCAATACTGATTCTGATTGCAGCACCATGGTTGTAAAGCAGAAATTGCCTGGTGTCTACGTGCAGCCATCTTACCGATCAGCATTAAGTAAGTTTAAACTTTTAACATTTCTTATATATGTATATTTTCCACTTTTATATTCTTTCACTCAAGCAAACTTTCTCTTTTGCAGTGTGGTTTGGTGTAATATTCATCAGACATGGGCTTTACCAGGATGGTGTGTTTAAATTTACTGTCTATATTCCTGATAATTACCCAGACGGAGACTGCCCGGTAAGTGCTTAGAGCTAATATACCAGTTAAAGTGTTAAAGCTAATATACCAGTTGTGTTCTCTTTTCCTTGAACTGGTTTTGTTCATTTGACTGGGTTCATTTGTGATCTCTTGTTCATAGTTCCTAGTATCTGTGGAGGAATGGTATTACTGTCATTACTGAGGCTGGTGTAGAGTGAGCTTGCTGAGGTTAGATCCATTAGAGTATTAATCAACCGATTCTTTACCTCAACTCTTGATCTGCTGCTTCCTTGGCAAGTTAATGCTGAAACACATAAAGAAATAGGCAATTTTTGAGTAGTGTTATAATGGAACTTAAATTCATGCATGTGTTGTGCTTGCTGTAGTACTGCAGGGTTTCTTCCTTGTCTCTTTTCTAAGTGACATTGAAACAAAGAAATAAAAGGACTTGAGGAGAATGTTGGTGAAACAGAGGGAGAGAGATAGTATAGTGTTACTTTCCATGTCTGCTTTCTCCTCTTCTCCATAGGAAGAAATATCCACGTTATTACATCAATTAAAAACTAAAAATCTTGTAGCAGTCTGACTCTGCAGAGCAGCAGGCTTTCTTGGCCAGATTTAAGAGGAGGACTGGAGGACAGGTGTATGTAGCTGCTGTAGCTGAGAACAAGTTGCTGTGTCAGGAAGCTGCCTGCTTGGTGTCAAGTTTTGTGTGAAGCTGTCATCCTTAACATTACAGAACTAGCAGGAAACAGTTTCAAAGGTTAGACTTCAATATCTCTTATATGGCTGTCCTTCTTTTGCTAGAATAGGGCTTAAAAACCTTCCTGTTGAAACTAAGGTTACTTTTGGAGGAATTCCCAAACAGCAAAGGAAACTAGCTGTACAGAACTGAAGATGCTGTGGTGTCACTGCACAATTAGTGTGTACAATAAAACCAGCATTAACTGGAGCTCAAGTATGTGAAAAGCTTTTGGTCACAAATAGCTAAACCAGAAAAACTCCTTTAATCTGATCTTCTCTGATATTATTACCTGTGCTGGCACTAGTGCCAGTGCAGTTAGCTGGATTAGCTTCCTGGTTTGGTGATAAGCAAGTGAAACAGGACAAGACCCTGCATGTAACATGGGTGTGGCAGGTTACAATTTCACAGTTGATTGCTTTCTTTCAGAACAGTAACAATGAATTAGTATTTGGAAGCAACATCTGACTGACCTTCACCCAGCTGTTTAAGCATTACGATTGAAGCTGTCATAATGAATTTCTGTTCTTCTAATGCAGCGCTTGGTTTTTGATGTCCCTGTCTTCCACCCACTAGTGGATCCTTTATCTGGTGAACTGGATGTGAAAAGAGCATTTGCGAAATGGAGGTTAGTGGTAACATATTGGTGTGTAAACTGAAAGGAGCTTGTTCCTTTTTTCATTGTGTTTTGTTCTTTTTAGGCGAAATCATAATCACATATGGCAAGTGTTAATGTATGCTCGCAGAGTCTTCTACAAGATTGATACAACTAGTCCTCTGAACCCTGAGGCTGCAGTGCTGTAAGTATCTTCCATGTGTACACACGTGGTCTCTCCAGAGATCTTTGCATAGACTTGCAGAAACAAGGTTTCTAAAATTGTTTATCGGTTTGTGGTCTCTGTCTCCAGAATTGGTTGTGCCAGGAACTAAAGTAGAGGCTTTGCCAAGTCTGTGCTTTTAGAACAAACATGTGCTTCCTTGGAATTACTTCATGTAACTTATTTCTCCCTTGCAGGTATGAAAAAGATATTCAGCTATTCAAAAGTAAAGTTGTGGACAGTGTCAAACTATGCAGCAGTCATTTATTTGATCAGCCCAAAATAGAGGATCCCTATGCAATAATGTAAGTACCATGACCGAATTCGCCATCTTTTAATGCTTCATAAACAAGCTTCGGTGCTGTGTTGTTTTCCCCTCAAAATTACAGCAATATACAATTACACTCTGAATATTCCTACCCTTGTTTCCTTCTGCTTACTATTAAGTCCATTTTAAATATAATCAGACAGTTGTTTCCTGGGTTTTCACCATGCAACTGAAATCTCAACACCCCCTATCGCCGCAAAACAAACAAGCAAACCTTAAATCACCCCAGCTCCCTCCAGGAGAGACACCCATGGAGTAAATACTGCTTTTGGACTTTCTTGAACTCAGCTTGCATAACTATAACTTTGGTCATAATTTTAAAGTATTTTAAGCTTAACTGCATAGAGGATGCTGCAGTCAGCCCTGTGATATGAGCAGTGTTTCATGTAGCACCTGCTGAATTGTAAGTTCTCACTGCAAACAAAATTGTAAACCCCAAGGATTTCTTGTTGAAAAGAACCAAAAGTGAATTTAGTTCATCACTGTGTGCTTTAACACTGAAAACTCAGGCTTGTTTACTTGAGATTCAACACACTAAACTGAGGAAAAAAATGCTGTCTTCTGCTGTCTATGCTGTAGTTTGCAAAAGTGCAAAGTAAGAGAGAACTGTATTTTCTCCCTAGTTTTTCTCCATGGAATCCAGCTATACATGATGAAGCTAGAGAGAAGATGTTGACTCAGAAGGTATGCACAAAGTCCAGATTCTCACTGCACTAAGGGTTTGTTGTCTGATAAGGGATGAAAGGTTCTCTGTGATGCATATGTACTAGACAGACCTTTCTTCAGCCCTCCTTTGGACCAGTAGGCATGCTGAAACTGATTGTGTCTCCGAAGTAAGTGGTTGTTTCACTGTTCTAACTTCAGCATGTTAAGCAATTCATTGTTTAGCCAGCTAGTAAGGTTTTTCAGTACAATTGTTGGCATGCTTGGCAGATTATTTTCTGTTTGTTTAGGGAGGGAAAGAACTTGGCTAGCTGCCTGTTAGCTTGTTCTCCACTTGTCATGGTTGTTACCAGTTCTGACGGTCCTCAACATTTTGCTCTCTTCTGCTGAGAGATCCCTCATTACTGAAGCAAAGCTTCAGGGCTTGCTTCTCATTCGGAACTTTTTGAAGTGACACAAACAGAATACCTTGTTCTCATCTCTAGTGCCACTGATTTCTAATTAGATGACATCAACTAATTGAAGGGTGCTAAGAGTTCTATCACAAAGTGCTCCTACTGACAGCAAGAATGTGTTGGTTCATAGAGCTTCCACCTGAGAAACACCCTTGGTTTGGGGGAGTGGGGTGGGTGGTGGTTTTTTGTTTGTTTGGGTTTATTTTATTTGTAATTACTTCTTTGCACTTGGTGAGCTGGCACACAGCAATTCTGAGTGCACTGAGTGCCTTGACAGTTCACTTGCAGTGTTCAGGGATTCTGAAGTGGTGGCTGGTATCTTTGCTGGGCTGGCAAGGGAATACACTCTGCAGTTGCTGATTTTTGGCTCCTTGCACAGTGCTCTGGTGTGGTTTCCTGCTTTTCTTGTAGTTTAAAAAAACAGTACTTTTTGCCAGTCCAAAACTCAGTCTTGCTTGCTACCAGCTTTAGCTTCATGTGCTTGAATATCCTCTGACATGAATAAGTTCTTTTTACAATGATCTTAACACGGTGTGCTGCCTGTAAAGTCAGTGTAGCAATGTTCCTAACTGCCAGAGTCACAGCAGGGCTTGAGATGAGAATGCTCAGGAAAATATTTTGGTCAGGTTCTGAATCCTTATATTGTTCCAAAAACTTAACTATTTTTGATTCTTCCCCCCCCTTCCTTTTATATCTCATTATTCTCTCATCCTTTGTGTCAAAGTCCCAAAGGAAAAGAACAGGTTGAAGTACTTGAAATGGAAGGGAGGAGATGTTGCCTCTGGTACTGATAGCAAACAATGATTTTTTTCCTTCGGAGATGCATGTTATAATGAAAGCAAACATCTTCAGTAACTGGTGTGTGTGTGTGTTACTTCAGTTGCCAGAGTGGTTTGCTGATAGCAGGAATGGCCCCACTTCTGTGCCTTTAGGTGGTTTGTTACAAAATGTCAGCGTAGCTGAGAACGTGCTCTTGCCTCTCTTTAAAAGGCACTTCCCTAATCCTGTGTCTTGTCTTTACTTTCTTCTGCACCCCTGGATCCTTGTTGTTTTTTCATGTTATTCCTGTGCCTTGGAAAACAGCTAGGCCATCCCAGCACTGTAGCCCAGGGAATGCTATGAGGGAAGGAGTGCAGGTTCAGTTTTCTTGCTGATGGAATTTACTTAGCCAGGCAAAAGACTTCCCATAGCATGACAAAGTCTGCTCACTGTAGTATCGCTTTCTAGAACTTGATGTGTCATCCCAGGTTGGTAGCTGGCGTACAGATGAGTCCCTAGCAGTGTGGAGACAGGGCTGCTTCCTGGTATACAAAAAACCTGCTAGCTAGTTTCTTTGTCTACCTACTTACTAAGCTACAAATCTACAGATGCTTGAAATTGCATCTTTCTCCCTCAGCTGGATGCTTTTTTCTAGGTTATTTTGTCTGCTGACAGTCTCAGGTGTGTTGCATCATGTTTGGTAGAAACAGTTACTGGTCAAGCCATGACAAATGTTTATGGAAGGTCTATCATTGGACAGCATTGAGAGACTCCAGGGTATTGTAGCACAGCTATCAGTTGCTACTTTGCTGTGTTAATTTGTATTCAGAAGCTCTTACAAGGTAGAGTACTTCTTCCCAGGAGGTGGTGAGCAGCAGTTATAATGTTAGGTTAATGAAAGAAATGTTTGGATTTGGACTGACAGGTCTTGCTGTAGAACCAAGAAATGTGGCCAGTAGCAGTGGTGCTGGGCCATGGCCTTCAAGCAGAAGGCACTACTCAGAGTATCTTTTAATCTTTGTGGTTGATAGGGTGCAGGGCAGCAGTATGTGAACCAAGCCATTAAACCCCTGCTGTTAGGTGAGGGCACATGCACTCCCAGAAATGAAACCAGTAGCCTTTTTACTGTTCTCTGAGGGGGGAAATGTTGCTTTCGTGCTTGTTTTTGCCAAAAGTAAAATGGATGGGGAGGGACTTAAGGGGTTTGAGGTGTCTCATAATTCTGACTTGAGCTTTCTTCTTCTGCCTAGAAGAAACCAGAAGATCAGCACTGCAAAAGTGCACAAGTGTCTGGCCTGTCATGGGTAAAGCCTGGCTCTGTTCAGCCTTTCAGCAAAGAAGAGAAGACGATGCCTACCTAGCTGTCTTGGACAGTGGTGCACAAAACACTTTCTATGGGTGAAGGGAATGTAATAGAGGGAGAAACAGCAAAGCAGCAGCTTCCTTCTTGACTCCGGATTAGTGAAACCTGAACGGTAGCAGTGACTCCAGTAAACTGTTCAGTGGATTACTGACTCGTAATGTTTTACATATGCATTAGGTTTTAAAGGCTTGCCTGGAGTTGGAAGTCTATCTTGAACACTGCAGTACTTCTACCTGAAGACTGTCTAGGGTGGGTAACTCCTCAGGGCTCTGAAATGCCTGGAGGTTTTGGGTTGGTTTTTAGGGTTATTTTTTTCCCCCTCCAGGATTAGCAGTTTTTTAAACAAACCTTAAATGACTGGCAGAAATATTAGCATTGAGAATACGATGCCAGAGGTGTAAGCTGTGTTCATGTAAACTAATATAGCAGAGTTAAACACTATATTTAATGGTTTTAAATACTTTTGGTTTCTATTGTAAATATATTAGGATTTGAAATTGTAAATAGACGGTTCATTGACTCCATTTAGCACTTTTCAGAGGTAAATCTGGGGATGGTGTATGATGTATTATTGATCTGTAAATGGATATTGTCACTAAAGCACACATTAGTCTGACAGAGTGAAAGCAGAATGTCAGACTTGGTAGACTTTTATTACATAAACACTAAAATGGAGGCTGTTAATGGTGGTCTTTTGAGCTAATGAAATCTTAGAGGATTTTAGATTCCCTAGATGTCTAGGGGATTAGTTAGGATAGCTTGGCTAATGTGTGTCAATAGTGACATGATAAAATAAAAAGAAACCATGGTCTAGCTTCTGTTCTTCTGTCTGTCTCTGTTGTAGACACTTAGCAAAGACTGCAGCCGGGGCGGAAGCACCTGGCTATAGGTGTGCTTGCTTGCATGTGTGTTCAGGGCCTTAATGAGGCGACAGGAGGTAGTGCACTGGAGAGACTGGATAAACAGAGGTCTGTTCCACATACAGGAAACCTTTCTCAATGGGTGAGCTTGGGACAGGCTGCTATTTTTTGCAGGAGTCTTCCTGATGTCCTAGCCAAGCATATTGCCTTATTCCTGCCTAAAAGGATTTTCCTAAGGAAACTTGTAATGTTCACCCTTTGCCTTTTCTTTGGCTCCTCAAATCTGTATTGGAGTCATTAATGCAAACCCTACTGGCCATTAACAAGTAATAGTGACTTGATATGTGTGTATATATATACACACACACATGTAAACATGATGTAGCATTATTTGAGGTTTGTGGAGTATTTTTGTCTTCTGTGATTATCTGACAAGCTAAATCCATCTTTCCCTGTTTCCCTCCTAGAGCAGCTTCTTAACCCTTAAGGAAATAGAGAAAGACTTTGTGTATGCCATCATATACCAAATGATGAATTCAATGTACTGTTGAGGATGACTTGAGTAATTTCTATGCAGTGCTTAATGTATGAATTAAGTACTTACTCTGTTTTAGGTAATGTTGAAATCTTACTGCATGGTGTTGCTTTTAAACCTTTTATAGCTTCTGCCTTTGAGATGCAGCAGTTTCCTGGACCTGCCTGGAGTATCTAGTGCTGCTGGAATTCTTTAAACAAGAATGCAGAGGGTAGGTGAAGAGCAAGGATCCTCTTTAAGGAAGAGAAGGAAACAATTCAAAGGTGCAGTTCATGGCTCTACTCTATCCTCTTAAAGCTCCACTCATAAAATGTCTGTTACAGGACCTAAGTTCTTGGCTAAATGCTAAATAAGTCCTTTCTGTATATTCTACCTTAGTATGTCCATTCATATTCAGTGTAATAAGAGAAAGGTCATTTAGACTGTCTTCTGAAATAAATGTGCAGCTCAAGTAAGAGGAAATTCTAGTCCAGAGTTACCAAGTGGGTCCTTCTGAACAAGGTATTTGCCACTGAATTATTGCCTTGAGCTCTTGGACAGCTCTTGCTAACTTGGTGTATGCAAGATAAGGGTCTTTGTAAACTGAAGGCTCTGGCAGGCTCTGGTCCTGTGAATTAGCACAGAAGATATAAGCACATCTAATGGCTTTAAATGCACTGCAGGTTTTTGTACTGCAAACAGTATTGGAGGTAGTGGTTGGGTGCAGACCTTTCAAAGGGATGCTCTTGCCAAGGCTGAGTCAATCACTGGGTGAGAAGTCTGTGGCTTGGTATGATTTTTGTAGAGCAGTTAACTCAGAGTAAACTGTTTCTACTATCTTCAAAACAGATCTGTCTCCTCTGGCTTAGAGGTTGAGAAGATATGTTGAGACAGTGGTATTAAAAAATGGATGGAGAAATCCAGAGTAAATGTGTAGTCTGTAGTGGCTCACTGAAGGCTGCTGCTGATTTGTTTTTAGGCAATTGCAAAGCCATTCCTAGAATAATTCTGAATATTTCTGCTTGCATCTCTATTGCCATGTTATCCTCAGACAATCTCGTGCTTTGTATCAAGCCCTAGAGTAACACCTACAAACTGGGTATAGGATATTTTGGTCTTTGAGTCTTGAAACACTGGCTGCTGTCAGAAGCACTCTATCTGTTTCTACAGCAACACAGGAAACCAGCAGTAGCAAGAGAACACCAAACTAAACATTGCTTTCTTGATATTAATGATGGCCTGTTGGAGCAAAACCTTCAACTCCAAGCCTCAAAATAAACCTAAGCAAAAAATGGATTTGAGATTCTGTGATTGTTTCTCCCTACTCCCTTGGAAGGAAGGAGTGGGAGAAGCCTTAGGACTGGCAAGAACTTTGCTCTTAGTCTTAAATATGTTTTGGAACAAATATCTTACCTAAACTAAGTCCTGTGCAAAACTCAGAAGTGACATGGTTTTCCTCCTGTGTGAGCAAAGGAACAATAACTGGGTGTGTGGCACTTCTCTGCTACAGAGCTCCTCACTCAGCCATCTTTAGGAAACTGCTGCTAGTGTAAAATAGGGGTTTGAAACTTAACTTTCTTAGTCTTTCAAAGCAAAGATGTCATTCTTGCTCTTTATTGCCAACCACGGAGGCTTTCTGGCCCACCTCTGTTGGTGAGAGGGCAGTCCTGTGGGCAGAGAAGGCTGTGAGTCTCCGCACTCAGGTGTGGAGTGTTGCCTGAGGTAGCATGGTCGGTGTGTGCTGGCAGTAGCTGTGGCATCTCCTGGGCCGGGCCATGTGCAGCTGTGAGAGCCACGTGCAGCTCTGCAGACAGCTCTGGGCTTTGTCTCCTAGCCTGGATGCAGTTGCAGCTGTGAGATCTTTGACAAAGAGATTGAAGACCGTGTCCAGCCATTGTGGAAAAAAGTGAGTGATCTTGCTGCTGCTGTGCTCCTTTAAGAGGGAAGGGGTTTGCTGCTGATTTGTTTTCAGGCAATTGCAAAGCCATTTGTAGAATAGCTCTGGCAACATGCACGTGGTCTGTTCCACTCCACTGTCCACATGGTTAACAGCCACTGGCATACCATCCTAACAGAGATGGTCTTGGTCAAGCATGACCCTGCTATTCATATTGAGCAGACTGCTGTCACACGAGCCCCTTCTGCTAGGGAGGGGTCTGGAAGGGGGCAAGGCATAGCTAAGATGGGCTGTAAGAAGGGCTGGGATTGTAAAATCTTGAGAGAAGTGGTCAGCCTCCTCTAGTCCAGTAGAAGGGAAAAGGATGTGGTTCTTTGCCACTTAACCTCAGTCATCTCTCCTCTGTGTGGCACTGTATGCTTTGTCATCTGGCAGGTTATGAGAAATGGCAAGTGACTTTGAGTTGTCAAATGGCTGTTGTGAGTTATCAGTAGGAAACAGAAATGGGAAACTGATCTGAAAGCTGAGCTTGTATTGGCTGGGAAGTGGTGCTGTGTTTTGGGGGTGTTGGTTTCTTTGGGGGGTGGTGGGGGGGTGTGCTTTAGGTTGGTTGTTTATGGTTTGGGGGGGTGTGTGTTGGTTAGTTGAATTGGATTTGGGTTGTTTTGTTGGGTTGTTCTTGGGTTTGTTTTTTGTTTGGGGGTGTGGGAGAAGTTTTGAGTCCTCATATGCTGGCCTGGGATGAAGCTACAAAGTGTTGTGAACAATTCTGCTGCTGCTGCTCTTTCTCTTACGCTTTTTTTGGGAAGGTTGAAATGTAAATGCTTCAGGTTTAGTATTGTTAGACAAGTTTAGTTAAAGGACCCTTGGTGTGACACAGAAAATGGGCCTAGTGTTGTGCTGAGCACCATGAGCAGAGCAGAGAGATGGAACTAGGGTCTTTAACTAGAGAGTGACAGTTCCTCTGCTTATTCAGAGTAAGTTTGTAATCACTGACTTGCAGATTTCCCAAGACATTTAGGTGAAGGATTGTGTGGAAGTTTAATCCCTTCTGATCTTGGGATGCTCTCTCATCTTGACAGCAGCAGGGTGGGCACAGGACTCACTTCCTGTGGCTCTACAAAGCATAAAAATTCCCAGAGGGCCTGAGGTAAGTATGGGGCAGATCCTGACCTAGGGCGAGGTCAGAGAGGGGGCTGCTCCAGTTCTGCCTGGTGGCTGTTGGCATTTAAGAAACACCCATTGGTCAAAACAAGGACAAGGAGAATGAGAGGATGTCGATGGTTATTTGAGTGCATTTCCTTTATGCTGGAGCCATTGTGGACCTCTGCAAGTCTGGTGAGTAGGTTGGATTGTTCTAAGCTTAAATCTATGCTCATAGTTTGCTGAAATGGAATTTATTTTTTCTATTTAAAGAATGTGGGATGTTGTTTATTTCAGAATGAATTCTCTTTTTATTAAGTTGAGGAGGAGAGAGAACACTAACTGCATCTTTCAGTAATTGGATTTATGTACTAAGAGGCTGCTCCAGGAGCAAGGTAGGTGAATGAGCACTGAACTGATACTGTTGATATCAATTCATGCACCTACAGGCCAGCATGTATGGAAATAATTCTGTCAGTGGATTAAAATGTGAGATCTTGTGTGAAAAGCTCCTGCAAGGCAGGCAGAGCAGCTTGCTGTTGTTCCAGGGCTGGATGTGAGGAGGAGCAGTGGGGAGAGAGACCCTGCCCCTAGTCAATGCCAGCCTGGGCACTGCCCCTCTTCTGTGCCCAGCTCTTCATAGCAACAGATGGAAACTTATTCACAGCAGACAGGAGGACTAAACCTGGGTGAAAGAGAGACTCTTTTTTTCCCCTGGTGTGTGACTAATGTTAAGCAATGGTTTGCAATGTTTGATGCTCTTGCAGGCTGGGGCACACAGCTGCCTTACGGGCCCCAGCTGGACGTACAGTAATTATGATACTTTCCTTTTGCAGGCACAGCTCAAGGCCAGTGTGTGAGAGCTGCAGGCTATTTTTAGCTGTGCCCATAGGATGCCTTTCCCCCCACCCCCACAGAAACATGAAATGGTGAGTTTATAAATTCTTCATTTAAAAATACAGGTGCAGTACTCTCATACAAAGTAACATAACTGGGGGCACGGCCACAAGAACTGACATCCTTATAAATATTGTTACAGAACAGCTACAGTTTCTCAACTTCTGCCTTTTTATTATGCAGGTAAGAATGAAAGATGGTTTTATTTTACTTCAGTTTTTACAGTGCAATTAGGTCTTAAAATTTTCCCATTATTCAGAGGAGTAGGAATGACTGAAAATGTGGAGCTTATAACTTTTGCTTCCTTTAGTTATAAAAACTGAAATCCGAGTGTGCTACACTTGACATAAACAGCACCCCTGGCCCCAGCTGTGCTGTGACATGGAGTGAAGTGGTGCTCTGTACAGGTGGTTTCTGTGTTCAGTGCTTTCCTAATGTGTATTTGAGCTATTTTCAAGGAAAACTGTGCACCACCACTATGCACCACTTCCTTATCCTGTTAGTAGGGAAGAGATTTCTCCCAGGCAGCCTGATTTAGTCCATTGTAAAGCCCCCGCCAAGCCTTGTCCTTTATAAACATAAAGCATAGTACATTTGGAGAGATGGACACCACTGTCCTTCCAATGGCTAAGTGAGGTGGCCCCTTCCTGACTCTCAATTCATCTGATAAAACATTACAAGCCTATAAAATTCCTTGAAAAAAAGCAAACATCCCAAGCTTCCTGCATCCATACTGCATACACATCAAGTCAGAATGAATTCTTAATGCCATTTGCTGAAGAGGGGAGCTATGGGATGTCAATTGGAAAATAAATACAAAAGTCAAATTGCTTTAATACAGAATAAGAGCTCAAGTCAGCCTTTGAAAAAAATATTCACATTTAGAAAGTGCCATTGCAAATATACAGCAAAACCTAATCTGCCTCAAAACTGATGCGTCACAGCCCTATCGAAAGTGCCACCCTGGAACGTGAGTTCACGTGGAAACATTGCACAGCTAAAACCACTGGATAAACAAAACCCTCTACCTTTGTACAAGGTGCCCAAACACTGAAGTAAAACAAGGTGGCTGAACCCATGACACTGGGCACACAGAACATCCTGAATATGGAAGAAATCTGTTCAGACAGCTTCCTTGAGATTATTCCCATCTGGAATATTCCTTACAAGTCATCATTGTTGTGGAGGTCACTACTGTAAAAAGCAGGACAGGGTGGAATACAGTTCCCCTACCACAGCACTGCCCTCTGACACACGTACAGCTTTCTAAGCCAGAGATGAAAGTGGTGACACACTGCTGCAAACAGTGTGAGGATCTGGTTAGAGCAAAGGGAGTTAAACACCTGCTGCAAGGTATAAAGCTGGTAGCAGTGCCTTCTCCAAGCACAGGAAAGCTCCTCTTCTGCTTGCCAAAGTCTGGAGGTGGATCACTTGCCTTATGATGAGCTTAACCATGGGGTCAGGGTGGGTCACAGGATTTGAAGGATATCCTTAAGGTCCCAGGGCTGTGGAGGATGCTCTTCAGGCCCCTTCCTGGCAGGTACAAAGGGTCAGAGGTGGGAGGAGGTGAGCCTGGCTGAGAACACTTGCAAAGGTGTGGTGGCAGTGGGATGAGCGAAGCAGCTGGGCCCTGTGGAGCGGCAGCATGGGAATACCTGTGCTGAACCTTGGGCCTCAGTGAGAGCCTCTGTCATTTGCTACATCTTGTAGTCGTCTTATCAGAGCTGTGTGATTCTCCTGGCAGATTCGCTTAGCTGGTGCCTCAGTGCCATCTTCTAAGAGAATGCCTCGCTTCTTTGTTGGAGTTTCTCCAGTTCTAACCATGCTGTTAATTTCCTTGAGCCTCTGGAGAGGAGGAGAGGACAAAATTAGAATTACCTCTCATTATAACTTTTGCTAATTGCACTATAGCAGGATTACAAACACTTGGTCTCTGGACAAAGTGTGTCCTGGGTCAGACAAACCTTGCAGTCCCTGTGCTGGTCTTTCCATTACTGGAGTAGGCCAGAGCCTTACTCAAAGTCAGGCCAGCTTCTGTCAATGCATGTATTGCTGAGAGGCCTTCCAGTCACTTACAACTGTGATCTCACAGCACAAGTGCAACAATTCCTATCCAGAATGAAGATGGTTCTCAGGGAGGATTCCTGCTTCACTTCTGGTGACCAGAGGACAGAATTCAGCCTGTGGCATGCTCACCTGGTAAGGCTTTTCATGCTGAGAGCCGTTTGGAGGATTTTTTTTTACACCCCCAGGTAGATAAGAGCATGCATTGTACTTCATGTTCTCTTTGCACACTCGCTGGAGCAAGCAAGCTGCTCCCTGAAAGCAAAGCACACCACTGCCATGCCTCCTGTGGCTTTTGTGCGTGTCAGCACAAAAAGTGACTTCTCAAAAGTACACAAGCAGCTTGGACAAGTCACTGCTTTGCAGCAGCTTAGACACCTGCTCTGACAGCTTGAAGTGTTCTGTGAGAAAGTACATGCTAGACAATATAAACAGAGAGGCTGTTGCACAACGTTTGGGCAGTGCGATTAGAGAAAGCAGAAGGAAGGATTACAACTGCAACTCTCAAGTCTCACCTTAGATGGGCTGCTGCTGAAGTAATAGAAGATCTTCTCTCGTGGAGAGAGAGCAGACTCATTTTTGTGTGGTGAGATGTAGATGGGGTGATTCTGGGACAGCTGCACTCTGCGGGGGGAACTGATCCTTACAAAGGGGTAGGGTGAGAGCGGAGGAGAGTCAGCCTGCTTGAGAGAAAAGGGAAATCACCCATGAGTTGGTGCCTGATCTCAGATGTTACTGCAGTAAAGCTTCTGGGAGCTGTCAACTTAAACAGTTCACCATACGTATCTGAACAGACACAAAGGCTTTGTCATGCTACTAGGCCAGATGAGTAGTTTTTTACTTTTCCAGCCCTGTCTGAGACTGACAGATGATATTGCTCAGTGCTGTGTATTTCATAAAGGAGGAAACAGCAAATAGGCATCATAATTACTTTGTATTCTAGCAGCAGAGGATGTCCTCAAGGAGCAGTGTCATTAAGAATGTAGTCCTTAGTATTTGCTTACAATTGAGTTTGGCTATGAGCACTTACTGCATGTACAGTAAAAAAAACTACTTCCTAGTGAGAAGCAGCACAGAAGGTAACTTACTGCATTTAAAGTGTACTTCAGGGCAAACTCTTTAATCTGCTCAATGTAGATGTTGTTGTAGAACTGTATGAGGTCCCCTCGCTCCTCCTCCTCTGTGTCGCTGTTGGGGCCGGTGAGTCGGGTTGGGGTGGGGGGTGCGCTGTTGGGGTGGGGCACAGGCAGGGTGCTGCTGGAGCGCATCACTGGGCTGGAGTCTCGGCTGGCTGCAAGATGAGAGCAGGCTCTGCCTTAGCCACAGCTGTTCAGTGCACCTCAGTGCCTCAGGTCCCAGACACTCGCTGCTACAGAAATACCTTTCAGATACGCTAATGGCTGTTACCACTGCCCTGGTATCAATATTGGCCAGGAGAGTGTTGTTTCCTTAGCACCCTCCCTTACCAAAAGCAGCACATTGACAGCCACAGCACACTGCTGAGGCCCTGTGCAGAAACACTTCTGCTTCTTGACCTCTGCTTGCATAAACTGCAAGTGGCTGCTCTGTGTGAACCGAGTTCCATCACAGTGTCAACAGAGCTGAGGCTCCCTTTTCAGGCGTTTGTGCTATACTTCAACAGCAGCACCTTCCTGGTGCCAGCTGGCACCGTTTCACACCAGGAAAGATAGTCTTTTTTAGCCGGTAGCAGAAACATTTAGCTTGGCAACACTTCCCGATGCTTTAATCGGGGAAGTTGCAAAATTCCTATTTGTTTGTCCTGCCCTCCCTGCCACCTCTCCATGACAGAAGACATTTGTACCTACAGCTGAGTCCAGTTATTAAGTACCTTGAGAACTGGTGGCAGGAATATACAGAATCTGCTGTTTGACAAGTTAATTCAAGGAAAACGTGTCAGTTCAAATACCAAGGAAAGACTCTGCAGAGATGTCAGCTATGCTGAAATAGATGCCGTGAGTGGCTGGCTTGTTTCTGTCTCTAAAGACAGCCAGCTACCGCAGCTCTGTCATTGTGGTAAGAGAGTAACTGCGAAGACGGGCTAGCACTGACTTCCTCTCATCATACAAACTCCAAGAGCTCAGGCCACTCATCATGGTCACCTGGTAAGTGTGTGTGGTGACAGACTCAAAACTGTCACAGTGGATGTAACATTCAGCCCGAGTCACAGCAACTCTTACATGTTACTGGCATATTCTTGATGGTGTCCAATTTTACTGAAGGAGGAACTGTTTAGGGCAGGGCAGCCCAAAATCTAACTCTGTGCACTGTTTTTTAGAAGTGGAATCAAAACCAAAGGTGGCATTGGAAAGCACTTACTCCTTTCTTTGTTCATCTCTTTACTTCTGTCTGTAGGTGAGCTCTGCTGGCTGCTGCTGTCAGTGCTACCAGAGCGGCAGCGGAGTCTCTTGCCCTTGATCAGGACGCTCCGGTACACCTACAGGGAGTGAGGAACCCAAAACCAGAATGATGGTGAGATGTGCAGTGACAGAGGCAGGGAAGTCTTGTTAGAAACTTCACCAGGGTTTATCACATAGCTTCTGCCAGGGGAAAACACAGCCTCCTAAGAGGAGCATTGCCCACAAGGCACTGCTGCCTCAGGTTTTAAGTAAAGGTATTTTCTATTTAAGGTATAGTTTGGCAAAGAAAGCTTTCAGTGGTGCAGGATTTTGGCTTATGACTGATGGCTTTTGAGAACAGCTCATAGTCTGCATTTATTTACTACTAGATGCTGCTTTCCAAGTGACCTATTCCCAAAATAGAACTAAGGCATTTAATTAATAAAGCAGATAGCACATTGTGTAATGCTGACTGTACTCACATGGCTCTTGGCTTGTGGCTGTGTCCGGTAGCAGCGCATGATGTTCTGAAATGACTGATCCTCCTTAGTGACCTAAGAGGAGATGAACAGAAAAGACTCAGAGTTTCTCTGTGGAGTTTTGTTTGAGAGTTACTATGGTGTTTGGTTGGCTTTGGGTTTTTGTGATCTTCAGAGTATCAAGTTTTAAAAGAAGTTTCGTAGTTCTGCTCTGTTGAAACCTTACCTTAGCCATTACATAGATGGCACACATCAGCAGCTGATCCAGGTGTCTGTCCATCATGATTTCAGGGCAGTGCACCAAGGAGTACTCAAAACATGTCCAGATCTTCTTCCGCAGCTCATCGGCTATGTCTAGCTTGACACAGAGATCTCTCAGACGGACACTAGCTAAATGATACACCTGTTGGAATGGAGACTGTGCTCAGAGCCACAGCAGCGCTGCTTTCCTTACTCACTGAAACAGCAGTTCAGACTTGCACACCCTGTAGAACTTGTGCAAATGATAAGCCCAAAGAAGAACCGAGTTGGCCCTTTTTGCTTACAGAATGGATATTCTCAGTACTGGAACTGACACTATGAAAACATTTGTGTGAAGCTTACATTCTGAGTTGTCCTGAGCATGATGCATACCCTACAGCCACCACTGTATTCAATAAACCAGAGTGCCTCAAAGGTGAATTTCTTCCTTTGAAAGAGCCTTAAAGAAACTAGAAACTGTAGTATCAGCCAGCTGACTGCATCATCTGCTTCACAACTGATGATGTGATAGCCCTGGTGATTCAGTCTACTCCTTTGCTAGTGAGAAGTTGCCCACATGTAAGGAAACACCTCTTCAGGTATGTCTGTATAACTTGGAAATGGAATGGGCTCTTATTATTAAGTATATACTGTAACAATCACTTAACTCTTATTGAGGTCAAGCCAAGCAAAGAACAGATCAGACTGAAAAGTACCTTTCTGAAGAAGAGCGCAAGTGAGCCCATCTTCCGAGGCCTGGTGGATGTGGCAGTGGTCACCTGCTGCATTTGTTTCTGCTCTCCAGGAGAGATCTGCTGAACAGTTAACTGGCCTGGCAGCTGCAGAGTTGCCCCAGTCATCTGAGTGTTCAGGGTACCAGCAAGAGTCTGGGCACTGAGAGGCTGAATGGGACCAGAGACAGCTTGGGGCTGGGTACCTACATTAACTTGGACTGGGAAGAAAGTTATTCCTCCATTTTCATTGGCAATACCTGTAAGTTAAGAAATTCAAGTTAAGAACCTCTGAGTTAAGAGCAAGTGAAGGAGGAGCAGAAATGGTGGTTGTGGTTGGCTGGAGTAAGTTTTGGTTTTGTGAAAACTTCAGTAATTGTTTTACTAGCTCCTTATGACTGCATCTAAGATATGAAATTGTTTCATCAAAATACTTTTCCTCAGCACTACACAAGAAGATACTGAAATGGAACTAAGTTTTCCATGCTAATGCAACTTCAATCCTGAGCCATTTGAGGAAGGCTGGCTCACTGAAACAACCTGAACGCAGGGTGCTGTGTGTGTTCTAACTTCTGCTCATCTGCTCCAGCAATTTTTCCCAATAAGCAACCTTTAAATGTGCTTTTTTCCTCCACTAACACACTGTTCCTCCCTCTCCACCTTCCTAACACTCTGATGGGATTTTCCAGCATCCTTTTGCTCACCTTGTACAGGAATGGTGACAGTTTGCCCATTGTTGGCTGTTACAGTGGCAGTTGCGACTGTAACCAGCGTCTGACCGGGCACCGGCGTTACTGACACGGCTTCGGGATTCATGTTCTGAACCGGCACCGTACTGACCACGGGCTGCTGGGGAACTCGCCCCGCCGTTCCGCTGTCAGAGGGACTGTCGTTATCAGCAAACAGTCTTCTCCTGGTAGGATTGGCTGTAGGAGAACTGTATCTGTCATACAGGGTAGTTGGAGAGGATGAGAGGCCTGCACCTTAGAAAAGAACACACTTGTGGTATAATCCCTGATAACGCAAATAGCTGACAGAAAGCTGAGAGCCTAAACACTTCATGCGAATCTCTTCAGGAAACATGCAGACATAAGCAGTCTTTAAAAATTAGTGGCCTACAGCTTGCTTTTAGAGATGACTTCACCTCAGATAATGATGTGTGATTTTTGTAAGCTAATGTACTATGGTTTATTGCTCCAAAGAAGTAGTTTGAGACCCCACTTAACTAAAACAGAGGCTCCTCATCTGGAATAACAAAGCAAACTCTTCCAGTGATACTGATCAAAACACAAGCAGAGTGTGTATCACTGTTACTTTAGCTATACATAGGTATAGATACAATCTGTACATAGGTATACATCCATCTATGGTGTTCATACACAAAACCTCCTGAAAAGACCCTGTCAAACCATTGTTCTGTTCACACTGAAGTAACGAATGCATTGGTTTTAGACATCAGAGCTGTGACACAAATATCGTTTACAAATGTTTGCAATTAGCTGTGCACTTACACCAAAGCAGCCTCCTTGCTGTGCACCACTTAGACTGAACAATTCAAGGCATGGTCTCAGATATCTAAGTATGTTGTGCTTATTGAAGTCTCACCTTTTCCTAGTCCTCCAGTTTCAGCACGAACCTCGTTTATCCGTCTTGGTGTCAATGGTGAACCTACAACACTGTTCCCAGCTGATCTCTCAAAATACTGAGGTGGCATTACCTAAAATGTTGATACTTTCATGAGTGGCTGGAGCACAGATTGACTAAACCACATTTTTAAAAGCTTCTGCACTATGAATTTTGAACAGCAAAACCCTATGGAAAAAAAGCCAGGAACCCTGAAAAGCTTACTGTCAGCTTAACTGCAACCCTGCAGTGCCTGCACTACTTCAGAAGATACAGGACTGTCACATCTTTCTGTGACTACAGCTAAAAGTCTGCACTTGTTAAGTTTCTTCTTGTCTAGTAATCTTTTGAAGGGTGACTGGTCCAAACCTTCCCTGCTTGTCTGTTTTGTTTACTGTTCCACTGTGTTGTGCAAGTACAGGGTAAGAATCCTTTCAGCTCCATGTTGGAGGTGTCTGTAGAGATGTGCAGAGCAGAGCACACCACACTGACCGCTCATTCTGCACTGACGACCCTGAAGGATGAAACTGAAATTTGGACAAGTAAAGCCTTTCCTCCAGGGTCTAACATCCACTCTCTACCATCTGTCTGATTAAGGACATTATGTAAAACATAACACAGCACCCACCTCTTCACAAGTAGGAACTTTGTTTTCATTTTCTCTGATTCTGTCCCACAGGATGGACTCCTGCTTCCATGCCATGCTTTCCAGGATCTGTTCTTCAATATGGTTAAGGTGTTTTACTACTTCCCGACAAAGGCCGTTCTCTGCTCTGATGAAAACCTCTATAACCTGCGAGGCAGATAACGATCAACACCATGTACCTGCTGCTTCTTACACAAAGATCTAATGGCTGGTTTTCAAGGAGGAATAGAAATATGAGAGCTGCATTATTATGACTGAATCGTATCTTGTCTTGCAGCTTTAGCAGAAGACAGGCATTTATCTCTTTCTAAACAAATATGGCAAGCACTGTTGGAGAACAGTTGATGTAGTAGGTAAAATGTGGGTGCTGGGGTACTGCTCTGTTCAGCAGCTAACAGGGCTGTGATGTTTAAATGCCCAAAATGACAGGCACCTGGGCGATACTTTTCCAACAGAGAAAGGGGTGAAGCTCAGAATCAAGGGTTCAGGTAAGGTAAGGAGATTACTTAAAAGAACACTCATGACTTGCTAAGCATTTCTAGCTACCAAACACTTTACCTTATAAAAGTGATAAACTGGAATGTCAAATATTTCAGTGATGAAGGGGAAGTTCCCAGGTGGCTTGTATGTGAAGGTAATTATCTCAAGGCAACACGCCAGCAGAGATCTGTGAAACACATCTTGCTCCAGTATTGCCTGAAAGAAAGTTGCAAGTTTTAGTGCTTAATTTACAGCACAATTACGGAACAATACAATGCTTTCTATTCTGCCTCAATGGCAAGATTATCAAGCTTAGAGAAAGTTATTTTGTAAGAGAGAACAGAATTTTTGCTCATTAAACAAATGACTTCCTGTACACTGTCTTCTATTCTGGGGTACTTATGAGCAGCTTCTCAGATTTACCCTTAAAGAGTTTTCTATTCTGCTTTACAAATGGTTTTTCTTTGCTGTAGGCCCAGCTTCAACAATGGGGTACAATTTGATTAGTTTTCCTTACAGATAAGTCAGCGTCTCCCAGTGTCTTCTTTTCATGCTCAATGATTGACTCCAAGACCTTGTAGTATAGCACCTCAGCACGCCGGAAGTGCTTACTAACAACATCTGCAGGGATTTCAAACAGAAACAATTGTGTGAAATGTAGTCAAAGAGAGGTATTCTTTGCCTTAAGCTACAGCAATACAATTCAGGGGCGCCTGTGGATTCCTGTGCAGCTGCGGCTAACATCTTTATAGGACTACTCTCCTATGCTGCCCTGACCTGTGAGTGCACAGTGTATCAGTACTGAACCCATGTTTTGATGAAAACACCATGTAGAAGAGCAATCCCTTAACACTTTGTCCTATCTGTATTTCAAGTTTAGAAAAGACACAGGAAAGTATTCCTGTATGGATCCAACTTGTACAGTGCAACTAAAAACTGACACAACTATGCTGACAAAAACAGATTAAGGCCCTAGTAAGGAACAAGGTCAAGAGCATCTTCCTTATTTTTTAATCCATCTTTGCAGACTGTGACAACAGTGCAAATAACGTTTGGTGTTTATACTGACAGGATTTTAATAGCTGTACTAATCCATCCTTGTGTGTTAGGCAACATTGCTGTGGGGTCTTTGAAGACCCCAGACACTCAGGTTTTTCATTACTGTCCCAGAAATCCATGCCATCCCTATTATTCTTCTAGTTAAGAGAAAAAATGGTACCCTTAGGCATGCTTTTAGTTTCACTCCTGTAGAAATGAAAGTGTCATCAAATTCCAGTTATGTAAGCTAAGGCTGATTATAAAATTGTATGCAGGATTGAAATTTGCCATAAATACCTTAAGAATACAGGAAAAGACAAAAGTAACAAGAAAGAGTGCTAAAGCATAACCTGCAAGTAAAACTAAGTTAATTCCAAGAGCTCAGTGTGCTGACAGGCACTTTCATTGGTAATGTGTGTAAGCAAAATGTTTCCCACCTTTGGAAAAGTTACTGAACTCTCCTTCAGCCTGCATGCTCTGGCAGTACACTTCAGACATGTCTTTTATCCTGTTGGCAATAGATTGAGAAGGATCTCTGGAACAAGCCCTGAAAACAGGAACCAAACATTTTCAATGCACTCTTCTAATTGAGGCAAAAATAAAAATCTACAACTACTTCTCTAATGTGATGAAAGCACAGAACTGTAACTCTCCTGTACAGCAGCACCACATCCCCACCAACATCTGCCTATCTCAGTGTGTACTGCAGAATGGCCGCAGCACACTGTTCTTGTATGCACTGCAGTAAAGATGCACAAGGTCTCACGATCAGGGAGAAATGCTGAAACACTTTTCTGTATGATAAAATGGTTTTAAAATATTTTGTACCTGAAGCAAGAGTCTATTTGTATAGAGAACATGTTTTATTTCGCTTCTCCTGCAGTACGGAGTAATTTGCTAGACAGAGATTTGTTCACTGTGGGAAGCAGCATCTTGAACATTTTGTATTGCCAGTTTGCTGCAAGAGCAGCTCAGAACTGTTGGGTTTTAAATGCTGTTATGTTCTTACAGCCATTGTTTAAGGACAAATGTGTCTACATAAACAGAACAAAGTCTTCTGAAAGTTAAATGTCTGTCTGGATCCTAATTTACTCCAGAGCCTTTCAAGACTGACCCACATTTTAAGTTACACTGTTTAGCATTAATATTTATTATTAAAACTAGTTAAAAATAAAATGATTTGGTTAATTGAAAATAAAAACTTACCTGAGGATTTGCTCCAGGTTTTCACTGGGGGCATTCTTCAGTCCTGCCAGCATTGTGTGAAGGCGGCTCAGACTGTATGTTGCAGTGGAAACCGGTGTCACGTAGGGGTTGCTTTCTTTGATGTACTTGCGGCCAGTAAGTGGGGTTGTAATCCTAAGTGATTTGGACTAGAAAGACAAAAAGCAAGCATAAAACTGTACACAGATAAAACCTAGGTCATAATCTAGAAGTGTCAACCTGTAGAACTTTCCCCTCTGCCATGACACTAGCCTGGAAAAAAGGGCTAGGAATGCAACAACCTGAACCAGTTCCCTGTCCCAGCTGGCAGCCAGCAAGCAAAGATTGGAGGTCTGTATCAAATGTGTGAACAGAGAGGATGTGACCTTACATTGCAACACAGATCCTGGAAGTGTGAAATAAACATCTAGGCCAATCTAACAGGAAAAAAAAAAAGAAAACATCCAGCAGTGCTCTCCTATCCCTTGAGTACCAAAGGTGTGTGTAGCTCTCAGAAGTGTACTGAGCCAGGGCTTCCTTTGAGCAGCTTTAACACTTAACTTGGAAAGTCCTCCTCAATCTAACAGTCAGCATTTCAATTCATTTTTATCAGCCATCCCACCAAAATAATGTAACATTAAGCACATTAAATACAAAACCAGTGCATGGATACATGACATTTTGCAGTCTTTTTACCATGAGGCCTGGCTCTCAGTAGTGCTCCCATGTTCCCCATACACTCCCCAGAGTGATGTATTTCTGTCTCTGCACCGCATGACCATTTATCTTGGTCTCCATAGGAGCAGGAGAGGTGGTCCCCATAGCTCTGCCTCAGACTTCCCAGAGCACATGACAGAACAAAAACATTGCAGCTGCAAGCTGCTCTCTTCCAGCTCAGTGTTTCCTTTCTCCAGGAGTTAGGCACGCAGAACTGTGCCAGCAAAACTTAAAGGCTGATTGTTTCTTTAAATAGTTAATTCCTTGCTTCCGACCTGTTTGCACCAATTCTGCAGATAAGGTTATCTTTATCTTTCATCTCCAGAATGTTGAAAGCCATTAACCAACTATCACTCTAGCAACAGACCATGTAACTGTTTGAGTGATCTAGGCTGCTGTACCCTTTTTGCCCTCCGTAATCTAATTGTGCTAATACAGCTTGTATCCTGCTTTATTTGCCTTTCTTGTATCTTTCCTCCTTTAAAGCATCTTTCCATGAACATTCACTACTCTGCAATCATAGGTATACCTGTCTTGTGTTCAGAGCCACTGCCCTTTTTTCAAAAGCTACTCTGAAGTCCCACGAAGACCCTGATCATTTTATAAGTCTTCATCTCACTGTTCTGTAATGTGCAGTGATCTTTTCAAAGGCCACATTCTGTGCTATTTTATTAGTCGTATATAAAGACATGTATCCTGCTTTTAGGCAAGCAAGGTGAAGTCCATTCTCTAGTGATTTCACAACAACTGTAAATAGATGTGGTAACAACTACAGCACATCTGTTAAACAAACAAAAAAACTATGCAGAGAGCAAAGCACTGAGCAGCTTTGTTTAATTTCAAAAACCTCTGCATATGGAAGATGTGAGGGAAGAGGGAAGTTGGAGACAGGTCCAGAGGACCCCAGCAGCTGCAGGACAACTCAGCACCTGCCAGAGAACCACAGAGAACTGGCTGTTCTGTTGTGCCTGAAAATCTTCACCTACTGATTTGCCTAATCTTTAGCTAATTACCTAAGTATTTTCTCTACTGGATTGAAACAAAGAAAACCCAAATGCTTGGAGAAAATTCTGTCCAAGATAACCCAGAAATAAACAGCATATCTAATCCATGACAAAACTTGACTCTGCCCTGCTGCGTACACTCCCAGATCAGCTTCAACAATGAAGATGGCAAATTGTAGTAGTGCTTTCTCTTCGTAAGACATAGACTAACCCAACTTCTCCATACATACTCACTCTGTCAAAGTGCTGCTGCAAATTATCCTTCACTTGTACCCTTTCAGCCGTTTCCATTCCTGACGTCGTATTTAAGCACCTTGTTAGAGTGCCAATTTCTTCATCTGCATCGTCCCCAAGAAATATTCGCTCATCAAGATTTCCTACCGACAAAACATACTCCTCATAGGCCTTGTTGATGGCTTTGCTACAGCAGAAAGGAGAGACACACACCTCCTTTAGACAGTGCTTTGTTCCCCTGCTTACTCAATAAACACTGTTCTGGCCTGCTAGCAGGCTACTTCAGTACTTCCTTTAACCCTGACCTAAGCACTGGAGCTCCTTTATAGTATCTTAAACATAAGAGGGGCGAGGACACTTTCTCCCCCTTATACCCCATGGCTTTTGCCATGTACTGCAGCTACAGGAGGAATGTACCAAAACGCTGAGAACTCCTGTTTGGCTGGAAGCTTTGCAGACTTCTGCAGCGTCACATCATCATAAACTGTGTGTACCATTTTCATACCATTTAGAACAAAGTCAGTCCTACTCATAAGCACCTTGAGGTTTATAAAGATAAAAATACCATCAAACCCAACTTTTCCCTCCCACTTCCCCCTTATTCAGTGTGCTCCCATATCTTTAGCTTACAAATACTGCACTGTATACAAAAACATCCCCCAAACTGAGGAAACACAGAAATATAAGAATAAAAGCAGACATGAATTAACATCACTCCAAAGAATCATTCTTCTCTCAAATATGCCCCAGGCCATAAAGAAAAGGAACTGAAACAAAATGTGATGTATAAACACTAATAAATACACAGGCCAGCTAGCTGGTACTGCTGTTAACACAGACAGTAACACAAGTGCAGTTGTATTGCAGATCTCATGCAAACCAAACCACAACTACAGTGACTCACAAGCTATCTCCAAAGTTCCCAGGATCTAGAAATCCAGTCAAGTTCTCATCTTTTCCTTTTAGAAGCTGTAAGAGAGTTAAGAACAAAGGATGGACATTTCAGTTCTCAGAAAGGCTTTGAAGATGAGGAGTCAGGAGAATTTTTTTTCTACATAACCAAGGTATTTACCAACCTTTTTGTCAAAAAGTTTTCGAATATATGGCTTCCAAAAATGTTCCTTGATGCCTTTTGCTTCTAAAACTAATCCATAATGCAAGGAACACAGTTTTTCAATGACGCAGGGAGGATCAGGTGACACTTTGTAATCCTTGCTATGAAAGTCCTCAGGTAGACCTACAATTAAGAGTAGTCTGTTATTTAGTTTTCCAAATCCATATCCTGTTTTATTAAAATTACATACTGTGCTATGTAGTCAGGGCAGTGTGAAATTAAAACAGGAAGCTAATAATTTTCCTTGAAAGAATTATTACTTATGTAACACCCACTCCATTTGATAATATATCAAAAGTCAGTTTTGAGTCAAGAGATTCAGAAAAATCGGATGCTGAGTGATAAAAAATTAAACACATCAGTTCTAGTAGAAAAATCAAACACTTGTGCACTACAACATGTATTCAAATTAACTTGAGATAAGGGTCCCAGTTCACATCTGAACCACTACAAAGTAAATGTGATTACTGTACAGCACTGAAAAAGAAGCCTGGAAAGAATGACATCAGAAATTCAGTGGAAACTTCTCACCATCTGTTTGCATTTGTGGTTACCAAGTCCCCTACATTTCCACTCTCTTCCAAAAGAGAAGAGCAGCAATCCAGAAACGAGAGAGAAACAATCAATTTGAGCACCGGCTATTCCCAGACTGCTGCCTCACAGGAACTCCCCAGGCTGGCCGTGTCCAATACAGGCTGCATCACCATGCACTCTTCTAATCACATTAAAATGTCATTCACTGATTTTTTTTCACTTTGGAATTTCCTCCGATGGTATTTCCACAGTCAATTTTCTTCACTCACTCCATTATCGCCCAAATTCAGTCTGTCTGCTATACTACATTAACAGAATCCTAACTGTGTAGCCAGATACAGAAAATACTAATTCCCACATATTTTGAATCAGTATTATTCAACTTATTCCCTACCACACGGATTCACACTAACTTCAGCAGCCTTCAAAGTTCCTGCAGACTTTGGACACAGAGCTTTTTTCAACATACCTTTAAAATTAGGATTCAGAAGTTCTTTGCGGTTAGGACATTGGAGAGCATTTCCATACACAAGATCCAAAGCACATAACAAGAGATGGTAGGAATTGACCAAGTCATCGCTGATCATGGGAAAATTACCTTCAAGATTAGAAAGACATAAGGCATTAGTTAAAATTCTTTCAACCATGAAACTGTTGATATTTGTATTACTATCAATAGTGGAGGTTTGGAAACACAGGCTTTGCTAACTCTTAAGTTTATCTGGACAGAATGCAGGTTTTAAACCAGACACAGTACAAGACACCAACTGGAGTAGTAAAACATGGTTTCAGGAAGAGCAGCAGTTGTGTAGGGCCTCAAATATACCATGCTGCTTTGAAAACAAACCTATCAAAATGCTGCTGGATCACAGACACCCTCATTCACAGCAGTCTGGTTAATCAGTGCATAAATGACCTGAAGCAGCACAAATTGTACAACACAGACTGCCCCCAGGAAGAAAAATGTTGTTCTCTGGCAACAGAAGCACCACTGCCTGGCTGTGTTACGTCTCTCAGCAGATTCCTATCCCATCTGCAGACTCTGGTTCTAAAAGCACGTAAGGGGGAATGAAGAGGTTCCAACTGGTACTCCCCTTCTCCCCAGGTCCACATTGATCAAGTGTTGCAAAAAACTTCAACTTCTACTGGGCTAGAACCAAGCGTTCAGAAAAAACAGCACTGCTGCCCCCTCCTTCCATTGCCCCTGTTCATCTCAGAGTCAGGAGATTGTTTTTCTTTACCAGACCATTTTCTTTACAAAAATTGTGATGTGGACATGTTCATTATAAACAGTAAGGAATTTACCTTCCATTCTCTTGTGCTTCACAAGAGATAAAATGCATGACCTGGTTTCAGATGTAGCTTTATGAAATAAAGCTCAAGTATTTTCTATTTATCATCTTCCTGTAAGGAGGAATCCTTGTGACTTCTTTGTTCTTTTGTCACCTTTCACAAAGACAAGATTGAGATTCCTCACTCCCTACTGAACTCATTTAGGTTTATGACATGTGTTTAAGAGGAATGGTCAGAGTCAAAAAAAGCCTTGTAAAATAAATGATACCATTAATTAATACTGTAAACCACAATGCCATGAATTTACATGCACAGCATGATCTTGGATGATCTTCTTCAATGTTTGTTATGACTCATCCACTCCTCTTTTTATTTATTTAGGTAAGCTCCAAAGCACTTAGCTGAACCCACTATGAAACCCAAATTTAAATCTTTGAAGAAATCTCTCCTACAGTAATCAACTCACTTTTCTGTTTCTGTGTTTGCTAAAAGAAAGACCTTTTCAAGGCAGAATTTAAATGGAGCGATTTAAAATAACAAAGCCCACCTGACATTTGAATTACCATATGCATCACTTATTCCCAAATCATAACTTTCACAGCAAAGCAGTAGAGGTCCTGAATACCACAGCAGTGTTAACCAATAAAAGTCTTAAAGTAGTAATGGTCAGAACATGGCAATCCTTCCTGTCATCACAGTCAAAACCAGAAGCAATTTTGAAGTGCCAGTAGTTTCATACAAATTGTCAGTAACATTTCAAACAAGAGTTTGTTACTCCCTGTCACACTCTCATACCAAATAATTAAAGCAGGCCATCTCAGTGCAGCAGACATTATTTTTGACATTTCCATTTGAAAGAGAAAAAAGTCAAGACAGGTTAAGATAAATCCTTACAAGCAGTATGTCAGTGTTGCTGAACAAAGTCGCTATCTCACTTGGCAGACCGTACCAGAGGCAGGAACAAGACCTTTCTGCATTTGTGAAACCAAAGGCAATGATCTTCAGGCTTGCAGAAATATCAGAGACAAGCCTGAACTTGCCACTGATGTGTGGTTGCCATGATAAGGATTACTGTGAACCCTCAAAACACAGCAAGCAGAACTTAATGTGAACGCTTAGTGCTTTAAGTGGCCAACATTTCACTTTTGTGCCGCCACACTTCAGTTAAAGTTCACCAGTACTTATCTGCTAATGTCACAGCTTGTAATTACTGTTCATTTTGCTTTTTCTTGTACAACTGGCTGTGTTACCAACATGGTATTCTCTGTGAAGTTAATTTCTGTCTGAAGGTTATTGCTAATTAGCATACAATTTATTGATGAAACAGTTATGCAAACACGGTAAGCAGTAACTCAGCAACAAGAAGACTCAAAATCCCTTTGCCCCTTTTCTCAACTGTCTGATCTATCCACAGATGTGAGGATCTTAGAGAAGAAAAAAACCTGATTTTTCAGACTGACCTACTTACTCTCTCAGCTGCCTAACTGTGCTAAAGAAGTAAAGTCCTGACTGAGTGGAAATAAAGTACAGTACTAACTCTTCTCTGAACTCAGTAGAAGATGAAGAGGCATTTCATACTACTTGAGAGAGCTATTCTGGACTGAACAAGAAGGATGGAAAGCGTACTGTGTTTCAGGGCTGTAAGCAATGTACTTGTTGAGGAAAGTCTTCTCTTCCCTCAGTAAAGTGGAATTTGCAGGTTATTTGAAAAAGGCATCTAGACAACCTACAATGATTAGCACGTTAGTCCTGCAACACCACACACCCTTCTGTATCTCTGTACAAAGATCTGACAGGGAGGTACAGTCACACTGTCAGGAACACTTCCAAATTGGAGCTACTGGCATCCTGTGCAACATGGTACAGTGTAAAAAGAAAAGCTGATCTCTATTGAACAGAACTGGTGCCAGACAATTCAATATTGTGACAGCCTTCTCTGTCCTACCCTCAAAAGCAGCCAATTAAGGAAATCACAGCACACTGTAGCAATCTTCACTCTGATGCACTTCTAAATTAGAAAAAACACCGCCTCTCCCTGACACCCCAAACCCCAAACAAAATTCCTTTTCCCCCTTTCCTTATAGAAGTTAAACTATTACTTATCTTCTACTGTAAGTTTTCTTACGAAGAAATGCAAAAAAAAATCATCTCTGGAAATTATCAATGGATCTGAATCTACAAAGGCATTCTTTTGGTGAGGAGTATAAATTTTGTCTTTATTTTCCTCAAAACACTGTCTTACACAGAGTTCCCAAGCAGTACTTGAATAAAGCCCTCTCTATGCAGAAACTCTTAAGACTCAAGTTCGGTGAGGAAAGACTTCAGACCAAATGTGATGACTGAACAATGTAAGCCTATGAATGGATTTAATCCTGTTGCCTCCTGGAGCTTTTTCTCCCACCAGTCAGTATGAAGAGAATGGCTGAAATCTTCTATTAGCTGTAAGGCTGCTCTTACAATAAAGGTTACCTGTACACTGCAGTATGTTGTCTGTTCATGGCATTATTTCAGCAGAAGCATTAACAGAGGATCCCTTTAAGTGTTCCACAGCAATGTGAGCCTTTGAGACAGTCAGCCATTTATATACACAGTGCTATGTCCAAGACAGAAGGGGAAATGAAAGGCATCCGCAGGCCTATTCAGCAACATGTATGATTATATGACACAGCTGGTGGATGTTCATATTTTAGACAGCAACGTGGCAAAAAGGCAATTAAAAGAATAAGAATGCTAATTGTGAAAAATATTTACACCTACAATTCTATTCTTTAGACATAAACATACTTCTTAATTACAGTGACATCTAAATATTAATTCACTAGAATGCTAAGCTACTTTTTTTCTTAGAATTGCATCATAAATCTTCACAACACTAGAAACTTTGTAAAAATACTTCCCATTACAGCTAACAAACTACTTGGACATACAGCTCACCATCCACAGGTGGTAAAACATACAGCTGGAGAAGTTAAAGCAGAATATGTTCCTTCAGGCTGTTCTGAGGGGACGCTTTCCCTAAAGGCATTTCTGAACTCAGAAGCACCCACAACTCCTCAGTGTTTAAAGGGCTTATAAAGGATAATGCCTAACAAAACCAGGTTTGCCACTTTCAAATCTCTTACCTTTTGCATGAACGAACAGCACCCAACAAAACTGGAAAACATCACCCACGGTACACGGCTGTCGCCTTTTGGGGAAAAATACGAGAAGAGACCCAGTAAGGTCAATGAATTAAGGCTGGTAGAGAATCAGGTAAAACATCATACGACAGTCACTCACTACAAAACAAAATCTTCAACTCTTCCCACAAAGCCAGATTTAAGGTAACAAAGCAAACTGCGCATCGGTGCAGTGCAGGCAGAGTTGAACCCCTCACAGTCTGTAGGTACCAGAGCAGAACAACACAGCAGACTCCACCAGAAACATGCCAAGACTTGAGCAGAAAGTCACTGTAACTTTGATGTAAACATAGCTGGCTTAAATGTGTGAAGGCAAAATTGTGATCTTAGTTCCAAAGAACAGGTAGCTACTCAAATTTAAAATTTACAGATAACGTTATTTCTGCTTTTTCATACAAGAAATGGTACACACAGCCAACTAGCCAGGGCTAAAACTGCTTCCCCATGAGCATCCGGATCCACGGAAGCACGTACACAGCTTCTTGGAGGACCATGACATGATGTCATCAATATACTCAGTACAGCAAAGCCTTTCAGAAATGTGTGTTCACAGGAGTGTAATCTATGCACCCATGTAAAGCATTTTGTATAGGGTTTTATATAGTATACAGAATCCTGAAATATGCTAAATACTTAGCAGAACCAAATTCCTTCGCTGGTCTTTGTTTAAAATGCTTTCAAATGAAATACAACTCATTTATGAGGCTCCTTCTTAAATCAAATGTTTTGCAGCTACTGAGGATGTGTTATTACTTAATACTGCCACATGCAGCATACTGGGCCATTTTTCTAAATCTCCTGTGTCCTTTCACATTTCCAGCTAGCAAGTTTGGTTTGTCGTCTTGGTAGCATTAAAAATCTTGACAAATCAACCAAATAACCCAAAGTTTGTTATTGGCTTGTTATGCCTTCCCCACTCACCCCCCTCAGAAGCCCCCCAAACCCACAGAAACTATGCTCAAGTATTTAATGAGTGGATTTAAACAAAACTAAACCAAAACCCCTCCTCTAGTGCCAAATTTTATATCGCCACAGCATCAATCCTTGTATCCATCTGACTGGAAGTGCTATTTCATGTACCACAGCTCATGCCCAGAGCAGAGTAACATTAGAGCAGCAGACATGGCACAGAGATGTGTTTTGTCCAACACAATCACATTCCTTCCATTTCTTTTTTAAGAGTGTAGTTGTCTAATTTAGATTGTAAAACATGTGTGAGCCTCAAAACCAAGCAGCATTTGCACTTTGTAAATAATCTTTATCAGGTATCTAGAGGTGTTGCTTGCTCTGCATGCTTGCATTCAGTACTGTTTATTGCTTTCAGTAGTAGTTAAGTTGGAAATTCTTTCATGCAGGCCAAATTAATTCATGGTGAGGTCATATTCTTTTCTGTTTTTCCAGCAGCTTGTTCATCTTTAGTCTTTTATTTTCTTATTTAGCTACTCTAACAGAGAAAACTTCACAGTTTTTTTAAGTTGAAAGGTTTTAAGCATCAGAATTAATAAACATTTCACACAGAAACCACAAAGTGTCATCTCTGAACAGAATGTTTATAAAGTTACTTCACATTTTGCCAGCCAAATTAACAAACTAGCAGGGTTTATTCTTCTGATCAGACACCTGTATATGCAGGATACTTAAACATTATCTGGAAACATCCATTTCAGTATGTAACTCTACTCCATCTACAGTCTAATTCTCATTTACTCACCTTTTGCACTCTCCAACAAAATCATTTAGGCATAGTTCTGCTTTTTATTGTAGATTCAAAAACATGTGGTTAAAAATGCCACTAAATGATCCTCACAGGAAGATCGAGATGTAAAAAAAATAAATGCCAAAGCACCCAACTAAGAAACAGCCTGAAAACGTTTAAAAAGTACAAAAAGAAGAGACAAAAAATCCCCCAAAACCAAAGGACACCAAAACAAGCAAAACCAAAACAAAACACCCAAAAATCCAGCAGAAAAAACAACTCCATAAAAGCAACAAAACAATGGCACTTCAGTGTAGCGAAGACAAAAAAAAGGACTGGGAATAAATCAATCTACTAACTACTAGAAGAAACCACAGGCTATGCAACAACAGATGAAATCTTGTTAAGATCAGAACAACCAGGAAAAAAGGCTAGCACTTCATTTTCACAGCATGCTGAATATGAACACTGAAAAGGAAACAAAGCTTCTACTATAAAGCAGAGGATCCAGAAGATCCAAGTCTACGAAGAAAATGTTGGGAATTACTTGGCAAAGAAAGAGGCCAAGTAGTTCTATGAGCTACTGCAGCAACACAGATTGCTCAACAATCAAGTTTTTCCAGCCTCTCCCATCTTAAATATATTAACATTGGTCTTGTCTACAGGCTCATTTTAATCAGTCCTCCTTTCTCCAGCACCCGTATCACAGAAACGTAGCAGTTTTGAGACTTCCTTCTCTCAGATATGACAAACTGAACAAGAGAATTGAAAAGGACAGTGCAGCAGGAGAAACAGACCAGCTCTGATATTATAAAGATCTGCTATGAAAACATAAAAATACAACTAAACCAAGCAGCTTCATTACACATCACAACAGTAATACTCTAAAATTAGTTGGGAAATAACAGAAAGCTACCTCTGTTTTCTTCCTCTCTGTTGACGAGGTTGATCTTCTTGAGGGTATCTGAACATGTCCTGAAAAATGGGCTCATATTTCTTAAAAATTACTGCAGAAACAGTGAAGTTTCTCTCCAATCTCTCAGTTCGCTCCCTGAATTGGGAGGGTAGATTTGCCATGTCTTCCCACTTCTTCATCTTGTTAAAAAACTCGATCAGGCTGAAAATACCAAACGGATTAGGTCTGAAAAGGTATTTTTGCAGAAAGATGCTACCCTTTCCAACAAAAGTGCAATAACTACTCCCCAGACTACAGCTAAAATGGCTGTATTGCAAACATGACAATGTCCTCAGAGACACTCCTTCACCCATAAACCAGGATGACCTCATACAGCTCACAAATATTTTTATATCCTCAGTTGATGACCACATTAACTATATATTCACAGTTCTGGCTTTCTGTCACAAAGACACAATCAGTCAGATTACTGCAAAATCAGATTCTCTTTCTTTTTCTGATTAACTTACTAACTTAAATAAAATAAACTGAGTTCCACAATGCTGAGAAGTTTCTACAAGGTATGCAAAATCCCCTGCATTTTAGTAAATTTCACTTCATAAACTTGGGTTTCATTTATTTTTCACTCCATCTACACCTACATATTAGCCTTTGATAGCCTGAATCACAGAAACAATTTACCCACACTTCAACTCCCTGAATTTCTGATTTGGAAAGGAGCACTTGTATCGTTTCAACTTGTATTGTTTCAATAGTTAACACCCAGCTGTAAAGGAGGTGAGAGGTAGTGCATAAGGACTTTTTACTTTTTTCTTGCCGATCTGTTACATGGTTACAAAACCATCAGACTGTTAACAAATAAAGTCAAATTGTTTCACTTCACTGTTTATGGACATTGAATACAACTTTGTTCATCAGATTGTGACACCACTTTAGTTTCATAAAGGAAGAACACATGAAAAGTGAAGTCTTCTTAAAAAACAAACAAACAAACAAAAAAGGCAACAAATCGTGTGAACGTTTTCACACCAAATGAAAAATGGTCTGTCGTGTGAGAAGTTAACACTTTGCACACTCTTCAAGGATACACCTATTCCTCAGGGACTGATCTCTTTCTCATTTAAAAAAAGGCAATCTGTGATTAACCAGGGGGTTTAGAACATAAACCAAACAAAATGATGTGATTTCTCTGGCAACGAGACTCCAGCTTTAAAAGCAGGGAACAAGAAAGATGTTCAGCCTCTCTTCTCAAATTCCACATTTCATAAACTGATCAACTGCCTCCAGATTTCTAAGTGTTGAAAACTCGGTTACCTTTGCTCTGAACAGCGCAAAATCCTGGTTAAAGATACATAATTTCCCTCCGCTGTCCCTCTGCTCACAGTCGGAACCGCTTTTCTGCAGGCCACGTACAAGGCACACGCTAGCCAATGCAGGTCATTTCCCTGTGAATCAAAACATGAGGCATCGAAAAGACTTCACTGGAAAGAAAAACGCACTTTTCAGCCATGCACCTAGCACCAGTAAAAAGGACAGATTTGTGCCCTAGAGCAGTGAGGCTCAAGTAGTGACAGAATTAATTCACTGTTTTGAAGCTCTGTTGAACTGCTCTGCCTTTTTAACAAAACCAGCTAACAAACAAGTACTTAACAATAAAATCGTGTCAAAACTAAAAAAGACTTGGTTAACCAGTTACCTTCATAAAATTCACACTTCACCCATAGTTTATTTTTAGCTCTTGTCCTATGAAAATACTTTTGCCCTCTTTAGGTATTAAAAAACATTAAACAAAAAGCTGCAACCCTGGACAGAGCGAACAGTTTCAATTTTTCTCTACATTACACGACAGAGCAGTTACTCGATCTGGCACCTAAAAATTCATCTCAGCGAAACCCTTTCAAACCTTACTCTCCCTCATCGTGGTTTTCTTGGGCTACGTAGTACAGGGCCAGAGGAGCACACGCCTTCGAGCAAAACTCAAGGTGCTCGCTGCGATCCCCAGCCCGTGGCAGGCGGTTACAAGCAGCATGTGTGACAAGAGATGTTTCCAGAGCACACAGCACACCGAGCCCCAGTCCGACACACACAGACGGCTCTGGCGCCGCAGGACCGACCACCTGCCGCGACTGCGTAGTCGCCCTTGGCCCTGCAGAGAGAGCTCCTGCATCACGGGCAGAGAAGCTCGTAAAGAATCCTGGGGAGCCTTGGGCAGACGTACTTCAATCACAAGTGCCATCTTTACTTTTTAAAAGGCAGCCGGTTAAAGGCGTCTCCACAGAAAGGGAGTGCGTTAACCCTGCGTTACCGAGATAAGTGCACTACGTTTGACACCTTAAAGCTGCAAGTTGACAGACACAGCCACACGATCGCTTTTATTTTTAACACTCTTCCACCGCTGTGGCTCGGGATCACGGGTCTCCCCAGTTACACACCAGGCGAGCAGCGCACCGCGCCTTCTCACGGCCGCGGCGGGGACGTCCGTCAGCAGCCCCGCGCCGGCGGGGTGGGGGCGGGCGGAAGGTGTTCTCACGCGGCTGCAAGCTAACGCCCAGCGGCGTGAGGGACAGGCCGTCGCGCCTCAAGGGCCGTCCCCTTTCCTGCCCCCGCTTAACCCTCTCTCTCCCGTCGGACTGTCCCGCTCTGGGCTGGTAGCCTCAGTACGGGCAGTTGCCTGAACGCGACCGCTCCCCAGTAAACGCTGTCTTAACGCGGCCCTCCCGCGCCGTCGCCCCTCACCTCTAGGGTGTAGTTGAGCTTCATGCTCTGGTAGCTAAGCCAGGCCTCGGAGCGGGCACGCTCGTCCATATTAAGACTGCTACAGAGCTCCTCGTAGCGCTGGCGGGTGTCCCCCTCCTCGGCTGTTGGGGAGGGGGCGGCAGCCGCCGCCGCCCCCGCGACCCCCGACTCAGTGTCTTCCTCCTCCTCGCCCGGCATCCCGCACCCCAGCGCTAGGGGGCAGCGCCGCCGTACCTCTCACTGCGCTTGCGCCACCGCCCCGCAGGGTCGCGACGCGCGTTCGAATCCAAACACCCAGGCGCCGGGCCCCGCCCGCCCTCCGCTACGGCCTCTCATTGGGCAATGGGCGAAAGCCCGCCCCCTCCGCGCTCATGCGCACTACGCCCTTGGCGAAGCCACAGGCTTCCCCTCCCACCCTGCACTGCGGCAGCGCCCCCTACCCTGCTCCCAGAATGCAGCGGGAGGGGGCGCCGCGCGCCCGACCTCGTAGGCACGTAGACGTGACGCGCAGGGGCGCGCGCCTGTGGCCGCTTCCTCTCTGACGGTTTGACGTGGCGGAGAAGGGCAGGAAAGAGGAGGATGCTCCCAGGGCAGCAGGGGCTTCGCTCGTCTGCCTGGTAGCCGTGTCAGGAAGGAGACACCACCACTGTTACGTCGGAATTACTTACAGAGTGGTTGCTTAGGGGTAGGTGTGTGATCTTACAAGCAAACCAGAAACATCACTGCTACATCATAGCGTCCATGAGCCGGAAAGGCACTGAATTCGAGTTCTGGCAGAGACTGAAGTACAGCGCACTTACAGAAGCAACTATAAGCAACGCCATTCACGGAAGAAGTGCATGTGGTTCCACAGAAAAATTTCAATACAAACGCATAAAGTAACAGTCACGTTGTGTTTGAATTACTTTTACTTCCATCAACACTAAGTGGCTGTTCCAGTAGCTGCCAGTGAATAGGGGATACCATTTTTCTACAGGAGGAACCCTGGAAAGACAGTGACAGCTCCTAGTATAAAGGCCCTACAGAGCAGAAGAGGAGACTCCCCAAAACAGGCCTTAAGGTCAGTCCTAGAGCAGGAATACATAAAAGAAAGTATCAGTAAAACAGACTATGTGAAGAGATTTAGTGACAGTGCCTGTTTGCTTTTGTGCTACTAGCATTTCAAAGCCAACAAGGAAAGCTTCAAAGGGGAAAAGCATGTCAAAAACCCAAAAGACTTGGCCACCCTGACGTGTTTTCCAGGACAGGAGCATTAATTTATTTTCCCAGCACCGAGGGCATCTGATGGCAGCATGAAAACTGAACTGCTTCTGGAAGATGGGGGTGACAGTAAGGTCCACAGCCCCTGAGCCTGCCAGGATAACTTAGGGTCTTGCACATTTCACCAACACGAAAAAGCTCATGGTTAGGCTCTATCCATTCAATATATGTCTGTCTTGGGTCTTGTCTTTTTTTTTTTTAAAGGAGCTGTGAACTTTGCAGTGATACACCCAGAAGCACGTATATAGGTAAACAGAAAAGCCCTACTGTGTTAGAGTGACAGCATTTGTTAAAAGTAGAACACAGCAATACCTGATTACAGTATTTTACTTCCTATTAGAATCTACACCTTCAAAATTCTTTGGAGCAGGAACAGCCTTCCCCTCCCCAGTATTAAAAACTTCATAGATTCACACAATGGTTTGAATTGGAAAAGACCTTACAGAATTTTACACTCCTGGGACTTGTTCACAGGTGAAGACAAAGAAACAAAGGAAAAAGGAAAGCCCTCATTTTGCTGAAAAACTTTATGGTAGAATCTTCTGAATGGCCCTTTCCTTCCTTGTGTGAGAGTCTGAAAGGAGGCAGCATAAAATAAAGACCCCAAACATAAATCATAGCCTTAATTTGTCTGATCTGAAAATATCCCTGGCTCCTTTTAAGTAGGGAAATGCTGTCATTTGATTAATGCTAAGTAGTTTGGGGTTTTAAAAAATATACTCTGGCTAGCTAACACTCAGATTAAAGGATTCCAAACTGAAGCTAAAATCTAAGCTACTCAAGTTAAGGTGTTTTGGGAGATGACTTACCTGTATCACTTCCATTTCAAGACTTCAGTCCACCGTATCTTGTGGAAGATTTTCCATAATTCTTTTGTATTTCTCACTGAACAGTGTTCCTAAAATGCTGAATTAAAAACTGAAATACAATCATCACAATGTTATTTATAATTTCTGACAGGCTGAAAGTTTTGGCAGTGACGAATGATGTAATTTACCACTTCAGCTATAACGCATCTCAACGTCTTCCTCAGTATTTTCTAACAGCTGTCACATGTACTTAATTGCTAAAAGCTAAAAGTTCTCCCTTAAAATAGTAGTTTTCCTCATGGAAATGTTAACTGAAACTTGCCTTGGTCTTCGGGGAACATTTAACCAGCAGAAGTCCTTGTGGTATCTTTAATATAAACATTTCATTTTAAAAATCATTAGTTAAAAACAAAGTGATCAAGATTTTTCTTACTGCTTAGTTATGGAAAGCTATTATCTTTATTTTCTTTTCCTCTAAACGCACCAAACAAAAGAACCTGCCTATCTGTAGAACATTAGGGCCATTTAGATAAGCCAGGAGAGATATTTTGTAAACTCCCGTAGCCACACTAGTGTAATTAAGTCTCCTCTGCAGGCACCAGCAGAATACAGATGTAGAATCTGCAGTGCTGGTCAACTACTGATACAGTGTGCTTATGTTGAAGATAATGATAGGTTTACCTAGATCAAAAATTCTTTATACAACTGTTAGTAACTTTCACATCACAAACAATTCCATATAATGCTATGCTGCAGATCCCTTTGTATTAAGCATGGACACCAGGCATGCTTGTCTCACAGTTTAAACATTAAGAAGTAAACATCTATTTTGATGGTGCATCAGTACTGCCTTGGAGAAATGGACAGATCAATGAAACATTACTAAATAACATGGCAGAAATAGTTGTTTCCGAGTAAAGCTAGAAAAAATAGAGGAAGTAAATTGCCACAGGACATCTTGTTATTGTCTCATATAGTAATCCTATCCAGATACTGTTTAAAAAAAGCTTAAAGCAGTGCAAGAAATTAAACACCAATACTGTGTCTAGATCATCTGTTCCTCGGAAGCACTTTTACTGAAAAGAATGATATCTTTTAATTCACAGACTACAAGCACTGGATGGTAAAACTACAAGACATGATTTTTCCCCTTTTCCAGCAATCTGTACCAGTTTTCTAACAGACCTGCTAAGAACAAATTTTAAGAATATTAGTGATTCAGTAGGACTTCCAAGGACAAAAACCAGAGCGGGGGAGAACATGAGAAGAGAACACGTATGTGCATTTCTATCGCTTGTGTGCTGATTTAAGAGCCTCAGAAAGGAGGAGGATGATCTGCAGCCAACATTCAGACTGGCAGAAATCAGGACACCATATTCTTAAAGGGTCTTCAGAGTAATTTCCATTTTAGAGCTTTAACACTGAAACCTAACTTTTGCCGCTGAATGATAGACATTTAATCCTTGCACAGAGGGCACTGTTTTCACATACTGAGGCCGACATCATGGGTAGTCAAAGAATATGTTTAATAAAAAATAATTAAACTTCCATTTGCTCTATAGAACATCATAGAAAGTAATTCAATAAATTACAAATGACTTTTTAAGACGCTTGTTCAACTACAGAAAGCAAATTCAGACTACACAGAACACAACTGGCAAATATTGCAAATGTCCAAAAAAAACCTGGACTAAGACTTGCATCATGAAGCCTGAAACAAGGGATAGAAATACAAGGCAATAACAGCTAAGGTTCTTTTAGTAACTACCAACACACACTTTATCATCACCTTGGATATCCTTTTAACTTCAGTATTAGTGTAATTCTACTGAGGTTTCCTTATAACCCTTAACTTTATACAACCTTATTTGCATATAGTTTATAGCTGATAGTGGGACATTTTTTCCCCTTCTGGTTCAAACTGATTAAAAATAAACTCAATATATTATGTTCAAGTCTACACCAGCCTTCATTACTTGAAACTGTAATTGCCTTATTACATAGAAAGAATCACTAGAATGGTAACCAAACTCACTTGACCATAATTAGGAAAATACTTTATTTCATAAATCTGATATAAATTAGGTTTTAGCCACAAGATTTAGGATTTGTTTTGTGGGGTAAGGGTGGGAAGTGATGGTATTGTTGACATACTCCATCAGCAAACTAAGTTGTTAACTGTTTGTAAACTTTGGCTATTTCATAGATGCATCCTAGTTAAATAAAAGTGCTATATTACAAAGGGCAAAATATTAAATACGAATTTTTTTTAATTCTTTTTCATGATGAAGAATTGCTACCCCCTTCTCTTGGCAGTTTTAAATTTTCACTATTGCTAAGACACTGCATGAAGGGCCAAAAATCAGAATACTACTTGGGAAAATACGTAACCAGCACAATCCAAATGGTACTTGTGTAATTACATGTAATACTGCTTCTAATCATGGGGCTAGTTATTTTGCACATAGAAACTTAGATTTCATTGGTAAAGTTCTTGATAAAAAAACAACACAGTTGTTTTACTGTACAAGCAAGCAACAGAACTATATCAAAATATACAGTTTGTTTCTTTATTTTTAAATTTATCCCTTTGTAAAGCTTTTTCAATGACTTCTACTAGTACCTGTATCTATCTTCTCTTAACACTCGCCTATTCTTGGACCGCAAACGATGTAACCAAGGTCAGCTGAAGTCTCAGACAGTTCACAACTTCTGTAAATGTCAATCTGGGCCTTGACCGTGTCAGAGTAATAGCAGCTTAAGAAGAAGGAGGAATCATATCACACATCAAATATTAGACAGATTTTATATAGTAAGGGGTTCTAAGGATTTGGACTTAAACAGATGCCTTATGCCCTGTTACTGTGGTTTCTAGAATCATTTGTCTTCCTTACTATTCAAAGTGCTTTTTCTTTAGTGGGTAACTCAGCATAATATATGAAGTGATATCCCAATAATGATTTGGAGTAATATTTAATATTTAGTCAGATTTAAATCTGCAGAGAAGTTTAAACTCAAAAGGAGTTCAAAACTATCTAGACTTTATTTACCATTATTAACTGGTAACTCCAGGAGGTTTTATGACATAAAACACAAATAGAAATCTACACGAACAAAGCAAACAAACAAATTTTACATGAAGTATGCAGTGTTGAAAGGTCTTTTCAGTGGCACTTTCTGACAGTTTGCCTCTTCTGAGTCTTGGGGAAACTACTCCTCATTTTGGGACTTTCAATTCTGTGGAGGGAGCCCAAAACTTTGCGAGATGTAAACTAAATCGGTCTACGTGGTGCCAAGTAGCATGTGATACGACAGTTTTTGCTTTGATTTCCCCTTACTGCTGTCAAAGGGAACAGCTGTAAAAAGAGGAAAAAACCCAAAACAAACAAAACCAACAGTCATATCTCAAATAACTCAGATTTTAACATGATATACAGGATGTCTTTAGAAAACAAAACAAAACCTGAAAACAAGTAATAGAAACCAATGTAAACTTCCTAAACTAACTCAGCTGAGGTAACAGGTAGCCAGTTTAATTGGCTGATTGGGAAAAATTTATCTTTTTAAACACACTTGTACCTGAATTGGAAACAGCAGTGCATCACAACACTAGAGCATTTTCATGTAATTAAAGCAATGGATGGTGATGTAGATTCTACAGCTTTCATGACATTCATTAGCTGCCCAAATTATTGCTGAGTTTTGATCTGTAAATTATAAGTGTCAAGGAGGCTGTAAAACTATATTCAAATTAAATCAATAATATGCATAAAGTATTCTGTGTTCACTGCAAATATATTAAATATACAGCTCTTACTTGAGCATTATTTTCATAAAATTAACCCCCCCAACAAAATTATAATGCCTTTTGTTGCAATTTTACACCATTGTGTATTTGATAGTACATACAAGTTCAGAAACTTATGAACTTCAAGAAATATTACATGCAAAATGTCTCTGAAAGCAGTTTGCACTTCTAAACAAATACTGAAATGTTCGGTCAGTAAATCATTGATGCACTCAACACTAGGTTATTTACAACAAAATAATTAAAGAATAAATTCAAAATCAGTTTATAATTTAAGTGCAGAGTCTGGGGTCAGTCTTCATCACTAGAATCTGAATCCTCAGATGAAGACGATGTACTATCAGATCCAGATGAAGCATCTGCTTTCTCTGAACCCTCATCTGTGCTGTTTTCATTGTGAGAGCTTGGCTCTGTTCCCCCTTTGTCTTCCTGATCTCTAACCCTAGAAATTTCCTCCTTTTCTTCTGTGGGCTTAGCTGAGCCTGTGTCATTGCTTTCACTGTTCTGTACATCAAAAATATTAGACTGAGACAAAGCTGGGATATGAAGATTAAGGCCTGGAGTGAGAAGCATCCCTGGGTAAAGTATGTTGGACAAAAGTAATGGGTTAAGAGAGAGAGGATTGGCAGCTGCAGCAGCAGAAGATGTTGAAGGAGAACTTGAAACAGAGTTTTCACCACCAGTATCTGTATTTTGGTCTTCTGTCCTTTCTTTCTTTGTATCTGCCTCCTTGGAATCGCTTCCCTTTTTTTCCTCTGAAACAGATTCTGTAGACTTTGTCAGAAGTCCTCCCATGCCCAGCAAGTTTGGTAATCCAGCCATCCCTGACAGCAGCATGGGGAACATGGCAGCCATGTTCTTAGCTTCTCCTCCAGTAGTTAGGCCAGCTGGCATTCCCATTAACCCTGCTGTTACTTGCAGCGACTGCAGGTTTTGCAGGTTTTGTTGCAAGGCCTGAAGACTCGGCAGATCCACTCCTGGCAGCAGGCCGTTGGCTAGCAGAGGGTTAACTGACACGCTGGCAGCCGTGGCCGCTGCTGCAGCTGCTGTTGCCTTGGCAATCTCACTTTTGGGGCGCCTTCCTCTCCGGCTTACTTCTTCCCGCACAACAGGTCCAGTGAGAATACGGTCAAACATACCCTCTGGAAGAAATCCCTGCGAGAGACACATAGGGGACTTGTAGTTGAGAGCTTAGAGATGGAAAAGTAAAAGCTAACAAAAGACCCCAGTGCACCGTAACAGTGTCAGAGATTATTCTGGTGTGTTAGCATAGCAGCTTGATCTCTAGACAGCTCACTGGAATTTGTGGTGACCCTGCTATCACAACTCAAACGTCTGAAGGCCTGTTTCCACAGTCAGGGCTACACAGGTCTCTTCTCAGACCATCTGCTACCTCATCCTCACAGGTCTGTTTGCAGATCAAGATGAATATAGTTAGTATCAGGAGCAATCTTAATGTAAGATCTGAGCCAGCATTGCTTTGCAATATTACCACATTCCAATCATTTCACAATTTAATTCAAAAGTTAGTTGCTCAATCTGAAGTTAAATATCTGACTGCATGCAGACCAACAACCTCCAAGCCCTTTTGTTATCGCTAGTGTCCATTTAATGCCCTCCTACTCCACCTCATCCATAAACTTAATAGTCAAGACTCAAGTGGAATTTAAATGAAATTCAAAGCACTTGTTTTTAGGGCTTACACAATTGTTACTTCAACTCTGTAAGCCCTCCTACCTAATGATGAATAAAGAACTGCAATAGCCATTAATATTCTCTTTGAGATACGCGGTCTTGAAAATTCCCTTTACAAAATGGTCAGTTGTAAGATCAACTAATACCTCCATATTTAAATAGTCTTCTCTTCCCCAGCAAGCATCTTTGATTTAAACTAGCCTAATATAATTACAGGAGTTCAAAACTCACGCTTTGTTTTTCTGTCCTGTGGATAACTACTGAATTCTGCAAGTAATTCTGCTATTATTTATACCTTTATTGACTGCAGTCTAATCCTGTTTTGGCAGGTCTTTTTTACCCCACATTTGCCTTATTTGTTTTTAGGATATATTTCATGCCACAATTACTCTGCAAATACTCACAGACTGTTTTACGACTTCTCCCCATTCAGGAGCCACTCCATACTCTGGATTTTCTTTCAAGAACCTGCACAAGTCCTTCAAAGGGGGAGCAAATGCACCCCCAACCTGAAAAGCAGAAGGCAGAAGTCAGGAAATACTTCTCATTCAGTAAGAAGGTGGCAACATTCGTATCTGACACTGTTTTTTAAGAGACTTGTAACCACACAGGTTCCTCTACAGAGATGCTGTCTCAACACATCGAAGAGATTAAAGACTCTCCAATTCTGCCTCACACTCCTCTACAGATGCACAAAGCTTCTGACCTTAATACAGCAGCACAGAAAAGAACTCCTGCTTTCCTTGCAACTGCTCTCTAACGAACAGAAAAGCCAGCAGTATCACAAGAGAAAATGCTCCCTGTATTGTCACAATACCCTGAAGGGCTCCCACGGGACTGCTGCCCTGGTACTACACTGACATTCAAAGACATCATCCCACACATCTGTCCAAATCTCTTCAGTAAACAACAGTAATGTTCTGCAGGCTTTCCCTGAATATTGCCTTTTAGCTTTCCCCAAAGGCTATTTAAATGCATTATACCTTCCCAAGCTTTGATCACTTGTCCAAAACCTGTAACTCAGCACCTAGTCTCCCATCTTCCACTATAGGGATTTTATACAACAATTCCTCTTCTACTTCTGTTCTCCTGTCACACAGCTGTTTAACCTGGCAGTGCGATTCACAGCGCACACATACTGGTGAACCGCAAAGGTCAACTGTCAGAGATAACTGAAAACAGGAAAAAGCAAAAACAATCCAGTACACAGGATTTTAAGCCATTCTAATGGACAAGTTTCTATGCAGGATGCACTACCAATACAGTTTCAATCATGTCAAGTAGTAATGAGAAGATGTAAACAAAATTTTGAGCTTGTGAGAACGCTGCTGCTTTGATCAGAACAGCGTGTATTTCAGTGGCCACGCCTCTGTATGAGTCAATGGCATAAACATTGCAATACACCCAGTGGTCAATTCTACCCAGACTTCATCACAGGGTAAGTTTCTAGCCATAGCTTACACATTTTCACCATTGAAAAACACCTGAAAGATTGTTATTGACTTTCTTGTTTGTACCAAAACCTTAAACCAAAACCCTTTCCTTTGCTCACAATATTTTAGCAAGTGTAGTTAGTACACAGAACTCCTCATTCTGGGGAACTTCACATTTGGGTAACATCAGAATGAGAAGAGAATTATGAATACCTTTCTTGCATTTCTTCTATTTATGAGCTGGACACGCTCTTCACCAGTCAAGCTGTTAACATCCAGTTTATTGGGGTTTCGACAACGGTGTCTTTTTTGTTTGGGTCTCCCATCATGCAGCTGCATCCTCTGTTACAAAGGAATTTAAGAGCCAGTCATCTTTCTGATACAACTGGTTTACGGATTCTAAGGCCTCTGTGCATTCTCTTGAATCAGGCATTCATTTCAGAAATATTTTAACAACAGAACTGATTTACTAATCACAATCATGTCATCAGCCTAGCAAACAGCTCTCTCTGCTACCTCTGCCCATTGTTTTAATCATATTTCAGTTTTCAAAATGCTGTAACTGTCAGGAATGTTGCTACTGTTCTGCATTATAACAGCTTTAAGGAGAAGTAAGGTTGTTTCAGCTTACTGCACTTCACTAAAACGTTCAATAAAAGTCAAACATTTTCAGCTCCATCTTCCATATCATGGTAATATATATATGAAATATAAAAATATCTCAGATGATTTTTGGTCTAATTTCACCTAAGATTAAAAAAACTAAGTGCCTTTGTTAAGTATTGCTTTTCTCAGCAATTAGATTTGTGAGGGAAAAGGACCTTATCTATAAAGAAATGGACATTTTCCTTTTCCTAAACAAAATAGGGAAAGGAATAATTCCATGTAACACAGAACACAAATCTAAACACATTTTATGAGAAATATTTTACTATTGAAAGCAGAATTGGAAGGAATACTCACAGGAATACAAGCTCCTGAATCTTCAACATATCCAGGATGTTCTTTAAGCCACCTTTCTAAATCTTTTCTTTTAGGGGCATCATCACCTGCAAGCCTTGTTCCATCTTTTAGGTTAATAACAGGAACTGGACTCTCTGCATCTAGCACACCTTGGGACTGCGTGTAAGTGAGGGCTGGGTTTATTCCTGCAGCAGCTTGACAGGAGTTAATACCTAGATTAACCTGAAGAAATCCAAAACATTTGGCTAAGCTCTCCATAGGAAAAAGAAAAAAAAGCCATCAAAATAATTTCACATATGATACAGTGAAGGCCACAGTCCTGCAGATCACTGTGTACACACTCAAGGGCTCAATGAGATTACTCAGGCCACAGGTAACTGCCCTTAAGTCACTGTACAATCAGGTCCTGTAACAGATGTCACAGGAAAGGATGTCAGCATTGCTAGGGCAAATATCAATTTTTTTATGCTACATTGTTATCTACATTTTATCAAAACTGGAATTAAACTTGCTTTTAAAAGTAGTTATAGATATTGTGTACATGTAATATTTAGCAAAATTCTACCAGTTCTTCTAAACTGTCAACAAACAAGTTCAGAAAAAAATAATGCTAAATCCAACAGTTTTTAGTAATGGAAGACTTTTATGTTGACAGCTGTTTATGCTCAGGTAAAGGATTACCAATGATTTGGACCTTATTTTCGCACACAAAATCAAGTTTACTTACATGGTTAGGTTGTTTATTTCTGTTCATAAAGAGGACATCAACTCCCTCCACGTTCTTCCTTCTTCCTCTTCTCTTTTTGACTACAGGCTGACTGTCAACTATGACTCCATTGGCACTGGTTGTTAAGTGACTGGAAGTACCTGATCAGTAATTCAATAAAATTAGTGTCAGATGCTTGAGCTGTTTTTTAACTAAAAATGTCGGAATAATAATAAAAAAAGGAAATAAAACTCCTGGAAATTGTGCATGTAATTTCTACATGTAACAGAAATTGCCTATTGTTTCATGTATGTTTAAAACACTACTAAAATCAGGCAGAGAAAACACTCCACTACCAGAATCTTCTATTACTGCTCCCTATCCCTGCCAAATATATCTGTACAGGGCATTGCACACAGAGAGGCAGATGCCCCTACATAAATGTTTCCATCTAGACAGGTAAGTACAAAATGCAAGTGAAGGACAGTATGATTTTAAAAGGAAACATTCTCATCCACATGTGTATGCCATGTCAATGAACTCCAGTCAGTGAATCAGAAGCTGGCCTAAATCTGGTACCAAATTCTAGTAATTTCCATATTCTAATTTTAACTACTTTCTTTGGGGTCATTTTTATTTGTCAGAGTACACCTTGTGAAAATAAGCCATAAGCTTTTGGCTACAAACCAAAAGTTGATTCTTTCTATGAAGAGTGCAAACTGACACAGGCATAAATCTGATCCTCTTTACTCACAAACTAGCCTCAGTAAGTTCTGAGTTAAATTGATCACTGTCAGTGTAGAGTGATACACTTAAAATTACTGATTTTTTTTTTGTGAGGGTGTCTATGATGTAAAATGGCATCTTCCTAATAAATGAACATTACAGTAGCTGACATTCTGAGAGTACACATGTGGTCCAACCTCATGCCTTAACTTAGGTGTCTAGTTTCCCTAACATACTGGAAAGCATTTCTCCAGGCTGCAGTTTAGAACACATAACACCGCAAACATGTCTCTCCACTGCTTATAGATGGGGATCAACAGAAGAACCCAGAAGATGATGACAATTTTAGATACCTGATTTGGGAAGTGATTTGGGGAAGTTAACAAGGCTGGTTTCTGAGGCGTTCTGGAGTTCACGTAGCCGAGCCAGGTATTGCTGCTGTCCCAATACACCTTCCTCGCTTTCAAATGGCCTTTTCTGAGACAGCCCCTGCTTCTGAAAAGTCAATTTCAAACCACCTTCCTGTTAAATAAATGCCAGGGTTAGAAGAGTCTCTTCTGCAGCAGAAATGACTACTTCATATTCAGGGTTCTTACACAGTTACTCCAGAAGAGTTGAGGAAAAATGAAAACATTGTATTAGACCTTAAAACAAGTCTTGCTTCTCTTCCACATAACCAACCAATCTGAAGAGAAATTTCATGGAACTGCTTCTATGAATTTTAAATTATCTGCTCTCTTTGGTGAAAAATCCAGACACAACACAGCTGTCTACCTCCCCAAACCAGACCTAAAGAAATGCCAAACCCAATTACAAGTGGAAAATGTCATACATTTTTACGTATACAAACAGGTCTCAAACTATAGATCAGAAAAATGTTTGTAAGAAAAAAAGGTTTCTGCATTGAGACTGGGAAATCTACCGATAATCCTCTAAAAGACCATGAAACCATGAAGCGCTTGCTGGAGAGGACATGCTGACATCTGTTTTTAAAAAGCCTAACAACAGAAGTACCTTTCAGTGTTGTTGTTGTTTTTTGTTTTGTTTTGTACCCAGGTTTCTTAGAAATAGCACAAAACAGGCTGCCTGAGGAAACACCAGAATGATGTTTCAATTCAGCAAAGGAAAGAATGATTCCTTCCAGTGGCTAATGCAAATTAAAACCAAAACCAACCAAACTAAACCCCTCAGCCCCCTAAAAAAAACACAAAAAACAAACAAAACCAACCAAACCCAAACCCCAAACACTTAATGCCCAGAAGCAGCAGACCCAAATACCCACAAACAAGTGTGTGAAGGAAGTGATAGTGAGAGCAGGCAGCCACTTGCAGGTAAAGCATGCCGCACACCGCAATCGCAATCAGGTCCTAGGGCAATAAAAATAAACATACGTCATTGATTTTCACTGTAAACTCCTTTTCTCGTACATGCTTCTTCACCTTTGACATCTGTGGTGACTGGTCGTATTCTTCTTTAACGCCTGCAAGAGGGGGTGTTGGTGCACTGGGCTCACTGTAATCTGCAGCTGCACCTGGGCTATCCAGAAGCTTGGTTGTGTAGAAAGATGCCACTGTGTTGCTGTCATAGCTCCTTCTTGCTGAAGGCCATTTACCTTTCAACACTGTTTGACAAATACTGTCAAGTCGATTAATCATAACTCGATCCTAAAAACAAGAGAAAACATTTTCATCAGAGTAATGCTTACCAGCACTGGATTATCTTCTAATTCCAGAAAGACGATAAATGATCTCATTTTTAACCACTGAACTTGGTCTTACAAGATTTTCAAGTGCCTGGATTTGTACCAGTATCCTTGAAAAAGTTTGAGAAAGCCTCCTCTGGACTTAATTTCACCACCTGTAGAACAAATATGCAGGCTCCCTTATCCATAGTGAGTTTAAGGCTTGCAAATGCTTGAAACCCATCTCATGGATTTTTAGAGGAAATATATGATAAGGTAGTACTCAGGTCTTGGATTTCTTGGCAGGGTCTGAAGCTGTGAGTAGCACCATAACATACCTGTCAAACAGCATTCAGAAAACTAAATCTACAGACTTATCTTCTCAGATTTCAGCTTCTGTAAACATGTTATTCCTCATTGACATTCCTTAGACACCAAACACAGGTATGATTTAACACAGCCGCATAATACATGGATCTTGAGTCTCAATAAACTCAGTTAAGAACATGCAGACTCCAGAAACAACCAGGTTTCTGATAATTCCAGAGCTCAATTATTTGCCAAATAGATGAACACTAGAATTATCTGCTTTGTAAGTCAACATTGTTTGCCAAGCTCAAGATCATCCTCTACAACTGAAGTCTGATTTTGCACATTCTATCATTTTTCACCATTTGTCAAGCACCTATGACATGAAAGTTATGCTCCCCTTCTCAAAATGAACATTAAAAAAAATAAGTGGTAGTAGTTACATTTAAGTGCATCTTCCAGGAGCAAGCACAACAAGAAGCAAAAGCTCCTGAAGTTCAGGTCCTACATCTATTTTCCCTGTTTCATCACCCTTTGGGTCCCCTTTTTCTTCATTACAAGATTGTGATCTGGCTCTGAATTTTTACGCTGATTTGCAACTCATGCCTGTTCCACAAAGAGAGATTTTGAAACTGGTTGTTTTGGGTTTTTGTTTTGCTTTGGTTCTAAATTAAAATCCCAGTGTCTTTTTTTTGTATACCATATGCCTAGCAACAGAGCAAGCATATTAAAACATTGCTCCACTTAATTTATTTACATTCTTTTGGACTACTCTACACAATTCCTCTCAGACTCAAAGTCCTCCAAATACCTGATAAATTATCTCCTCTTCAAAATGTGCTTCCTTTCAGGGCGTTTCCAATGTGAACATTGTTTTCTACAGATACAGCTCTGTAATTTATTATGAACAGAAGTTTTTTTTCCCCCAGGATGTCCTCACAATTCAGTGCTGTGGTTTTAACATACGTAATGGAGTACAAATGTCACAGCCCGCCTTTCCCTACAAGTCTGTTTTCAAAACAGTAGAATAAACTTACCTTTGGCCAGTAGGATGCAGCCAACATGTATCCACCTTGTAAGAGATAACTGGAATTTGGTGTCCCATTGTTCATCTGGAAACTGTCTTGCGTCTCATCTTGTGTAGTACTCAGAGAAGCTACACTCTCTTCATCATATGCTTTTATATGCGGTGTTCCTTCTGCTAAATAAAACGACCAATGTCATTTGCTATCGTAAAGAAGTTCAACACTCATTTTAAGAGGTTCAGGGGAACAAAACATGCAGAATAATGCTCAGAGAAAGTCCAAACACAAAGCTAAACTGAAGAGTTCATCTGTTAGGGTTTTCAGGATGACTGCTGATCCTTTTCTAGACATGTAAATTCTAGGTGCATTCTTGTCAGTATCTCAAAAGCTGTAACATGTCAAACATGGCTCTTTGAAGAGAGATGTGCCTCCGAGTAATCTGACAGACAGTCCTTGCTTATTGTAACCTATTTCCCTTGTAAGCCAACATTCACCAAAATACAGGATTAAATTGAAATAAAAGGTGCCTAATACCAGAACATGGCAAAGCTTTTGTGATACTGCTCATAAAAAACCCCACCTCATTTCATTTACTGGCCACAACAGTGCATGTTCCATATATTGAGCACATGTTCATCATGTGCATCACTTAACTTTTTGAATTTCAATCACAGAGGATTTCTTCCCAGAATTTTTTCCACTGTGTCCTCCAACTTCCTTACATGTTGCTCTTTATTATTTTACTTTTGCCTCCATCCAAGGTAAGCTCTACTATGACATGGGTGCTGCCTAAAAAGGTAAACACTACAGCAGCTGGAGTAAGTGTATTGAGGGACAATTCTGCAGAACTTGCATTTGTATTGAGTCACCTTATAAAACTTGGCTTTCTCTGAAAAAAACCTTTCAAATATGAGAAATATGCCAAAGGTCCGTGACCCCTGTACAATACATTAAAAACTGAAATGAAGTTAAGAGAATTTTCCAGCCTCCACCAATCTCTAACACCAACTTACAGCAAAATAGCCACAAAAAGAAAGGCTGACTGATTCACAATATCTGCTATCTGAGGATGGCACAAGTACTTGCTTAAACAGACTGAGCTGGCAGAAAGCAAGCCTAATATTTGGACTTGTAGCACATGTTATGGTATCCTCCATCTAAAGCTAAATATTTACATCATATAAGCATGCCTTTCTCTCACTGTTTTTATGTTTACGGACAACTGTTTCCTCTGAAAAGGTCCTTTCATTGCTACAGGCAACAGCAACTTCATCATTTTGTTAAAGCAGTATTTCACTTGGCCAGGAATCATTCTTTTCCCCAGTAAGTGATTCCTATGGCTTCCATTTGTCCTTTCACAGAATCACCGAATGTTAGGGTTTGGAAGGGACCTCCAGAGATCAAGTCCAACCCCAGTCCCAAAGCAAGATCACCTAGGGCAGGCTGCATTTCAGCTCATCCAGGTGGGTTTTGAGTCTCCAGATAAGGAGACTCCACAGCCTCTCTGGGCAGCCTGTTGCAATGCTCCATCACCCTCACCATAAAGAAATATCTCCTTGACACATACAAAAAAAAAGCCTATTCATTTATGCTGTAATCCCATTGCTTAAATTCACCCTCTTCATTATTCTGTTACCATTTGTTATCAGATAGAATGTGAAAAGATTTCCATACTGAGTTTTAATGGAGCACCTGAGTAGAGGACATTTCATAGTATCAAAGTAAGGAATACATTCAATAATGAATGATTGGTTTAGTAAAAAAAATTTGTATCACTAATCAGAGGTTTTTGCTTCACTTTGAAGCTTTCGTATGTGTTTCTGTTCTTTGGTCCCACGCCCTGTAACCATCTCAGCCTTCTCTAAGCAGGTACATCTTTCAGGTGTTTGAAAACCGGCAGAGCAAATACACTGCTTGGCCACCTCCAGCTTTCAAGAATACACAGCTTGCAATACTCTTCCAGTTTATACTGGACAGAAAGAAGCTTGCAGACTTCATGAAAGCACAATGAGGAAGCTACAAAGACAGGTGGGGAAGACTGGAAAATACAAACAGGGGAAACCAAAAGAACCTCTGTATTTAGGAAGAAAAAGAAATAGTAGTAGGATATACACACACAGTATGTGCTCCCACAAAATATCAGCCATTCAACACACCTTCTAGACATGCACCACATACACAGTAAGCTTGCTTTGGGAATCAGTCAACAAATCCCAAATACCTCATCCAAGGCACTGACATGAAGCAAAGAAAATGCTGTATCCCTGAAATTCTTCTGACTCAAACATGTGCTTGATTCTTCAAGCTGACTTTTGTGAGGGGCAATACCCTTTTGAGGCATTTTTCCATTATGAATAAACTTATTTAAGAGGTAGAGAGTTATACTGCAGAAATAAGACTACACACATACCACGTTTCTGTGCCTCCTCTTCATCACTATCACTCTCTTCAGACGATGATGATGACGATGACGAGGAGGAGGAGGATGACGAGGAGGAGGAGGAAGATGCTGAAGAACAAGATGAAGATGATGAAGAGCTAGAGCCTGATCGAGAGCGTGAACAAGACGAGGAAGATGAAGAGGATGAAGAAGATGACCTGGAAGAACAGGATGATCTATCTGAGTCAGAGTCTGAGTCAGAACTAGAGTCAGATCTTCTTTTACTGACTCTCTGTTTTTTTGAAGCTGGGTTTGGAGTTAGAGGCTCTGTCCTTGCTGCCACCATGCGCCTGTCTGTTTCAGTCTTCCCACTAGGTTTGTGATCTGTATTTTGCATTGGTGGGCCATTTTTCGGGCTCAGAGGTTCAGATTTCATTATTGTTGGTGCCTCCTCTGTAGACATAGACTCCTCTTCAGAAGACTGAGGGTCCTCTTTCAGATGTTCATTTTTAGCTTTTGTGTCCTCAAAAGCATTCACTTTAGCATCTGATAATCTTGATTGAGGTGTAAGAGGAGAAGCACACAATGCCATCTGGTACTGATGCAAGAGCGGAGTAGAAGTCCTTGAGAGTGCCACTTTGTTTTGATTATAATTCCTCTGGGCAGACATAAATGAGAGTTCAGGATCACGAAGAATATGATAATCTGTCCTGCTAACTCCATGTTTAGCAGCTCCAATAAGTAAATCCCTGTCATGAGTCCCACACTCCCACCAGACAGGCAAGTCTGGGTTTGGCTGGCATAGCTTTAGTCGATCGAACAGCTGTGAGTGTCTGAGAGCCTGTTCTCGTACTTTCCTCAGGAGCTCAATGCGGTACAGAGTCCGAGAAGCACGCTCCTCTGTTATAGGCTGGATAAAAATGTTTGGGTCTACGAGTTCTGTATTAAAACAAAACCAAGATGAGAATCTGCAAAAAACCCCTTCCACTACAAATCAATACTAGAAGCAGATGGCTTTAATCAGTTAATGTATGTCTCTGCATTATGCGCTTTCCATTTTACATTTGGCACGTTTCTTAGCCTTCCTCTCCCTCACTTCTAGTTTGGAACACTTAGGAAAAAAATATTCAAGATACGCACTGGCAACAGAAATTAAAGATAAAAGTAAAAACACATGCACCCACCTTCTTTCGAGGGGAGCCGACAGACTCGCCGGCACATTGACATAAATGCATACAAGTATTTCTCTAAGCTCTCGTCTGTTTTCTTATGCAGCCTAGCCATTGCTCTGAACTTGGTCCAATCAAATCGTCCCCTTTCAGGATCAAACACCACTCCAAATGTGGACACAACTCTGTAGAAGTCAGCTTCTTCCCTTCTTGTCCATCTTGAGAAAAAAGGAAGTTCTGTCACTCTCTTCACTATTTCTCACAGCAAACTACTATTGTTTTTTTCAGTAGTTTTTATATAAGGATGAATTAATAATGTATTTGCATGGTGAACATACCTTTGCTGTCTTTCAATCTTAGCAGCCATCTTTGGATTTAGAGCAGCTTCTTCACATGGAGGCTGCATCATGTTGGTTTGTATTGGGAATGCTGGCTGAATCTGCTGGGCCTGCCTATTCTTACTTGTTCGCTGATAAGCTGTTATGAGGCGACGAAGGCGTGTTGTTAAGGCAGATTGAGTGGGCCAGTAGATTTTGTCTCCTTCCATCATTTGTCCATCTACATGAAAGTGAAGTCACAGGTGAAATATAAAGACATGAATCACTGCTGGTGCCTGTGGTCTGACACTAGGCAATGTCAATACATTTCAGCTAAGAATAAGGAAAACAATTAAAAAAATAGATCAGATTGGCTCAGATTTGAATTTTTATGTATTTACCTCCATCTGCTATTACTAGATCACCTGGGGATGAAGCATCATCCTATAGGAAAGCATAAGAGAAGCAAAATTTAAAATGCAGTCTTCTCCAGAGATTTAGGATAAACTTGCACCTTGCAGACAAAGTGTGAAAATCGACAAAGAATGAGTAATAAATATTTTGGACAAATGGCTAACAAAGCAGACAACATAATTCCCTCCCATTCCCCCCTGCCACATGACTGCACAAACACACAGAACAGGTTCTATCAGTTTAGAGAAACACAGGAAAAAGTAATCACGTGTTCAGCAAAAAGGTGCAAACATTACATTCTAAGCGCGTTTAAAGGAGCTGTAAGTGCCGACTATACCTCTATGTCATCTTTAAACATTGCTGGTGCTGGTTTATATTCTGGATCTTCAACATCCCTGTTAAAATTCCAACATGAAAGAATTCATCTTAGTAATATTTTTCATAAAGCAAAACTCAGTTAAATTTAGTTTGACATGCTGCATCTAATTTCATATTTGAAATAAGGAAAACAGTTCATGGCAGCTTGGCCTGGAATCCTGCCACCCCCAATTCAGAGATGTTCTTTATGACCTCAGCTGCTTCATCTTGCTGACGAAGCTATGCATAAAAGCAGTTCTTCAGCAGTTACCAGTCATACTCAAATTGATCTAGTGGGGTCACTGGTTAGCTACAGAAGACTACTACACCAAGCTGGAAATCAAGTTAAATGGGTCTATAGTACTCTGCCTCTGAAGGCTTTCATACTTCAGTGTGTAAGCAGTATTTCCAATACAGCAAAGATACAGGCCCTGTTTAGACCAGTTGCTGCACTTCCGCTTAACTGTGAAATCTCAACCTTCAATGGCTCCCTTACATTAACTAACTCTTCAAGAGTTCCTAACTCTTTGCTGCTCTGCAGGAGTAAAATCAAAGTAGTCCTCTTCACAAGAATAACATCAAACTAATATAAAACCAGCTAAAGAGAGAACGAAGTTTAACATATAAATTCAGTCTCATTTGCTTTGAGGACCTGCAACATTCACGTCCACTTTTAGAGTGCTCATACCCATCCATATAATCATTTGCTCTCTGTTCAGCAGCAACTGCTTTGTCATCTGGCTTGCCAACCCTTTCCAAGAAGCACAGCGCTGGGTCTGCTCTGATAGTGTTGTATTTTTCATAACCTGCAAAGAAAAAATAATTGTGTATAAATTCAACATTCAGAGTAATAAAAAAAATAATAATTGAGTGTAGAGTGTTTGAGGGGCAGAAATAGAATAAACCAGGTTGGAAAAGACCTTCAAGATCATCAAGTCCAACCCATCACCCAACACCACCTAATCAACTAAACCATGGCACCAAGCACGCCATCCAGTCTCCTCTTAAACACCTCCAGTCATGGTGACTCCACCACCTCCCTATGCCTCCACCACCAGCCGTTCCAATGGCCAATCACTCTGTGAAGTTCTTCTTAACATCCAGCCTAAACTGCCCTTGGCACAGCTTGAGACTGTGTCCTCATGTTCTGGTTGCCTGGGAGAAGAGACCAATCCCCACCTGGCTACAACCTCCCTTCAGGTAGCTGTAGACAGGTCTGAGCCACCTCTTCTCCAGGCTAAGCAACCCCAGCTCCCTCAGCCTCTCTTCATAGGGCTTGTGTTCCAAAGCCCTCCCCAGCTTTGTTGCCCTTCTCTGAACACATTCCAGCAACTCAAACACAGAAATAGTTGTCCTATTACTCACCATGTTTAAAAACTCCAATTAGAAGGGATTTATCTGCATCCACATCCCACCACTCAGCAGGAACTTCAGAGTGATCTGGCTCAGGGACCCAAACATCAATTTCACTGAGGAGAATCACCAACAGCACACCAACATCAGCAATATTCTCTTTGCACATTTGTGAGATTTTTAAACTCTCTTCAAGCACGCAGAACATTCCATATCCAAACTAGTTCACAGATTACTTAGAAAGCTGTAAAGAGTCTTATGATTGAAATGTTGAACTTTTTAGTACACTTCCTTATTTAATAGCAAGTAACAGTTAAAGTGGATGGTTAAACTGCTAAGTATCCTGTATTTGACAAGACCAGTAACAGGGAAACAATAAGATAGCAGACCTGGCACACCATATTCTTCCTCTCTCGAGTAAACTCTGCCAACTCCTAGCAGTTTGTGCTTGCAAAACTTAGTAAACCAAAGGTCATCAGCTTTTGTGCTTAACAGCACAAGAGGGACCCTCCTTCCACAAAAGTTTAAACCAGCTTTCTCAACCATTTAAAACTTCGTATTCACCATTGTAGTAGTAAGTTCAAAAATGTCCATGCTGCAATTCTTCCATTAAAATACAAATTAATGGAATAAGCAGCATATAACCAAAATAGTGCATAAAAAAGGCAGGGAAACCCCTGTAATTAGAATGTAAAGTATTGAATTCTATCTTTCACTCACATTTTTAATCTATTTTACTTAAATACTAGACTCAAAAACATGAATCAGGACTTCTTCATACCAAGTCAATATAAAGTCCTTAGTAAGCAGAGTAAATAAAACCATTCTCCAAGCCTAAAGGTAAAAAAATATTCAGTTTTAACATTTCTTATTTAGGTCTAAGAAGTTTCCTCAATTTCATTAGATAGTTTACATTCAAAATAAACAAGCAAAAAAGCTCTCTATAGTTCACCTGGCATCAATTCCATTAAACACCTTTTGGAATTCATTCCCAATGACTTCTTGTTTTAAGTAATACAGCATTCTTACTCGAAGCAAGACCCTAAAGAAAGAGAAGAAGAAACACAAACGTTAGCACTCTACGACCTTTCAGAAGCTGTGGGTGGGTTTCTTTTGTCTTTTGTAATATCACAAAGCTTTCAAGTAATTTTCCTAAAAAGTACCTCCTTCAGTTTTAAGAACAGGAAACCTCCAATTCAGGTCACCTAACACTTCTTACTATCATCTCTTTTACAAATAACTTCATGGCAAAATTTCTTTCAAATCCTAAACACAAATCAGGGCCAGCACAACACTTCTTACTTGCTTCCTACTACTATTTCCCTTTCCCTACCTAAGATAGAATTGAGTTGGCTGACAACAAGCACCCTTCACAACACATTTTCATTCCTTCTCACTTAGAATTTGGTACATAACCCCAAACCCTTCTCCATGCTTCATCTCAATTCTTGACAACAGGTGCAGAAAGGTTTTAAGCCAACTATGACAAGTTTTGTCACAGAAAAAATATTTATCCAAAGCAGTATCATTTAGGGCTATAAATGAGATTTCAACAAGCTAGTACTACCAGATAATCAGCTAAGATTTAGGGGTAACAACTTCAGCGCTGTCCATTTCTTTGCTGAGCACTCCCAAAAACTCTTTAGTCCTCTGGCTGCTATAAGGCTCCCTAAAAATGTTAACAAGATCGATCTCTCTCTCTTCCTCTATATAGACACATAGTTTCTTAAAAAATTAGAAAATTATTTTAAATGTAAAGGACTTTATTTGCCTCCTCATACATTGCAATCTCTTCATTCCAATCAAGCTAACACCCCTAAAACTCATTCCTTTGGAGTGCCACCACTATTTTACTTTAAAGTCTTGTAAGACGACAAAGAATTAGAACAAACCTTTCCATAAACACTGAAAGACTCACGCTTGGGATACTGCTTACTTGTTGCAATGGTGTTTTATGTGCTTTTTGTAGCCTTCATCTTGCAGCAGATGTTCTGGATTGTATTTTCTAAGCCACTCTGCTTTGTGTATATCAAAGGTGCTAGCCTGGGTCTTCACTTTTTTCCCTTTTCTTCCTCTAGGCACAGGGGCTGATAAGCCTATATAATTTAAAATATAACACAGTAACAGCAACAGGTCAGTATAGGTCCCCATTATACTTATAGCTCCTATATCCTATGCCAGTACTGTAACCTGCAATGCAGAATTAATACTAGCTTCATAGCCTCTGGATGTGAATCTGTTTTGTCTCTCAGAGCATCTCTAGAGTACATTTCACCAGCGCAAGACACAGTAGCAGAGGGAGAAAGAAAGGAGAATACACTGTTAGGAAATGTCTCTTGTTATGAAATGGAGTAGGTTCCTACAAACTGAAATGAAAACTTACACAGAGAATACCAATTCACTTGGGTAAGCTGCAAATATAAAACATAGCAGAAATGACATTTCTCCCCAATTCCATTTCTATCAGTAGGACACATTCAGAGAAATTTTCTTCTGTTTTTATCCCAGTATCCCAAGCACACATCAGAAGCTACTCAACTGCAGAAACACTTAAGTCCTTACCAAGGTGATTCTGTAACTCTCGTGTTTGCCCGTCTTCTGTTGGGGTAATGAGATCCCATATGAAACTTTTTATTTTCTCATCTCCCCTGTAGTGAACAAGGCAATAGGCTAACAGAGCTCGGCAAATGATCTCCACATCCTGTTCGTTCAGCTGTCTCTTGAAGCGACCATGGGACAAAATCTCCCTCCATCGACCCCACCTAGTCCAAAGTGAAACAAATGTCAGCAATCACAAGTAGCCTGCAGATCTGTTCCAAAAAGAAATTTCTCTATAATTTGGCTTTCTACTTTTTCCCCCCCATCAGCTGAAGTTAGAGTGGAAATATGAAAGTAACACTTGCAATGAAACTCCACCTGTTTTAAACAAAACCTGCCTGTTTACCAAAAAAACATGGTTAATTGTTCTAGGCTTCTAAGACAGGAAACTGAGGGGAACTCATACTGATAAATAAACATGGTCATGTATCTTATATGATGGGTACTTCCTAACCAACATAACTGATTTAAGTACACTTAAAGTAACTAGTTAGATGTTTCAGTTCCTATTTGTACCTCATGGAAGTGCAAGATCTTTTGGAATTGTGAACACCAGCCACACCTATCAAGCCTTTATTTCAGATACATATTTTTACAGGGTTCTGAGCCTGTCTGCAGCTCTTACTGTAATGACTTCTAGAGAGTACTGTACATGTCCCAATATCCTTTGAAGAAGGGTTTTCACCCCTCTCAGATGTTCCTTCCATTACTGTCAGATTTATGCAGGGCACATGATAAATTCACATAAATTCAGATTCTACATAAATTCTACATATAAACAGCAGGCTATGAGCCAGATAGCTGAAGTTTATTCCATAAAAGCTATTTAATACATGGATAAACAGTATTTTGCTGTCTTTCCTAGAATAAAGAAGAGTGTGTACAATACCCGTAGACCAGCAAGTTTTTTTCCACCCGAAAGCACTCTGTCCTTCCATATCCATTGGAACGGTCACAGGGCCTGCGGAGTTTGGGTTTTTCGTCGCCCTCACTCTCCACTTCAGACAACTCAGCCAGCTCATCTTTTGTAGCACTAAAGGGCCGTGTTTGTTTCCTAATTCTTGGAGTATCAATAACCAGGCTGTTCTGCAAAATTTCAAACAGACCTTATCAGAGAAACGGTTGATGTTTTTCCTGAGTACATGGTTTCAGTCTAGAAATAGCTTTTATCTCATGCCATTAAACAGGAGTTTTGTAAAGACATCATAGTAAACACCCAGAAAGCAAGTAAAACATTTTGTGATACTTAAGGCAACAAAACCCATGTTTTGTATCATGATGCAAGTACACTAGTTACAAACAACACTGACTATCTCAACTGAGCAGAACACACAGACTACACTGAGTAAAGAAAGGCACTGAAGCCTTCCAGTATTATAAAATTACACACTTTAAACCATCTCCAGGCCTTAGAGAAAAAACCAAGAGCCCCAAATGGGCACAATATGGAAGCCAGTTAAAGGTATCAACTGCCTTATTACCCACACAAAAACTAACCAGCACCAAAACAAGGAGAAAAGTCTGATCTGTTGAAACATTAACCAAAAAAGCACCAGAAATCCTACAGTTGCCAGTTCAGAATTCAACAGCAAAAATACACATTACAAAAGAGAAGTACTTACTCTACCACTGATAGCATCTATATCTATTTCTGCTTTTTTGGCCCATTTTTGCCAGAAGTTGGGATCGTCTAGTGAAATATCAGTCCTGTTTCCAGATGCAACAAAACTAGCCTGTAATAAATAAAACAAAACCTTACCAACATCATACATTAGAAGTCTGCAGAGTTTGAATGCCTCAGTGCTGTGAAGACCTTATTTCATCAAATACCTCCCAAGCAGCTGTTAAGACTTCAGAAGTCTCTTACAGTGAAAAAAAGCAACTCAACAGTTCTCCTCCCCCTTAATTTTTTTTTTTTAAACACCAGATCCATAATGTATCAGAAAAAAAATAAAAATCTAATGAACTTTTATGCACCATCAGGAGAGAAGAACATTAAGCAGCAAGATTCTTCTGCTCCTAAGCCTGAATCTAAATTACTTGAATAGAAGAATACAGAATCTTCTGAAGAGGCTTATCAGCATTTGGGGATTTCATCTCAAGCAAAAAGTACTCGCTTGAGGGAAATTTCAAAGGAGTGTTTAAACTACCAAAAATCAAAGCCTGAGAGCATGGAATAATCTTAATTTCAGAAGGCGTTTAAAGAACACTGATACATTGCTTTGGGGAAAAGAGGAGATACATATGAAGATGTCTAACTGTTCTGATAAAAAGATGGTGATGATGTTGATTTTCTTCAGAAGTCCATTTCTTATTTAAGCTACAATCAGCAAGACCTTAAACAGATGTATAAATAGAACTTATAAATGTATTTTTATTATATTTAAAATATTTATATTAGAAAGTTTTTTTAATGTGCATTTTTTCGTTTGTCACAACTGCATTTGTGAAGTACCCACATTCCAAGCTCAGTTATACTGCTTGATGATAATGATTAATTTATTGATGTATTTCTTTAAATTGAATTTGTATTTGTTCAGATGTATATGTGCACATGCTTTGAAAATCAAGGAGTCCAAATTTACCTTTAGTTCTGCTCATCCAGTTTTACAGTGTAGGTTTTTAAATGCTACGGTGTTACTCTTTTTTTTTTCCTCTTGCCCAATGTGTCAGTCTGATTTTACTCCAGACTGTTACTCCCAAGACCTCACATTCTCAGCCCACCACCTACTATTTTAGAAGCTTTATTTTGATTTTCAAATTCTTACAAAAAAAAAAAAAGGTTTAAACTATATGCCACGTGCAGGCTTTTTAAAATAAGCCTGATAATTTTTCATCTTATTAATTATCATCCTTATATAAACTTCCCCTTACTCTTAATGTATCTGAACAAAAATGCATCTATAAACAAAAGTGGTTTAACATATTCTTAATATCGTACAGTCCATTTCACCTCACAAAAGTCCTACTCTTTTCAAAAGCAGCACACACTTGTTACTCATTTTTGCTCAAGCTTGCTTTCCCATCTGGCATTTACACAATGGGCACAGATCTGATTTTGCTATGTGCACATATTAACATAAACACATAGATATAAGAATCCAAAACTTTTACCTAACATACACACACATTAAACACAATAAAAAACCCCAAACACCTAAACACCAACCAGACAAACTGACAGCACAACAAAACCCAAACAAATCACAAGGTTTATAGTATTCAACATTTACAACTCTGCTGTCAGACAATTTGCAGCTTGGTACCTTGGCAAATGTGGAGCCCCTTCCTTCTGATTCAATGGTGATAGTTTTAGTACGGCGCTGCAAAATCTGGTCAATGTCTTCCTCACAGAATTTAGAGCCTTCATCTTCTTCATCCATAATGGCACCATATGCACCCCTCCGAAGTAAGTCTTCTATTTCTTTTTTGGAGAGTTGTTGGATCTAAGCAAATAAAATAGCTTTCAGCTAAGAAAACACCCAATCTTTTATATTTCTCTTTCCCTTTCCAATGTTTGTGCAACCTGTAACTTATATACATAGACTCTAAACTACTAAATCTAAGAGAAAAGTCTTGTTGACAGTTGAAAGCATCTTTTACTTGGTCACAGTATATGCTTTTACAAGTACCTATCTTACATGTTTGGCTATTCTCAACACTCTGATGAACATGAGTTCAAGAAAAATCTGCCTGCTAATATGAGGTGTAAATCTTACCTTCACACCTTATATTAGTATGAGAAGCTACAATGAAACAGAAGGAAGCTTTTCTCCTTGTTTTCACTTTGACATTACGTACTTTGGATCTTAAGAAACAAGACATAATGAGAGATTTATCAAAGTAACTGACTACACCTAAAATCCTATCAACTTCCTTGTTATTCTGCATTAGAAATAATCTCAACAGCAACAACAGCACAATGTAGCTTCTGTAATTTAAAATAGTTCCCACGATTAAAGAAAGTTATTTCAAGGAATCTGTCTACATACACCACCGACACTGTTTTCTCTTCCACTCATACTCTGCAAGACAGCCTTATCCAGTCCCAGTTTCAGACTTGCTCTGTCAAACATCTCTCTTTCATAGGAGTTACGTGTTATCAGTCTGTAGACTTTCACTGCTTTGTTCTGACCAATCCTGTGGCAACGGGCTTGAGCCTTTTAAGGAAGGGAGAATGACAGTAAGAAATGAGACTTATCTGGGAGTAAGATCCAACTCTTAAGAAATAGTTTCTGCTGTAGCACAAGATTACAAATAACAAGATGAGCTCAAAAGAAAGTCAATTCACATTTCAGTAAATGGAAGCTATCACACACTTTCCACACTGTAAACAGTTTTCTAAAAACAGTGCAGTAAGTAAAAGGTTGGTGAATAACCTCTGCTGAAAGCTACTTCTCTTGGAATAACACTAGATAAAAAAACATGCTAATCTGGTAAGTTGTCCAAACTCCAAACAAGTGTTGACTTGTGACTTAAGAACACATTTAATATAAGCCTCCTCTTCCTAGATTTGATCAATTCACTGTTTCTTCATACATATTATGACTTTTCTATAGATTATGTTTTAGCTGAATAGCTCTATTTCCATAAACTGTATTAGTCACTATAAGCACAATATAACCCCTGGTTTTATGGTGCCATCAAAATCTTAAGGGTTTCATCAACTCACAGACTTAGTTTACCTGCATTGCGCTTTTAAAGAGTAATCAGTTTGAAATATAAAGTTAGAACCCTGTCAAACCCAGATGACCTCTCCTAATAGAAAGCATTCATTAGAAAAAACAATAAACATATGCCTTAAAAGAACTTGGGACATCTTAAAGTTATGTATGTTCATAACAGAAAGTAACCACATTTAAATCAACCAACTTTTGACTTCTTACACCTCACTACTATGCTGAAAGGGATTTACCTGCAGATCATTTTGAGGATTCCAGTCAGAATCAAAAATTATACATGTATCTGCTGCAGTCAAATTAATGCCCAAACCACCAGCTCTGGTGCACAGAAGGAAGACAAAGCGATCAGAATCAGGTTTGCTGAACCGGTCAATTGCAGCTTGTCGAAGATTCCCTCGTACTCGCCCATCGATTCGTTCGTATAAGTACCTGCAAATTGCCACAGACATACACGTTGTTCATAATTGAAAGGAGGATAAGGACAGATCTCCTGCTTGCAGATTTATTCTTTATAGTGAATACACGTGACAAACTAACTTTTAGTAGTAGTAGGTAACATAACCAGCAACCATGACAGAACTCTCCTATCGGTAGTACTAACGTGCATCAGCCTGTCCAAACACCAAATGTTCAGACAAGCTCTTCTGATCTTGGTCCATTGAAAAAGGTACAAGGAGACACACATCACTATGGTGCTTAGTTGCATTAAAACACATCATAACCTGAAGCCCCATACAGACACTTAGAAGTTTTTTTTACATGCTGTTATGCTTGGATCCCTGCATAGGGTCCCAAAACCGGGACTGTGTATTTTTATATTAGATACCAAATTGTCTGAACATGTCAGGGGTAATCAGGCAGTCAGCAGAAAGCATTACTTGACGAGTTATTATTGAACAATTCTGTGAAGGTTAAGAGAAATACAACAAAAATGACATGACAGGATAGCTAACAGTTTTTATCAAGGCATTAATGAATCCAGGGCCTCCTAAACTAAACCCACCAAGTTTTAAAGCTTGACATAAAACTGGCATTTCTGTTACCTTTGAAAAATCACAAAGACTCCCATGAAACTTCTGAAATTGAGTGAAATGCTTGAAAGGTGAGCAAGTAGTTCTGTATGTTTCAAATGGAGTAAGATGCTGAATGTGTACCTACTGGTTAAAACGCCACACAGCCATTTTTCTTCTAATCAGCTATAGAACGGCACAGCAAATAATCCACAGGCACTTTGGCAGGCAGCCACATCCTACAGCCATGAATTCTACCAAGTCTAAGGATGCGTGCGCTCTAACATTTCTAATCAAGCAGTAGCATATAGCAAGTTTCAACCTCTGTGAGCTTCAGAAGATTGTACCTGTAGATACGATGCACTAGTCTAGATGTTACATCATTACAGAAAAAGGAATGTTTTCCATACTGAATTGTAAGTACTGCTATGATGTTAAAATTACTTTAAAATAACACGTGAACTGTTGAGTTAAAAACCCCAACGCCAATCTTTGCTATGCTGTAACCATTAATCCTGTACTAATGTTCAAAGACATGCCCACTGAGAACAATACACTACAGGAGACAGTATCTTACCTTTTGTGTATAAGGTAATCCTCCAAAATATCAAGGCAACGCACCATTTGAGAGAAGATAAGGACCTTGTGGCCTCCTGCTTTCATTTTTGGAAGAAGTTTGTCAATAAGGACCAATTTACCAGCAGACTGGATCATTGCTTGCAGATGGAAGTCAGGAGCAGTTGGGTTATATGTTTCTTTAAACTCTCCCAGGATTTTCTCCTCAGCACCTGTCAGACAACAAATTTATGTATTTACATAAATATGTCTATATACATACATGACTAAGTAACCAGAAATCAGTGCCTGTACTCGAAATACCACCCATTAGGCACCGCTGGAGACAGAATAAAGTTCTGGATGGATCTTAAGTCTAGGAAAGACATTTGTTTTTATGATCTTTGAAAGCAAGTCTTCAGTTTTTAAGCAGAACACAACAGAAAAACCACCTTGGAGGTCAATGTGCCCCCAAACAGCAAAATAAAAACAAGTTGCACTTTCCGGTGGTGTAAAAAAATAGTAACAATCTCAAGTCCCTTTGTCTGTGATATTTTAAATGGGACATGAGTCTTAAAACTGGTATTTTAAAGAAATAGTCTAAAAGTCTACGGTGATTGAAATCATAGCAAAAACTGGGAGCTTCAAGTGTAATTTCCTACAAGCAGGAAAAACATCGAAGTCAGTTGTACAGCAGAGAAACACAATGAAGATTGACACAGACCAGATCACTCGCAGGAACTATTAGCTGGAAAAATCAACTCTAGAAATCCTTCTTCATGCTGCTTTCAAAGAGGTGTAACATTTCCATGAGATAATTACTTCTACACGTTGTGTGAAATTCAACAATAGGAGTTCACTTTTCAGGACTGTAATAGGCAACTGCCTCACAACTTTGCCATGTATCTACCAACAAAACATTTCCAGCTAATCCAATTCTTTGAAAGTCTGATGAAAACATGAAATAACTACAACAAAATCTCTTACATACTTTAAATAAAAGCAAAAAACCAAACAAAACCCCCAAAGAAACCCCAAAGTCAAAGCCTCAAAGAATCTGTCTTTATAATGTATTTACCTTTGATGAGGTAAGGGTGGTTACAGCACTTTCTCAGTTCCATCATGGTGTTAACCAGATTGGGTACATTTGCTTGCCCTGCTCCTTTGGATAAAAAAGCAAAATTTTTCTCCAAAATAGCTCGATAATATTTTTTCTGAATATTAGTTAATTCTACTTCAATTATAGTTTCCTCCTTAGGAGCCAGCTTTTTTTCCACATCTTCCTTTAATCTCCTGAGCATCATGGGTTTCAGGATTGCTTGTAGTTTCTGAACCTAAATGAAACAATAGTTATATGGAACATGAAAAAGTAATATTGTCATTACAAATTTTTGTCCTCCATATCACTATTTTTTGTCATTATTTCTATACAATATTTTCCAGATATAACCTTATTTCTAACCCTGAATTACTGAAATGGTTTAAATCCAAACAGAACGGGTCAAACTGAACCAGCAGGTTAACCTGTTTTCCCAACACAGAAATGAAGGGAAAAGTAGCATACAAAAACTCTGGACTGAGACAAAGAAAGTTTTTCTGAGCAAAATGAGAAAAACATGCATAACTCCCTTATCCTATTCACAGAAAAAGCACAGTGCAAATCAGTAGCAAGCAGAAGCAAGCAAGGAAGCCGAAAGCCCACGCCACAAAACTACTCCCCCATCCCTCCTTGTCCCATCGCCATCCCACCAGAAAAAGACAACAGCCAAGAAGCCGGAACACAGAAGCAGCGACTGGAATAGAAAGCCTCCCATGTTACAATCTGAACTTCAAGCCCCATAATACTTTGCTCCAGCCAGTACTTTCATTTTTGAAGCTAGCATGACTACAGCATGGTATGTACAACAGGAGCAGATTCAACTCGATGCATGACAATCACTAAAGAATTTTTTTACCAAAACAAGAACGTATTTTAGCACTTCTCTGCAAAGACTGCTTACAAAGGCAGAAAACTATTCTTATTTTTCTATTTATTGGCCAAAATGACAAAAAAATACCCCAAACCCATGAATGCCAAACTAACGACATAAATTAACATAAAATATCATACTTCACTAATTTTTGCTTCCCACAGAGTTTAGAGAAATTGCACGACAAAAAGAACTCATTGGTGGTATGTGGGGAGTGAAGGGGAGAGGGAGAAGCAAGGAAGGTTACTACCCAAACCAAAAGTTTTCCCTTCAGGCAAGTCACTCCTACACACTGAAGATCAGAGCGAACTTATTCAATATGCAATACCTGTTCCTCTGTTTTAAGGTCTCCAAATTCTTGCATGAATGTAGATTCAGCAGGGAAACGCAATGGTTCCAGAAAATGAAGCAGACTAAATAATTCTTCTACTGTGTTCTGCAGTGGGGTACCCGTTAACAACACTTTATGCTCCTATAAAATGAAACAAAACTCACATGGCCTTATGTGCATACATTTGCAGTAGCTTTTGTGTTAAGTCTGAGCACCATAACCTTGACTGTGTCATTAAGTACACAGGTAACTCCAATAAACAGATCTATGAAAGAAAAACAGTATTTTCTACTTCCATTAAATTGTCTTCCTACATCTGTAAGGAAGAAATGATTGAACACTTCAACATTTGCTGTAATACTCACACATGTATAGTCCACTCTCTCTCTATAGTGTGGAAAATCACACAGTAAGCATGTATCAGACACCAAGTAAGATCACTTCTGTAAACATGTAGCAGCAAGTGTATCAAAACAATAAGGATACGAAAACACACTGAAATCTAGCCATGGTGCAGCTTGCAGTAATGCACTGAAAGCCTGAAGATACATTGCAGCACTGGACAAGGATTCTGATTTACACTATATTTATTGCTTACTTTTATGTTAAATTACATGTTTGAAACACTTTCTAAAACATGAATTTCTGCATCAAGAATGCTTATCTAGAAAAAAAAATTAAATAATCATAATCAAGCTATCAAAAAGTATAATCAGAAACAGATTCTCCTTCCAGTTAGAACTTGCCACACTTTGTTTAATTAAAACATACTTGCATCAGCTATCAAAAATACATACCTAGACTATCAGGAATAGGTACCTTTTGAGAAAGACTGCTGGAGAGGTCTTTCATGGCAGGTAGAACAAATTATTGATTTACTATCATCCTGTACTTAACTAGAATCAATTCCCCAAAGTGAAATAGTTACTCACAAGGTTCATTAATTTCAGGCCTTCCAAGAGTTTGCAATTTTTGTTCTTCAGTCTGTGAGCTTCATCAATAATAACGCATCGCCATTCAATTGCATTTAACTCTGGACACCCACCAAGAATCATTTCAAAAGTTGTGATAATGGCTTGGAATCTGTAGGTACCTCGAATGATGCGTCCCTAGAGATCCATCAACAGAAAACATTTCTTACATTATCTTGAATCTACTCAAGTTAAAGATTTTGTTGCTGGAATTTTATCAAGAGCCTGACATGAGATTTTTACACTGTAAATGGTTTTGGCATTCTATGCACATTTATTACATCTCTATGATTCTGTAATTAATACTAATGAGTAATTACCCACAGCCACAAATCCAATATTGTCTAACCAACAGTAAAGATTTAACCACTTGGAAATGACAGATATAACCACCTAACAAAACTGCTTCAGAAGGTGCATGTACGTTAATACAATATTTTTAACCCTGGGAAAATCTGAAAGAGTAGCTGACAGGAAAAACCCTACAGTCAATCGGGGCAAATGTATGATGGTAAAACATTTAGCACTCTTACAGGAAGTTATAAGAGTATCACCTTGGAACTAAATGAACACCTTTTATCCAGCTTAGTCTCCTCCACTGGTCTGACAGTATTTTAAAAGCAGTATACAATAACTCACTAGAGAAATGAGAGATCATTCTAATATTTGCCACTACCTGAAGGTTTCAACCTTTTGTAGAACTACTGTAACAGTTAAAAAAATTATTTAAGCAGACCATGTATGAAAGGACAAAAAATAGATTTCAAGGCTCTTTCATGTTATTAAGTGGGAAACATTGCAGACAGAAAAACAAACTATATGCAAAGCTACGGAAGTGAACAGCTACATAAAGGTAAGAGAGCTTAATTGGCTGCGCTTTTGTTCTCAATGCTCTTCAAATTCAGGACCCTACTGCAGCCATCTGTGTATACTTGAATCTTCACACAAGTATCCATGTCACTGCTGTATTCAATTGCAAAATTCTTCAGCACACTGCAGCATCTATCTTGCTGCAAACCACTTTCACTCAGTAGGTATATGCTTAGTATTCAATAGGTAAAATGCTTAAAACACATCATGGCACGTAAAATTACTTTCCCTAAGACATATGCACAGATAATGTACAGTATGCTTTTCATTACTAGCATCTGAAACAGGTTTTGGGTTGGTTATTGCATACAAGAGATATTACAATACCTGGGAGTCCCTGAAGTACATTTCATACTGCTGAATCATCTGCCTGCTGATCATGCTTCCATGATACACTACAACATTAAGGTCAGTCCATGTGCGAAATTCTCTTTCCCAGTTGGTTATAGTGGAAAGTGGAGCTATGATCAGAAAAGGCCCTCTTATACCAGCCAGGAGGATTTCATAGAGGAATGTAATTGATTGAATGGTTTTGCCAAGACCCATTTCATCTGCTAAAATGCAATTTCGTCTGAAAGTAAAATGTATTTATTAGCATCAAAGAAAGTACAGACACTAAAGCTGGTACTTGAATGGACCATTTATAAAAGGAAAGTTCAGATAAACCGGTTTAAAACAACAGTCAAAAATGAGATCCCCAAAAGACACTTGCAAATGTTCTCCATGTACGCTGAAGGAATGAACTTGGTACACAAAAGCAGCTTTCAATCATGTTTAGCATGACCAAAACCTAAGAACTGAATGTTCCATGAGGTTCTCCTAGGAAAATATGCCAAAAACACATTCTTTTGGGACTACATCTGCCCTATTTAAAGGAATTCTAATTAATCAGATTTCCTACATACACACTCAACTTGATGAAACTGACAGAAATTAATGACAGATGAGAAGTATCCCAGCTATGCTCCCATAACAGGAGTGCATCACTGACAAATAGTCATGACCAGAAATCACACTCAGATACAGAGAAAAATACATCACTTGAAAAAAAAGACCTTAAAAGCGATTATATCCCCATTAATACATCCTAGGTTAGTTTTTGTTTACTAATGCTATGTACACATATATTCTTTCTACAAATAATTTTGAAAACTCTGAGTGTTTCCCAATTGTTCCAAAAATTCTAAGAGCTTATACTTTACCAGAAGTTGGGTTTTTTGATTGATTTCCTCATTGATTTCCCCAATTCGTTTTCAGTTAGTTTTATTCCTTTAAAACTTGGAGATTTTTTTTTATACATGTTTATAAAAACATATTTATACTCTCAAGGAAGAGAAATTTGGGCTTTTTCCCAGTTACACTATTTTAGCTATAAGCAGAGAAGCGTAGTTAAAATTGTTTTTATCCCCAGTAACAGCAATTCATTCCATGTGGTTTAAAATTTACATTAAAAAACATTCCATGCATATACCTATTGTACCAGTTGAACAGAAGCCAGTTAAGTCCTTCCAGTTGATATTCCCTGAGCTGATTGCCATTTTTATATTCCCTGGACTGTTCTATCTTCTTCCAGGAGTTTGGAGGTGGTCGGTCCTTTAAGGGAAAGATTAATACTTATACAATTTGGTAGATGCTTCATTTTTCCAAAACATTTCAATCCACTATTTCCTTATTTGCTTACTAAGCACTAGTCCGCAGAAACCTGAGAATTGTGTTTATTACTCCATATAAATAGAGATTCTTTACATTAAAACTATATTATAATAATATCAAGCAACTTAATTGCTAAAACTAAGCACACCTATATCTTGGCACTGGTAATGTGAAACACTAAATTAATTTATACAAGAAACTTTGTAGTTTCTCTTTGGAAGGTCTATGATCAGCTGTCCCACAACCAGAGCCATCTGACTAGTTGAGACCATCAAAATCTCCCAAGTCTGAGTAATTCTAGATATTGATAGTATGCCTTTCTGAAGCCATCTGAACCATTTATACGGAGTTACTGCAATCTTGGCCCTTTTCTTTGAGCCATCAGCAGTGACCAGGAAGCAGTGCTGAGTCTCACAGTTACCTAGCTCATGAAGCCAATACCAGGGCTGCAAATAAAAAAACCCAACCCAACAAAACAGATGTGAGTGGTTTAGTTTCCTGAATTGCTTCCACCAAGCCATCAGGTGAAACACAAGATCAGCACAAGCAGGATAATGCTACAAAGGACATGACCAACCAGACCATAACAGCATCAAGGTGGATCATCTTCATGTCCCTAGCAAGCTAAAAGAAAGCCAAGGGCTGCCTATACAAATATACAACCCCCTGCCTAGCTCCCAAGCCTGGAGCCTCAAAAGGATGACCACTATCTTAGCAGGCAACTCAGCAGAGAAATCATGAAGTTTTTCACTGATGTGAAGTACGATTCCAGCAGAAAACAGTCTCTTTGGAAAGCTTCTGCATCCCAATGTGAACAAACTCACACATTCAAGCAAAATATTTTTAGTAAGAGATTTTCTGATCAGCTGCACTTCCTCCCCCCTCTTTCTCAGTATTTATAAAAGCTTGCATTCACTCTAGACTCATGTGGCCTTATCTGGCAGCTCTGAATTTTAGATTTGAATTTTCTATCTCTCAGTTGCCAACGTCAGCATCACCTGACACCAGGTCTCTGAGCAGCAGTAGCTGTCCCTCCCCAGCAGCTGTGGCTTCCTCCCCTCACCCACACACAACCATCTGTCCACTCCCCCACACCCGGGGCCACCATGCTCCCGCGCGCAGGGCTGCCGTCAGCAAATACTTTCCTGTACTTGCTGGGGCCTGAAACAGAAAAATACTTGTTGCTAATGCTAAGACGACTGTCAGTTGTACAGCTGTGCTTTAATAAACTTTTTCTGTCATAGCCAAATAAGGTAATGGAGAGGTACATAAACCTTTCTTCCCCTAAGTCAAAAATGCAGGTTAAAAAAAAAATCAAAAAGCTAAGAAAAAAGATAGAAAAAATAAATCTACTATGAAGACATTAATCATGACTATTGTCATTACCTATAGCTAGAAAAACCACTAAAATAAAACCCAAAGCCTGCAAACCAGAACATTGTGCACATTCAGTTATGCAAAATAAGTCAAGTTAGAATCAGTCTTGTACCACATCACGCAGGCCACATCTTACGCTGACAGCGACATACAGGACTTCAAATAGAATATTTTGTTTTCTCCTTCTCTCAGACATAAGATTGGTACTTACTACACATATTTTTCTTCCTTTCAGCTAGCCCTTTATGATGAGAAGAAAAATAAAAGCAGGAAGTAATTATGGCATCTCTTTGACAGAACTCATTTGCCAATTTCCTTCAGCGTTGAAGCAAGACTTAACTCTGCTCTCCACAGAAGGATGTTTATGCTTTTATTATCCTTTCTCCTCTTCATGGTGTTTAGATCCTGTGCTGGCCAGTATCAATGTGTGGTTCAGAAAGGCCAGAAAGTTCTAGCACTTCCTGTTTTTCCCTGAACATTTTCTTTTATTTGTTAAGAGTAGCAACATTGATATTTAACCAATACCTGCCTGAAAATATTATTCTTCTTGCACAACAAGGCACAGAGATCCTTTACACAGAATGTCAATAATCCTCATGTATTCATATGAAAGTTTCAAGTTAGGAAAACCAAATCCATTTTACCAAGATAGACAAGTAAATTAGATATAATTTTACCAATCTCCTTGAGTCAGGCCTGGAAGCTTGCAATTGTTCAAATTCTTCTATTTTTGCTTGATCTACATCTTCTTTCAGCTCCCACGTACTGTCTTCATATGGCAACGAACACCATTTTACTAAATAGTAAATAACAGGCTGCAGAAGAAAATTCTGAATGTTATCAGCTTTTAATTTAGTATACAGACTGTTAATACGCCTTACTATTTGCCTAGCTAGCTTACATGAGAGATGGAAACAAATGCACATTTCTGTTACTTTGTAAAAGGTTCTGTCTGGAGTCTTGTTATGGACCTACTTATCTTTGGCTTCTTACACTCTGCCACTTGTTGTAGACCCCTGGAGTACATCTCAATCCTATTTAGCCACGAGTATATCTTGATGTTAGGAAAAAAGGATCGATACATTTGTGGTGAATGTGGAAATGTTGGGGCTCTGGGGGAGAAACTACCTAACAGAGGTGCTACACAGAATACTTCCTCCACTCTCCGAATCAGGCTACCAAAGTCTAAACCAAAGGGCCTAAAGCAGATCTTTTCAACACAATAGAAAGCTTTACAGATCTGCTGGGTGACATAAATAAAAGTTTAGAACAAGTCTCAGAGGCGGCACAGAAGCAGACTGTTTTGATTCAGTAAATGATTATTTAACAAACATACTAAAAAAAATAAAAATCCTGTTTCAACAAATTGGGGTAAAAAACTTAACACCACAATACTTTCTAAAAGTAAAACAATAACAAATTTGCTGCATTCATTCAAAAGAAATGTTAACTCTCAGCCATGCTTTAGTGAGATTAATGCAGAAATCACTAGGTAGAACTCTGCACACTTTGCTATCCAAAAGACCAGAATAAGTATCATGGCTATTCCAATAGTCTCAATCTACACCTTTGCCTGTCCTTGTTCTCTGCTTGCTTCAGGCCTTTTCTGAACTTGGGCAACTTATTTGTTTTATTTGCTTTTCTGTTTTGCTTTTTTAATTTTCCAATCTTGTGGCTGAGTTTTGTAACAGCTTGCCAGAAGAGGTACTCGAAGTGAAAAAGTTTTGATAAATACAGTTGGAAAGGTCCACTGACTGACAGCTATCAAAACACTTCTCAATCACTGCTTGCTTAAAGTCTAGGGACAGAGTTGGAGAGGAGGAGCGAACCACCACTGCAATGACTCAGTGCAGTCACACTTTGTCACTACAAGAGAGACAACAGTATATGGATCACCCTTTTGTCAGAACTCACAAGGCAATCGAACCTCACTATGTCAGTAACTACCTTAGCTTGGTCTGCTATGACCTATTAATGCTGTTAAAAATAAACCATTGAAATCTGATTTCTATTTCAATATACACCGGTAGCATAGGAAATGACAAGATTGTAGTGTGTCACAAAAAAATGTTACTGAAGCTTAAGGTCATTAAAGTTTCACTCTGACATATGTTAAAATCACAATCTTCAAACACTATTTGGAAATGCATCATCCTAACTTCGAGATGTATTTACCTCACCAGTGTCCTTATCTTCACAAAGAGATACTTCTAATACCCGGTCTACTTCCACATAGTCAGGATTAAAAGGTTCTTCTTCCATCTGCAATGCAAGATTAATAAAATCAGCAGAGAAGCAAAGAACTCCTGTATATGCTAATACTTGGTCTCATCATACACAAAATGAATTTAGCAGTTGGAAACTACAGAAGCTTTTGCATACAACTTAAAATTCCAACCCCCTCCTCCTCCTTCTTTTGGCAACTGCCAGTGAAGAGAAATCTGACATTAGAATAGAAAATGGGAGTCATTTAGGGATGAAGTGCTGTCTTGGGAAAAGTCCTAGAGTAGAGAAACTAGCCATACTAACATAATTTTTCCCTTCTTACCACTTTTAGGTAGTTACTCAATCCCAATTTTAAACCATGTAAGTCAAGTTAGCTCACTGACCCCAGAAGACTTTCTCTTAAAATGACTTTAAGCTACCAACCCCCTGAAACCAAAAACCCAACCACAATGGCTGATATTTTACTGTTTTTACAGCTGTTGTATTTAAAAGCAACCTATCAATTACAATTTTACAAGGAAAAAAAAAAGGCAGCTTATTTAATTGTGTATTTCATACTCACATCTGCAAAAAAGTGAGCTCTTTGTGCTTGCCTTAGTTTGAACCGTTTTATTTTCTGCTGGATTCTTTTATCCTTTAAAAGCTGTTGTTCTGTGGCCCACTCACAGTGGAGATAAGAGCTGAAATTATACAGTTGAAATTAACATATTAGTGAAAGCAAAAGCTTACTATCTTTTTCTAATACACAGTTAATATATTTTATAAACCAGAATTTCACTTAAAGAGCATCAGAACGCATCCAGACATATAAACTATTTAATACATGGAATCTATCTTTCATGTACTTGATGCGAGCACCTCTTCACAGGAACTGCAGAGCTGAGCCCATTAAAAGATCAATGAGGAGAATCAGAGCCCAAGGCAAAAAAATAATAAAATCACATCATCAGATTGGGTTGGGAGAGAAGCACGAAGCAGCAGTCAAAGGAAGAAGGATACTTGAGCACCAGCACCTACACCATCTCACTGCACCCCACCTGAGCCTTTCTGCAGTTACATGGGTTTGACAGAAGTACGTATTATTTCTTCCTCACACTCCCCCATCACTTTTTAAGCTTTCAAAAGATATGTTAGAAACAAAGAAGAGCTATTGCTGGCTGCTATTCATTCTCACATTGAGAGATGGACTTCACCCTTTCAGAAAACAAGAGCTAAACAGTCTCCAGAAAGATGTCAACCTGGAGTCTCAGGAAAAAAAAAAAAATGCAAAACACCCATTTGAACTTACTTAAAAGAATCTAACAAAATTTCTCACGTATGTGAAACTAAAAATATGCTTAAAGTTTTCAGCACCAAGAGCTGAGTAGTGACAGGAATACAGGAAATTTAAAATAGAAAAACACAGAAAAAAGAATTTCAATTTGATTCCTTTTTTTATTTCCTGCTTCTGATGCAAAATAATTTCTATTACTAGAAGTCTTTTTCTTTTTAAACAGTTCAAACCAACTCCTACAACAACCTCTCCTAAGAGTATGGCACTGTAAATCTAATCTAGGTTCACAAGATAGCTCTGATGTAAATTAATGAAATTAAAAATAGCTTCAGCCATGTAGGCCTTGCTGACAAAATCTGGTTATGAGTAATCAAACAATACAAAACTACGGCACAAAACATGGCACTTAGTTTCAGCCAACACCTCCAATGCAACGATTTTTTAATACTTACTAGTTCTTGTATTTTACAAAGAACTCTTCTGTTTCTACTGTCATCCCAGCAGATATCTAGGAAAGGAAAATTCAGGGGAAATGTAAAATGACAGATACAAACCTCTTTTCCAAATAAACAACTTCATCCCATGACAATCACTTACTTCTTTTTTTATTACCCTGGAGGATAAGATTTTGTCCACAATTGCTGCATCTTCTTCGCTTGGATTTTCCTATAAAAGCAGGAAAACAACCTAGTAAATGCCACCTCTTCAAACTGATCAGGCATAAAACTTTCAAACACAAGTGGCTTGTTAAAAGATGACACACTTGACCTCTACCTGTAGCATTCTTTTTAACAGTCTGGGATTGGCACTTAAAATCCAAGTCTGTATTTAAAGAGAAATACAAGCTGAAATACAGTAAGTCTGGCACTTCCAAAGAACATCAAGAGCAATGCTCACCTGCCAAACACACTAACAGTGCAAACAATGGTGATGCTGACACCTTCTAGGCACACACTCACTTTGAATGCCCTACTGAGATGAATTGATGCAATGGATACCCAGAGTTTCATTATACAGATATGGAGAAATAAGAACTCTTGTAGACTTGTTTAAAAAAAAGTTAATAAACCATAACCAATATATGACAAACTCCATAGATTAACTCTCAGCTTAGATAACACACATGCTGTGGAATCAGGCAGATGAGATTGTGCCTGAGAATTCCAGCAGGGCTTATGAGTGACATGGACATGGGATGACTTAGTTCTGCCAAGACTGAAGCAGTGGCTCCAGAGATAAGAAGCCAAACTTCAAAATCTGATGCCAATAAAAAGTCACCTTTCCTCTTGTCTAATTTGTTCCAAATATTACTGTTTTCTTCCATTACATCCTATCACTCCTTCAAACATCTGCAGGAACATTTATTTCCTGCCACACCCAGGATGGCTCAACAGTAAGCTTGAGGTCCAGAGCTGGTACAAGTAAAAGTGAAGTGTAAATCTGAAGCGGGGAAAAGAGGGACGAGTACCCTTTGTAACAGTCTTGGTAAGCACAGATCCCCACAGCCTCAATTCTATACTTCTGAGAGTCGTGATAATACCAGCATACAGCTGTCTTGTACACCTACACAGCATAACACATTCTTTGTGATACATCCATCCATTACTTGTATCCTTATCTTCAATTAAGTCAATGAATACTTACAACAGAAAAAAACCCCAACAATCACCAAGCAGTAATAAGCCATTCCTTCCAGTTTTCAAGATCCCAGCAAGATTACAACAACTAAATAATTAGTAATGATAATGTATTACTTTCAAGTTATGAAGTCCCCACTGTAGAACAGTGCAGCTTTTACTTACCACAAATAACTGTAAAGGCTGTTCAGCAGGTAAAGGAGCAGAATTCTTCTTGATTTTCACAGAAACTTTAGCTTCTTCTTCTGACTGTTTTCCTTCTCCTTCTTCGGCATATTTTCTCCTTTTCACTTGACGATTTGATCTTCTCTTCTGTGTGCAAGAGAATTAAAGCAGAGGTTTTATGAAACACTTTTCTCTAACATGAATTGCAAGTTTTGGGACACTCTAAACAATACTTCAGCTATATCCAAAGCTGGAGGCCAACATTTGATAGAATGCCACTGCTTGTTGCAACACACTGTAGTAATCAGAAGAACAAGTTATGAATAGCACAAAACTCCAAACCCTGTAGGTCATACTGGCCTCTGCACAGCAGATACCAAGTAACAGACTGCAGCACAGAAACTGCATGTGCGGTATGAGGTGATAACATAAAGAGAAACTTCAGACTTAGACACATTAATGTGATATAAAATGTCACATAATGGTTAAAAATAGTTTGCTAGCAGAAGTAGAGCTGGAGTTTGTTTTGTTTGGGGATTTTTCCCCTTTTTTTAAAGAATCCACCTAGAAGGAACAGCACCAAATGATGTATGAATCAGGAAAAGAAGGATTAGGAACCAGGTTCAAGTTTTACTCGTTAAGTATTTGTTGAATTTTTCAAAGCCTAATGAGGCATTAACTGGCATGTTCAGTTAACAGATCTATGTTCTCCAATGTAACCTGAGCCGTTTGAAAACAAACTGCGTTTCCCTGAGAAGCATGGCAAAAACAAATGCTCTAATACCCAAAATAAAGTAGCACCACACGTTTTCCCAAGAAATAAATCAAGGTATTTAAGCAAGACACTCACTGTGAAACTAAGCATACACAATTATTTTGGGGGAAAAAAAATGCCTCAAACAGCCCCCCCACAGCTTAGAAATAGACAGCTGTTTATAAAAGAATAAGCAAATCATGAAAGTGTTCTATAACTAAAAGAGAGAATGAATTAATGCAGCAAAACAACTTCTGTCTTCAGTGTTACATTTCTTCCAAACTCCTTGGAAAATAAACAGGGAACAACTGTAGCATGCTGCAGTATAATTTTTTTTTCTATCCCATGTCACTCTATCTCTACCCTTTGTTCCCTCTATGCCAGGATCATGTGACTTGATGAAACTCAGTATCCACAGTAGAACTGAATATGATCCTTATGCTGCTAAAAGTCACATATTCAAAACCCTCCCCCAAAATACATGATCTTCAGTCTTTATTTTTTGTTTTACAAATTCCTACCTAACTGATCAAAGAATACTATTGATATGCTACAGTACTTGAGAACCACCAAAGTCGCTTTCACCTCCTTCAATGTACTAAGTGAAATTCCTGCACCAAGACATTTACCCTGATAAATAATTTTATGTTCCCTTTGAAGTAACTTTTACCTGAGATAAGCTATTGCTTAAGTTTAATGAAGTCATTCTGGGAAATGGCTTCTGATCCTTTTTTTCTCCCCAGAATGAAGATCTGTGAAATACTAAATGTCAATGCAAACTCTCCCAATTGTTTTTTGACATTGTCACCAAATAATGCAATTAACTTTTATTCAACGACACCTTGTTTTGAATAATGTTTTCATCTCTGTGGATGAAATTGCCACAGGATAAAAACCTGTGCAGTTCCAGCATACCACCTTTCCTTTAATGCAGTTTGCCCTGAAGCAAAAAGGTTACAATTCTGTTAGTAACATACACATAAATAGGATATTATCTCTTACAAATAGTTCATACTTCCTTGTGCCTAAGTTCTGTAAGCAATTGGCTATGCTATTGTAATTCCAAGGAAAGACATGCAAAAAAACTGAAGCAAGCAAGATACAAGGGAGATACTGCTCAAAGGAATGCTCAATCACTTGATCTGGCACTTCTTTCGCAAGTATTCCACAAGCAGCTAGCACCTATCAGCACATTGTTGACTGCTGCCCTGAGATCCAACAACTCCAAGAAATCGATTCTATCCATTTCCACAGAAGCAAAGCTGAGAACAAACAGTAGATTTCAAAATACGCCTTTTAAATGTTCTTGAAGAGCAAGTTTCACTGATATATATCCCTTCCATCAGGCAATCTCGGCTTTTTCCCCACAAAGTCAGCCAAAGGAAGGAGGAACTAACTGCCAGCTCAATAGATTAGTATTTATATTCTCATCTCTATGAACTTCTGCACTGAAATTAAACAAATATAATTAGGACATTGATGTCCCATTACAGAAAATGGGGACTCAACTGTTTGACTTCATGGTTTTAAACTGGGAAATGCAGCTGATCATGTTTAAGGTAGGACAGACAGCAGTGAGAAAGTAACAGTCATTGTGTCAAAAGGATTAACCATTTTTGGTTGGTTTTGGGGGGGGAAGACCTGCAGAAATAACACAGACAAATTTAAAAGGGAAAAATTCTGACTTGCTTACCTGTGAGTCTTCATCTTTCAGTGGCCGCTGTGGAGTTTGCTTAGCATCAGACAATTCATCTGAAGATTCATTTTTTCTTTTCTGCTTCTTACCCAGTGTGATGATTAGCTTTCTGTTAGAAAAAAGCAGCAATATCTAACTGAATATCATGTACTAGTCTACTTAACTTCAAGACTACATTAACACCACATCCACTAGCAATTCCTCAAAAAGCACCATACTCACAACAATGAAAAGTACTTCTCCAAACAAGAGAGCTGCAACTTCACAGTAGACAGTCTTTCCTAGTACTGACAGCCCTACAGGCAAGCAGTTACTTCACTATCACAAACTTCTCTGTATCCTACTTAACCTATAAAGGTGTGAGAGAGATGCTAAATCTAACATTCATAATGACTACACAAACTAGACAAAGCATAAATACCACTTGTTCATAATAAAGTACTTGCTGTTATCATCTACAATTTATCACTGCAAATTCATCTTATTTTTACTGCAAAAATTAGCTATGGACAAAATCTAAAGCCATTAAAAAGTGTCTGACACTCAAAACTTGTTGTGTTTAATTAAGTCATTTAATGGTAAAAGCAAGGGAATTGCAAGATTTTTTTGCCCTTTAAAAATATAAGGGAACCTGTATTCAATACCCCAAGATTCTATTAAGAATCTGAAAACCTCTCAGAATGTTGAGAGCCAACACTGTGCTATATAAGTCTGTTAAATTCTAATGAAAAAGTACTAATTATTTCTTTGCATGGATTTAAAGGTTATGCTGTAATATCAAGATCCCAATTAATCTGATTTTATTTTACCTAAAGGGTGTCAAAATACTTATTTTTCCATATTTGAAATATGCCAAATACTTACCTTTAAATATATTTTCAGTAGCATAATAGCAAAATTATGACACACTATCCAATAAAAATCAGATAAAAAGTTGTCCTAAACCATGTATTTTACACAGTGCCTAATTATCAGATCAGTGTATCAGAAAATGAGCTAACTGTTCCAGCATAAAGGTCTCTTCTGCTGTCATACAGAACAAATGAAACAAGAATTCAGTCTTAGTATTGGCAATACAAATTATTTTACATCAAAGTGGCATCAAATATATTTGCCACCTGAAAAGCTGCTGATGAGGGGAGGCAGTGGTTGAAGCAACTGTGCATCATGTGCTTCTATCTGCTATTCTCAAGGTAAGAGAACTAGCACATTCTTTACCATGTCCAAACGGTCCACACACACTAAATCTTCAATTACCACATGCAATGAGTGGCTTGAGCAACAAGGCTTACAAAAGATTTATACAGGTACATTTTACAAAGCAATGAGCATTTCTATTGTTTTTCAATTCTTAATCACTAGGTATGTCCAGTGGAAAGGTTAAAAAAAACCCAAACAAACAAACCCAAACATTTTCCAGGCTCCTATTTTTTACTTCTAGTATTAAGTGAATGGCACATGTTGAAATTAAGCTGCAGTAAGCATGATCACAAATCCTGCTTGTGCACAGCTGTTCATTCAGAATTAAATGCTGGTCCTCAAGTCCTTGTTTTACATTTGGTGTTCCCAGTTTCATTATTACTTAGAAAACATTTCTTAATTACAGGAAATAATTTCAACAATGAACTCTCCGGTTTTCCAACTATCTTCCAGAGTAGCTAAAGTTTTCCTCCCCATTTTTCAATCTCTGATTAGGAATTTAGTTTTTTTAAGACTACCAGATTCTCAAGTATTTGTCCAATATGATTGTTATACATAGAATAAACCAGCTTGGAAGAGACCTTCAAGATCATCGCGTCCAACCCATCAACCAATCCAACACCACCCAAACAACTAACCCACGGCACCAAGCACCCCATCAAGTCTTCTCCTGAAAACCTCCAGTGATGGTGACTCCACCACCTCCCCAGGCAGCCCATTCCAATGGGCAATCACTCTTTCTGTACAGAACTTTTTCCTAACATCTAGCCTGAACCTCCCCTGGCGCAGCCTGAGACTGTGTCCTCTTGTTCTGGTACTGGCCGCCTGGGAGAAGAGACCAACATCCATCTGTCTACAACCTCCCTTCAGGTAGTTGTAGAGAGCTACATGCTTTCCTTGCACATTTTTTCCTCTCATTCTATGTAGTCCCCCCTTGCACTCACTTCTTGCTCTGCCACTACCATCTTACACACAACATTCCATTTCTCTGTCATCTTCTGGGTCTTATCCTGATCTTGCATTCCCTCCTCCAGTACTTCTCTTGAAAAGAAGATCCTTGAAATTTTGACACTTTTTGTACATGTTGCAGATCAGAATGTTTCCTCTTCTGCAGGGATGTTGTGCCAATGAGAGGAATAAATGCAGTTTCACGTCTTTCTGATCCAGTGCCCAAAATCACAATGCTCCTCACTATCAAAAACTGCTGAATGACAGTGTGGTGCTAAAGTCATGCATTTCTATTAGTTAAAACGCAATCTGCTCATATTTTGGCCAAAAAATTATTTAAAAATCTGCTATGTGAAAACAATGATTTTCAGATGCTTGTAAACTTTATCAATTCTGTGAAAAATTTTCACAGAGAGGGCAAGTTCTCTTGCCAGTTTATAAATTTCTGCATAAAAGTATAATGATCTTTGGCTAAAATTCCTTTTCACACCCCAAAACAAACTGTTCTGAAAAGAAACTCTCTTCTGTTTCCATGAGAAGGAATAAGCATGCTGGAGAGACAGAATACAGAATATTTCTAGACTCCCTTGGAATTTCACCTTCTCTTGCCTTTTAGAATTTTAAGTGTATCATATTACATGCAGCAATACTGCAGTTAATGTAGGTTTCCTCAATATATATTCCCTTCTATAATTTCAAGCTGAAGTGAAGACATCAATAAACCTAAGCTCATGGAAAAGCTTAAGAAAAGACATTTCACAAACTATTATTACTTCTGATCCTTAGTACAAGACTTCTAATGTGATTTAGATGCACAAATGGCTTTAGGCAAGGCCACTTGCAAGCACTATTTGAGGAGCAATGCAACTTCTTTCTTATAAATTAAGAACCAACAAGATTCTGCTCTATTCCCCTTCTGCTTGGCAGTAGAGAAGGTGACAGAAGAGTTATCAGCACTTAGAACAGCTTTGAAATGATAAAGAACAGTCTTCAATGCTTTCTAAACAGTGAAGGTGAGGAAGCTGTATTTTGAATTAGTACCTTTTGGATTGTGCAGAGATTTTTTTTAAAGCACTCCTATAGTTTTATTCAAGCCAGCAGCCATTTCAAGCTCATACAATATTAGAATAATAATGTAAGAGAACAAACAAGTCTTTAGTTTTTTATTTGGTAAAACCATGCTTGGATTAATTTGTTTCACCATAGAAATTTGTGATTAGATCACTGAGACCAAATTTATGCACCAAAGCTAGAATCTAGGAGCAGAGAGAACTTCACCAAGAATTTACAACTCAGCTCATGCAAAGAGATCCCAGAAAAATGATGACATTTTGAATGTCTGCCAATTCTGAAATCATGACAGAAGTTTATGATCTAACCCAACAAAAAGATTCACTGAGCATCTTTTCCCCTTGAGTGCAGATGTCCTAGCCAACATCTGCTTGACAAAATACAACTCATAATGCAAATACACTTTGAGCCCTATACATTAAACGACACACAAACAGCATAACAGGTGAATCACTTCCTTTCTACACCCCTTCTCCACGTCTCCTTTTGGTATGTGAGTTTATGAAGGTTTCAAACCATCTCAATAGCATTATACCAGTAAGTGATCACAAAGATTTTCTGTCAGGGTCTTGAAACCTAAAAAATGCTGTGTCTTGTAAGCAGTGAGACCTACTTCCTGACAATGAAGACATTTACTAATCTGAGCAGTGAACAGGAACACACAGAACTTGCAGTATTCATTACCACACAATTCAAGGGTTAACTAAAAAAAATAATAAATGAAATCACTATTGCTCTTTCAGCACTTGAAACAACACAAGTCATTTCTGATGACAGAAGGCAGTTTTGAACTTAAGGACTCACCACCCTGTATAAAACTTTTGTAAATTGAATTATTAGGAATTGGGGTATTTATTTATTTAAACTCAGCAAAGGGAAAAAAAATAAAAATCCTGCAAGTACTCTGCTTGATATTGTCCTTTACATCACCAATGCAGAGCTGCTGCTTTTTATCAGGGCCATGATATTTAATTTTATGTTTGAGTAGGTGGGAATACAGTGAGAGCTATAAAACGTAAATGCCAATCCACTTTTTTCAACAACAGAATGTTCACAAATTCGTAATTCTTCTATCATTCATATCAAGTGGCACACAGACTTTTAAGTTGAAAAATGCATCACCTTAAATGGAAGAAGTAGAATTATAATCAGTTAGGGGAAAAACTTATAAATGGAAACAACTTCTACGCAAAATTATTAAGGGTTTAAATAGATTTCTAAGTATCAACGTGCCTTGGTAAATAGCCAGAATATGAAAACCGGTTCTGCAGTCCTCAGAAAAATTGTGAAGTTATACATAAGGAGTTAACTTGGTCAGTAAAAAAATGCATGAACTAAACTGGGTACTTAATTTGGCAACACTAAATACATTACACATGCATTCTTCTAATGATTTCTGACAATGCTATCAGTAATAGAGAAATTTAGTCATCTTTATAAATGCTCGTGGCACTGAAACTTAACTGAACCCCGTTCTAAACCATTTGAATGAAATTAACAGGCATTTCTTTGACTTCAACATGTCTTAATCCTCACCTTTGTAAAGAAATAACATCCTGCCTAGAAAATAACTGCTAGTAATTTATAATCATGCAATTGTTTTTTTCTGCACATGTAGATTCCTGAGGAACAACTAAGGAAAATGTTAGGAGTTAATATGAGGTCCTCATACATACCAATTATTTCTAATAACCAGTACATACCAATTATTTTTAATTACCAGGGGAAATGGGAAAAAAAAACTGCTTCAAAATCACCATCATCCTCCTATCTTCTCAACACGTTAAACCAAAACACAGTAGTCAAAACTAATCTTGATCCCAGATGAGGGCTACTCAATTTCAGTAAAAGCTGTATTGTATTACATTTAAAAGCACACCTATTGTTTTCTCTTTTTACTGATAGCTACTAGGCCTCTTCAGCAACCAGTGTTTCGGCTCTACCACATCAGCAATGCAGAGGATAAAATTTTCACAGATGGACAACTGTAACTCCACATATGCTTAAGAGCAATATAGAATGTGCTAAACAGGATATGCTAGAGATAGAACCCTTCTAAGATTCCAGTAAAGTTTATAGTCACAATTTAGATAAGAGTTTGCTGTTTGAATGCCAGACCAAAGGAGGTACAGTTGTGTTCCAACTGGACAAGCTACGTTTGGTGCTAGAGGAGATGTGAAAGATCAGATTAAAACCATTCTCCAAACCCTTCTCCAAAACCAACCAACCCCCAATATGTTTCTTAGTAGCTTCTACACTTTCTGCTCTTTATTAGCTTTCAAATTAAGCAGGAGTCATCTGAAATATCTGTCTGACTTCAGATCTTCTCAAACATCATCTGTGCTGCCTCGAGCACCAGCCTGGCTCAAAGAATCCAAACTGAATCAGCATATTTCAGTTACTGCCAGTTACATGTTTGCAGTAGGAAAACCCAACTGGAATCACAGCAGAACTCCTTCTAAAAAGTGAAGACAGACTTCTAACTGTTTTCAGGTTTTCTTCTTTGGAGTGGATTAAAAAGAATGTGGCCAGTGAGTTGAGGAAGGCTCTCCCCAGCTCTACTCTGCCCTAGTGAGGCCATATCTGGAGTACTGTGCACAGTTCTGAGCTCCCCAGTTCAAGTAGGACAGCCACAAGGACAATGAGGGGACTGGAACACCTCTCTGATGAGGAGAGGCTGAGAGACCGAGGACTCTTTAGCACCCAAAGGAGAAGACAGAGAGGATCTTATCAATACGTGTAAATGCCTAAACAGGGGAGGTCATGAGGATGGGGCTGGGCTCTTCTCTGTGGTGGCCACTGACAGGACAAAAAGCAATAGGAACAAATTATAATACACAAGGTTTCACTTGAACTTAAGGAGAAAGGTTTTTTTTTTTTCTCCCTTTTGAAAGTGACAGAGCACTGGAATATAGGGTGCCCAGAGAGGTTGTTGAGTCTCCTATGGAGACTTTCAAAACCTGCCTGAATGTGTTCCTGAGCAATCTGATCTAGGCAAATCTGCATTTGCACAGAGGATGGATGATGATCTCCAGGGGCTCCTTCTAACCCCTACATATCTGATTATTTTTTTTTCCTGCTTAAATGCAAGCAATGCCATTTATATAACTGTCTCCTTTTTTAAAGTTTCTCTCTCTGAGTATAAAAGTAATTTTCCCCATTATAGACACATCTCAAAAATCCTTATCTCCAAGAGAAAATCAAAAGTTTTCATAGAATTGAGGTCCTCCCTTCCCCTTCTAGCCCAAAATAGCACTTGTCTTAAATTTATTACTTTAGCCTGGTAAAATTTGCTTCCAAAACTCAGCCAGAGTTTGTTTCATTTTAAGATAAAAGAAAAGACACTGGAGCAACCCACACATTTTGACAAAGTAATTCCCAAGATGTGATCAGATTAAGAATTATTTTTTTAAGAAAAGAGTTCTGATTTAATCCTCTAAATTAAATATTTTATTAATTCTACTTTTTTTTTTTTACTGCCTTCAAAAAGACAAGTATATCCAGTCTATACCAAATATTCTTCTTATGTAAGATCAATAGTTACATCTGCATACAAAAGAGTTTGGTAGGACTACTGTTTTAAAAAAAATAATCCTCATGGCCTTCTTGAAATTGCTGCTCTTCAAACCACCATGATAAAATATGAGCTGTTTAGCAAAGAATGTAATATTATACATGAGTAATATAAAACAGTGCTAACAGTGTATCAACACATGAAGTTGCTTCAATACAAAAATTAAGTATGTGGATGCCTCAAAGCATTTTGATTTACTGCTCTCAATCAAAACAGAAACACTGCAGAGTGTTGATACATGGCTCTACAACACTATTCACTGTTATTCAACAGGATCTGATTGCTAAATCTTCAGGAATGTGCCTCACATAGTTAAAGCAATACCTGGCAGCATGATTGCTAACAGAGTGCCACTGAGGCATTAGTTGACTGCTAAATAATGGGGAGGCAAATCTTCATAGTTCAATGCAAAAATGATGAGGAGTTGACCACACTTAATTAAACAGGAGCCTTTCTAGCAGGCTCAGTATACTTTGGATCGGATACAAGTAAATACGGTTAAAAACCAGTCTGAGAAATGCTTATTTCACAACCAATGCTGTCTCATGCAATTTTGAAACCCACCCTAACTGCTGTGCACAGCTAAGCATTTCATGAGGACAGAAAACTTACTGCAGAAGTATACATGGAAGGCAGTGGCTTCTTCCACTTTTTTAATTAAGACCAGGAAAAATACCACGGAAATTCCGTAATATTTTTGGCAGGTTTTGCTAATCACCCAAAGAACAAATGCAAATTCCAGGAAGGGCAATTCACAGACAGCCCCCAGAAGCTGACACTGTCTTCTGACAATCCCAATCAAAAACGAAAAATAAAAATTCCTGTTATAGAACAGGAGAAAATTTAGAAATTCACGTAACGTGAAAAAAACAACAACTTTGGAAGTGCACATCCAAAATCCCACTTCAAAGAAAAGCAAAGCAAGATCTATACAGCGTGCTAAGGAGCTTTATGAGCAGCATTCATATGCCAACCCATTACCAGAGGAGAAAGAACTTAAGACCACAAAGGTTCATGGTAAGAAAATTGAGTTTAGAGCAGTAACCTTTTTACTAAAGGATAACTTCTCAAGGAAGTTGTTTACTTCAAGCATAGCCCTGATGTCTAGAGGAAAAAAAAGAAAGGAAAAAAAGATGTAGAGAAATAGGCTGATGAAAAGAACATTCAGTTCTGCTCCATACACTTGAGAACACACATATGTATATGAGACATTTAAATTTGGAGAGATATGCCAACTAATATTTCTGCTACTGTAAAGAGAGGACAGATTTAAAAACCAAAAATCAGACTGTAGCTAAGATTTCCATTTCAAGTCCTGCCTGACATGCTTAACATGGGAAACTACACCGTTTCCTTTACAGTGGAGAACTAGGTTAGGTCCAGAGCCAGAAGACACACAACCTACTGCATCCCTGTCCTGAGAGCATTCTAACATTTTAAGTCTTTTGAGAGCTTCTTGTACCAAAGTATCCACCCAGCTTGACCCAGCTGAGTCTACACCATTTTTAAGAGGGACGATTAAACTGATAGCACGAGACTACAAAGTGCTTAGGGAACAAATTTTCAAATATGCACTTTAATTTGATATGAAAGATATCTCTAAGCATATTCACTTGCTAACAAGTTCATTAAGCTTCTCCTTTCTGTGCCCGCAGTTTATGACGAGCACTGTATTGAAGATACATGCCAAAATTGATAAAGACAGCATTTATAGCATCAGATAAATTTAATTGGAAGTCGGAACTGATTACAACACTAGATTAAAGATATTCTGGTCTTCTCTATGCTTCAAAGTAAGTACAGAGTATTGTAGGGTATGAATTTAAAATAATTCTCTTCAAAAGCACAGTCCTACAATGATTTTTATCTCCACAGAAAACAGAGCACTCTTGGTCCTGAATGAGTGAGTCCACATATGGACTTAATCAGGAGGAATTTTGTGTAGGCAGTGGAAGAGAACATTTCATTATCAGTAAGCACTTTTCATTTTAATCAAGGATTTACAGTCTGAAGAGAAGTAAAAAGACATTTTAATCTACTTACCCAATTTTTGTTTTCTCTTTAATTTTGGATGAGGAACCAGTTTTCGGTTTTTTGCTCTCCTTGTCCTTTGGTTTGGTTTTAACTTTTCTACCCTTCTTTTCCTCTTTTCCTTCAGCTGAAACACTGGGGAAGTTTTCAGGACTCATTACTCGGGGAATGTTTCTCTCTCCTCTCTCTTTCGCTTTTGCAATCGCTTCAGATATTATGCGATTTGCTTTCTCTTGTTTACTTTCCAAGTCTGCTTTTTTCTTCTGCTTCTTTTCAGACATTGCTCTCACCTGGGTATTCTGCAGCTTAGTATATGATCCTGAACCATCAGTCTTCTTAGAAGGAGGCTGTAAGAAACAGACAACATGTAAGCATCACCTCATTTTAAAAATATAAGCATTTTCTTGAAAGAGAAAGTGCAAATGTTTTTGATCTGGATATGCATTTAAGAAAGATTACACTGGCAGGATCTCACGCAGACAAAAAAGAAGGAATCCTGTTTATACCACAGAATGGCGTGGGTTTCAGAACAACTACACCAATTGTGGGTTTTAAACAACCAATCCATGTACTGGAAATCAGTTAAAAAATATCTTTCTAAAAACCTCTCAGCCTCCTTTACGCCTCTGTAGTTAAAGACAGCAATCCTTAAAACCTTTCCATCATTCCCATACATTTGACAAACACCTCCAACATCTCGAGTAAATGTTACTCTCATAGAATGTGAAAAAGCAAGTACCTCCCAAAGGTAACAGCATCAGTATTTTGCCTCTGCCAAGGTATCAGGACCACAGTTACCTGAAAGGAGATTAAAGCTCTACAAGCCTAACTCGGTGCTAAACAGACCAGATGCTCCAACAAAAATCAAGATTATAAAACAGACAAAATGACCAAACCAAACGTAAAACTACACAGCTTTGTCTTCATAAGAAGACTAGAAAGCAGTATTTCCTTTATTTAGATCAACACAAGACCAATGGCTAAGTTAGAAAAATCTAACTTGTCTTCATTTTTCAGGTTTTCAAGCAACATTTCATCGACGCAGAATTGTTTACACTGCAAATGAAATATTCAGATTATCAGCCTCTCTTTAAACAGGCTAGAAGACATGTTTTTGCTTTCCTCCCCTCCCCCCTTTCCTCTTTGAGGAATGGAAAGAATTTCCTATTCAAACACACGAAAAACCCAGCAGATAACAGTTCTGTTACGTTCTCACCCGTAAATGCGCCTCTGCCTACAGCATGAAGAAGAGCCACCAGGAATTTCCAAACACATTTTCTGGCCAAATCCAGTGCACTTCACTGGATACATTTTCTATACGTGCCTCATGAAGGGCTTCGCAGCAGGGCTGCAGCACGGGGAAGCAGGCAGGGTTCAGGATCCCTCTCTAAAATGCCACCTTAAGGCCTACAGGCTATAACAAATAACCAAGACCCGAGAAAACAGCAACAAGCTCAAGATGGCGATGCAGCACGGCTCCCGCAGCAGCAGCCAGTAATAAGGAAGGTTATTCAATCCCATTAGCCTTTTAGCCCAAAGAACCCCTCCTCCTCCCACTCATTCAGGCTTTCACTTACCCTTCCTCTTGGCCTCTTCACTGAAGACATTTTTGGCGTCAGACAAAGGCTTGCCCTCTGCTTTTTCAGCACCCCAGGCAGTGCTCAAGAGAAAAGCATTGAAAGAAGATTGCTAAATGGCCTATTTAGCGAGCTGCAGCCAAGATACGCACAACCCTCCACAAACACACGTTGTGATTTATCAACATATTCCTCCCTTGGCAAGCACACATCCACAGATCCTCCAGCGCAGGTAGGGCCAGAGCCGCCTGCCTGCCCTCCAGAGCGGGGCTGCAGCCACGGCGGGAAGCGGGTAGCCGGATTCCAACAAAGCACAGAAAGAAATGAATGCACAAAGCATCAAAATGCATCAGCATGAATATTAGAGATGTCGTTAAAAATACTGACTCCTTCTGCGGAAGTAGGCCAGCAGATGGTGCTACCCGTTATTATTCCATTAGACTCCGCAGTTTAACCCCCAACGGGCTGCTCTTCCCGACATGTGCTGCCGGCTTTAACTCTTCCTTTGCCACCTCCCGCACTACTGCCGCCAATGTTTCTCGCATGGGTGGAAAATCGTGGGAAGTGGGCGTTCTTCTGTCGTAGCCTTCACTTCACTGCAACTCTGCAGTTCCAGTTCTCCCACGGAAACGGGGCTGGCGGATGGCAGATGGGGGTTTGTGACTAAAATCCAAGTCTGTGGCCTCAAACATACTTTGCTCTTCAAAAGACTTTTTAAAATTTTAGAGCTTGTTTGTTTGCTACATTGAATCCATTACTATAAGCTACCAACAGTGACTGCATAAGCATTTGATTCCAGATTCCCCTACTTCCTGCAAAAAAAATGAAGGCCTTGGTTTCCTCCCTCTACCCCTGCCCAGACCCACAGGATGTTTTGCTGTGAAGACCTCCTCAGGACACAGCTTTATGCTGAACTACTTCTCATTCCAAGCGTGATTTGAAGTGCTATTTTGAAAGACCAGGCAGGTTTTTGAATACATACTGTGAAATCAGATGAAATAAAACCACAAAGAAGCAGCGACAGGGTTTTTCAAAGGTTACCAGAAAACCAAGAAGCAGCATTTGACACCATAGCTCCACCCCATCAATACCCTTTAGTCTCAGAAGTCCATTAAAGAATGAAGACACATCAGGACTTGATTTCTGTGTTTTCATAATATGTATCTAGACTTCTGTTATCTGACACATGTATTTCTCCATACAAAATATAAAATATTGCAAAGATTTTGAAATTAAGATGAGGTCTTACACTTTATCAGAATGTCACTTCTAATTAAGATTTTAAAATGAAGTTCATTATCCACTGAAAATGCTGGTGGTACCAATATACATGAAATGGACTTCAATTCAAAGAGATTTCTATACATATGCAGCTTAATCACAAGGATAATTATTAAATTTTAATTTTACTTTGGAGAACTCTAGCCAAGGTGTTTCTACATTATAGTTACAGTATCTATAACAAATTGCAGTGATTTATCTTTTAGTTATTACTTCATAACTCAGTAAAAATGCTAAATAATGTAGTACTTTGCATTTTGAGATCAGCAAAACCAACCTAACAACAACAAAAATACTCCTGATGTACTCTTGGTACAATTTCAGCTCCAAGCCAATTACTACTAAAGCCATTACAGTTGAAGAATTTTTAAAAGGAACCACTACGTTCTTGAAAATTGCTGGACCAGAAACAAACAAATAGCTAATAATTAAGTAAGCACGAAAGAAATGGTGGCTCTCTCATGATTATTTTCCAATAATTTTCCCAAATATTCCATTGCTTTACCAAAAAAAGTTTTTAATGGCTTATTTCCTCAGACCTCCAAGCTGCCTCCCAGGTTATTCCTCAACAACAACCACTTTCTTGCTGCAGAACTGTGAGTTATGCTGGGTAAGACTAATCTATGTTTTCTCAGGCTGACACTTAGCTGCTTGCTCCACAGTATTATTTTTGTCTCTTGCACTGCACAAGCAGTCAACTATTTGTTAGAGAACCAAGAATGTACTTTTAAAATTTTGCTCTGACATTTCTAACCATATGGAAATGACATTCATGAAGATGCAGGAAGGCAACAGCCAGCCATTCTAAGCTAAATAAAGATGTAATGAAACCTTCATCAAGGAAGTCACCATTGTCACAAAACCCCAAACTGGAAAGCAACACTAGTGTTTTGAGATTAGAACCCCCACAAACACAGTTGAACCACAGAGCACAATACCTGCATGTACTTAGCAATCAAAGCAACAAAAACAATCTAATTCAGCAGAGGTCTACTACTCTGATAACAATATCATACTTCCAAGAAATGTGTGGCTATAAAGCAAACAAACAGATGTAAGTCAACATGCACACTGAAAACAATTTCAAAAGCTACATGCATCTACAACAAGAAAGACAAAACCTGTTGCCAAGCCATCACCACCACCCCTCCCCCTTACTGTGCAGAAGGCAGAGATCAAACATCCTGAAGAAGCATATCCTTTTGCCAGCAGCTTACGAACCTATTCCATCTATCAGCGTTAAGAAGTTCTTAACTGCCAAATGTACAGGAGGAGGTGGAAAGGAAAATCCTGAGGCAGCCATGTACTCAAAAACTGGAGATTTTATTTGGAAAAAAAAAAAAGTGTTTTTACTTTTCATGGTTTCAAAGATAATGATCCAAATTTAACTGAACGTACACCAACGTAACATTGTCTTGAGCTGTACTGAGAGAGCTCCAGGGCATCTGCTGCTGCTAAAAGCCTTGCCAAGCAGCAGCAGAGTGCAAGGAACAAGCCTCCCGCCAGTTCCCACCGCTCCCTGTGATCCTGTGGGCAGCAGGGGAACTGGCAGGAGTCATGTCAAATTTACACTGCTGCTGCTGCCGCTTGTGAAAAGCCATTAACAGCAGCAGGTAGAGGCTGTACTGCTGCTCACATGGATGCGCTAGCCCTAAAAATACTCAGGGTGGAACGGATAAGACAACAGCTGTAGACTTCACCACATATGCCCTGATTCACAGCAGCCACAGGAGCACCTTCTCAGCAGTATTCAAGAGAATTTGGCATGTTTTGTTGCATCAGAAGGCACACTACCTATGTCTAAATAATATCTTAATTAAACTAATGCAAAAGCAAGCAAGTTACCAGACAGTATCGAGAGACAAAGTCATCACAGTAGTCTTCCCAACAGCTCGCAACTCTCCTCAGTTACATCCATTCTGGATATATGCTAAGAACTGGTAACATCTTTCCCTGGAGTTTTAATGAGTCACACATTCACAATTCAATTATATAAAGCAGTTTTAAAGAAAATAATGATTTTCATTTGTGGATCTACTCATCCAAACACTAGCTACCACAAAGAAATAAATTAGGGTCATAACTAGTCTAACAATAGAAAGCTATAAATTCACAGTGCCTGGAATGCTCTTATGATGTCTACTTGGTAGCACTACACACCTGCAGGAAGATGCATATACCAGAAGTCTCCAGAGCATTTGAAATTCTTGCTAGTCTACTAGGTCCCTAGGAAAATCAAGACAACCTTGACATGAACTACCCTGAAAGATGACCTTGACATCAGCTACCCCGATAGCAGCTAAAATTAGCCACCTGGAAACCTGATCTTCATGCATTACTGCATCACCTTTGACCATGTGTAGTAATAAATAAGGATTCCGCTTTTTGTGTGTCAAGCCACCAAAACAGTATCAATAGCACAACTGCAACACAAACAAATGAGCTGCATAACTGGTGATAACTGATAGTCTAAGGGTTTTGTCCAAATTACCATCACATTTCTTCAAATTAAAATCACAGAATTTGTGAACTGCTGCTGCAGGGAAAAATCTTAAAGGAATGTCCATGCAGCATTTGAATGATAAAATTGTATTTAGGAATGCAACTTTGAAAAAAAAAACACAAAAAGATGCATGAACTGCACTGAGTGACTTCTGAAATTCCATTCTAGTACCCTGAACATTTTTCCTCTAGTACAGTCTGCATAAATAACACTAGTGATTTTTAATACTAGTTTTAAAAAAAGTGTCTCTCTCAAGAACAAAAAAAACCAAACACCCAAACAAACAAAACCCACCAAACCAGGAGCTCACACCCTTGACAGAGTCAACTTGCAGATCCCTTATAACATAAGCACGTGTCACCTCAGACGAACACAGGGAAGTCTGCTTTGCTGAACACCAATCCCAGGAAAAGTGGGTTTCTTTAGTTGATGGGAAGATCACCTAAACGTACAACGGGGTTTCTTTTATACATTAATGAGCCCCCCACTTCAGAATTCCTTCTGAACTGCTTTTTATTTTCATGTTCAACAGTTGCCCCAAGCCATCTGCTGGGATTGTTCTACAAAGCCAGTAGTACTGGCAGATGAAGATCCATGGGGTTCTCTCGTTTTTCTGTTTTCTTTGGCGCATATGTGGAGCTATTACGAGAGCCAATGAAGCATTCAAAATTGTGGGTTTTTTCAATCTGCTGATAATACTCTTCCTTCTTTTTGTTGCTTATCATCTCTCATGAATGTCTCAAAGTGACATAGAATCTCAAGACATACACACATGACATCTAACTCAAATTGAAATAAATGTGTTACAGATGCATAAAAGGAAAAGGTATGGGGTGAAAAAAATAACCTCCCATATTTTTCATCTCTACTGTTGATAAATGAGTGAGCAGTGTTGCTGGACAATAGTTTTTATCTGTGTAATAGTTACTTCAGAATGTAAGTTTGGTTACTGTGGTTTGTACCTCTCAAAAATTATATAACACCAAGATTATGAACAAATTTTAAACGTATGTGAAAACCAAAACACCTTAAACTAGTCTTATTTCTGCGACACAAAAAAACACCTGCTCTGCATGTCACAAACTCTCTGTGTAGTGCTGTTTCTCACCTAAAGCTATAGAACCCAGTAATACCACTAACCACGTTTCACCATTGCTATAGCCAAGACTGTGATTAGTAGCAGCTTCTTAACCTCTGATTAAGGCTTTTTTTGGAGAAAAATCAAGTCACTGCCCAATGTAACCAGGTGCTGCTAACCTGGTCATGCTGCAAAGGCAACATTCGATCTTACACAGTCAGCCCACAGCACCCATAAATTTCCTTTTCAAAAATCTTTTTTGAAAATAATTTGTGGGGCTCATTGCCAAATATAGATTTTTTTTCTGAATATTTAGTAAAAACACATGTGCAGCTTCCACTGTATTCTTAAAGGAGGTACTAGGTAACAAAGCATATTATATTGCCAAGGAATCGGAGAAACTGGGAACTTCACCCTCCTTGCTCTGCCAAACTACTGCATTGGGGTTGTGTCTGTTTTCAGTGGCCCAGTGTTCTGTGCCCATCATGTACCCACTTCTTCAGTTCTGGTCTGTAACTGTGAACACAGCTGTTTAGAAATTGGAATAACATACCAATATAACCTACTGCTTCAGGAACATTCCTCAGGTGCTTTTTTGACACACAGAACTAGTAACTCCAAGTACCTGCACTGATCTAAGTCTCATGCAGTATGTACCTTTTGTTCCACCCATGGAGCAGGGTCCCCACCAGAAGTCCTACTAAACTTAGTGTGAGAAAATTTGGGCCTCCAATATATGGGGGGGAAAAAGCCCAAACAAATGTAATGATCATATTCTAGTCAACCAGCATTGTGGATACACAATAGATTTAAATTACTAGGCTCAGACCAACTTCAGTCATGCCATACCGCTACAGATTTTCTGAAGCCTTTAAGACTTATCCTAACCTATGGGTCAAAATGTCTTTGCAAAAAAGTTGCACCACTGCTTCTTTCTTGCACTCTTGACCAATCTTACCTGGACATGTTCAGAACTGACTTCTTTAAAACCAGAGTTGACTCAACTCAATACTCTATAAAAGGAAAGGCAGGTTTCATTTCACTGTTTGAAACAAGTCCTGTGTGAGCATCTGGAAATAAACCTGTAACATACTTCACCAAATACTTATGGGCAAGAAAAATCACACAGACCTTCCTGATCTGAAAAGACTGGTTATTAGAGTTCAAAATCCCCAATTTAAAGACCAACAAACATATTGATCTGCTGAAATCTCACATCAAAGACATTCTCAGAGGGTACAGGTAAAAGCTCCTTTTGGAACACACCCATTTTTACAACAGGAAAGCTTTTATTTAACAGGTGAAGCCAGACAGCTTCTAGAACTGTGAGGAGAAGCAGCAAAAGAGAACAGTTCTCCCCAGCATTTTTAATGACCTCTTATATTTCAAAAAAACCTAACATTAACTGAAAGTGCCCCAACTTCCAGGCTGCCATGACTGCAAATAGGTTCATTTAAGTAATCTCTCACACCAGTGAGTGGTGCTTCAAGAACCTGCTAAGTCATGTTGGAAAAGATCAGAATAAGCTGTTATTTTTTTGGGCTTGTTTTTTTTTTTTTTTTTGGGTAGGAAACTTTACATTCCTTTACAAGGTTAAATTAATTTTCTTTCTGTATTATATTTTAAATCCAAAGTAGGGAGACTCATTGAACAGATTATTAAAGGTAAATATAAAGTGCAGTGAGGAATGCTATATGTAATTTTTTCTGTGCTTAAAGATCTGAACTTTAATTTTGATCAAACTACTGAAATGGTTTGGTTTGTTTTAATGTCTCTGTGATTTCAAAAAAAAAGATGAAAACTTCTATTAAACTCATGTTCTCTCTTCAAACAAGAAAAATATAATAGAGTATGAAGATACCTTATTTCCTAACTTTAAGATTGGTAAAGGGAAAACAAAATCACATCACAAAATGGAAGCAAACAAGGGAAAAACCCTACACGACTTCTGGCTGGAATAAGTTTGGGTTTTGTTTTCCCTCTCTTCAAGGCAAGTCACCTTTTCAGACATTTTCCAGCAGTTATTTTTTGAGGTTTGGAAAAAGAAGAGAAACAATATACTAATACTTATTACACAACTGCAAGAACAAGCACAACCCAAAAAAAAAAACCCTAGTCATACACATATTACAAAAAATAATTATAACAGGATGATTCAGTATTCCATCTTTCCAGTTTGCAAACATCAGATATGTTGAAAATACAGCACATAGCAACAAAATGTACCAAGTATAAGCTTACTGTGAGCAAGATTTTCTAGTCTTCCTGCTACTGCCTGCTGAATTTTTAAAAAGCAGCAAAATGAATAAAGAGGGCAGACAAATGCCAATACCAGCACTGTGAACCACATCACTGCTGCTCAGCTGTCTACAGAGCTCCGAATGGTAAAGCAGCAAAAGGAACTACACAGACACCAGTGTACTTCTTCCCAAATGCTCCTCAATCTAAACTATCCCTAATGGCAACTAAAACCCCATGCCAGTACAAAATACCACGCATTTTTAAATGTAAAATAGCAGTGGAAACTAGTGGCTCGCTCACTCCCCCCTCAATTGGATGCTTCATCACTGCACTCAAGGCATCTTCATGCAATTACACATGTTTGTTCACTACAACTTCAAACCTCACTGCCTGCCCCAAAGAAACACTTTATGAACACCTTCACCTGACTGGCCTTTTTCCCAAGTTGCTTGATCTAAACCAAAGCAGTAATATACATTAAATGCACCCCTTTGCCTCCCCTAAAGTGACAGAACTGTTGTCCCTCTTAGAGCAAGGCACACTCCTGGCCCTAATTGCAACGCCCATTTTTGTTAAACATTCTTTAACGAATGACTTAGAAAGATGTAGCTTTACAATATTCAACTAGGTTGTTTTTCAGTTCTCAGGTTACAGTTATACATGCACACTCAACTGCAAGTGACAGCTGTTCAATTTTTATGCAGTTTGCTTTTGAAAAAAAACAACCACCAAGGCTGTACAACCATGCCATACAAGTTGGTGCATTTATCCTGCCAAGCTCCTAGCGATTTCTAGCCCATTGATCAAATTTAGTCACATTAGAAGAACAGAAATCTCAGAGACACCCCCACCACTTACATGAAGCAAACAGACAGGTAGAGATATCTTACTGAGTGAAATGAAACATGAGCTCAATCCTTCTTGGACTTCTGAGAATCCACATAAGACATCTCAATTACAGTAACCACAAGCTGCAAAATCCAACACTTAGACACCACATAATCTGCTCATTCTTTTTCTCCGTACTTCCATGTAGATTTTCATCTCACAAAAGAAAACCTGAACATAAGTTCTGCTAAAGCAGTGCTAAATGGGCCTTCCAATTACTTCCCTCCTCTTCCCTCTCCTCTGAAGGCATTCAAATTCATCAAAACCCATCTGTGGGAACACCATGTGGAGCCATGTTTCTTCAGAAGAGACTTTGACTAAGTAGCTAAAATATTATTGTTTTAAATTTACGCTTAGTAGTATATATTATTCTTATATCTTCCTTTTTTTCTTTCCTACCTGTGTAACTGAGCCTTTTAAATGTGCACCTACTGACAGGACTTCTAAAGAAAATTGTTTCATTACATAGATTAAGAAATAGCTAAATAAATACCTTTTTTTTTTTGGAAAGGCAAATACTGTGGAGTGTACTTGTTCATTTATGATAGTATTTAAAATGCTGTTCCTCTACTAGAAATATTTTTTCTACACATAATATTCTCTAGTGTTAAATTATAATTGAAAAGAAACTTTTCAGTGTATGAATTAACATATATTCATTTTGAAGTTTTGAGGCAATTGTATTCCCAGAAATGCTAGGTTTATCACTCTACCCTCTTCAAAAACAATAAAAATTACTCAAGCCCTATTTCCCAAATACAATAAACATCAACCTCAGAAGATGATTGCTGCAATCATTTACATTTCTAATGATCAAATCCTGAAACTAAAAATCATACAGGAAGTAAACAGTAATGTATTCTAAAGGTCTCGTCCCGCACGAAAAAGACAAATGCCAAAATTCATCTTACACTATGTTGGGTGAAGGAAAACTTCCAAAACATTATCTTTTTTTATGACACACAGGAAGTTTGCCTCTAAGGGGAAATATTCTTTCAGAAATTGCCTGTCTGGAAAGGAGAGAGATCTATAATCATACAGCAGCTTACTTTAAGGCCTTATGAGTCACGACTAAGCATTAGCACTTTTCCGAAACTGCAAACATCATCAAAAAGCAAAGCAGCAGCCAAACAAAATCCAAGGTTGTCTTTGCCTAGAAATACAGAACATGGAAATTCTGTAATCAGAGTTCCTAAGAATTATAAATTCAAATCTGTAACAAAGGTGAAAAAAAACACCTGAAAGTAAATATATTCCATCCACAAAATAAGGCAAAAGAATTGCTACACACAATATATTGAACTTTTCTTTGCAGCTTTTATTGCTGCTTTCTTAAAATGTGGGGGTTTTGGTGTTTGGGTTTTTTGGTGGTGGTGGTTTTGGGTTGTTTTTTTATAACAGCCCAAAAAACCTCACACTAACCCAGTGAAACTCTGTTGCTAACTTCAACTTTGTAAACAATACCTGAAGAGAGCCTAGAGGAAAGTTGGAAAGGAACTTTTCATAAGGGTGTCTAGCAACAGGACTATGGAGAATGGTTTTAAGATGACAGAGAGTAGGATCTTGGGAAGAAGTTCTTCAGTACAAGGGTGGTGAGATACTGGTATAGGTTGCCCAGAGTGGTTGTGGGTGCCCCCTCTGGAAGCATTTACGGCCTGATTAGATGATGCCTTGGACAACCAAGTCTAGTTGAGAGGTATCCCTGCCCAAGACAGAGGGACTGGAGTAGATGATCTCCGAGGCACTGTCCAATCTAAGTCACTCTATGAGTTTATGATTTTTCAAGGGAAACGCTATCAAGCAGATGTAGACTAGGAGCTCAGTAATTTAATTTTGATGTATACCACTTCTAAAAGCAACATATCCAAGCAGCATCTATCACAGAAGGCCAACACTGTGCCAAAGCCTCCAAGTGCTATTGTCACTCAGAGAGCAAACTAGAAACATCTATGTCAATGACCCGATACCAAAACAAATGGCAATGCATGTTGTGAAACAAGCACTGCGAACTCAGGACGCAATTGTGTTTGACCATTAAAGCTACATGCAATCAAAACCATATAATATCTATCATTTGCACATATAAAATTACCCTGCATTAAAAACTCAAATGGGGAAGGCAATAGAAAGAGTTGCAAACCAAACTAACTGAATAGAAAGTTTTTAAACTACATTTTTTTGTGCATTACTAGGAAGACTCTCATAGCCAGGAAAACCTAAATACTGTCAGAAAGAAGTGAATGTGCAGCTCTTTCACCTGCCACTGTAAACTCAGGTTAGAGCCTACTGGGAAATAGCAACAGGACAAGCTTTTCAACACAGCAGATACAGATAGAAAATTCTAATTAAAGGTTGTATTTTAGAAGCTGCATATACAGCAGCTTAAATTTTGACTTTAAGGAAAAAAAGAACATTTGAGTAACCTATACATATACAAACTAGAAGGCATGAAGTTGAATGTGCTGAGCATTTATCCAACCTCTTCACTGAATACTCAATTTAAATAACGTAAGTACAAGTCAGACTTACTGTCTTCAGTAAATTTCCATATTACTTTTAAAGCATCCAGGTTTTAGCTACTCTTTTCAAGTAGTCTTAAATCAAGCAATTTTATTTACCTTTAGACAGAAATTATGATCTACACAGAACACAAAGCGCTTAAAAATGTTGATTTTAAAACAACAAACAACTGGCTGCAAAAGTGTGCAGGCCAGAAAAAAAAAATATTACAAAAGCACCCCAAATTAAACCAATTATTCCCAAGTTGCTACCTGCCCATCCACGTTCCAAATGGCCACTGCTTTTGTGTACCATCGAGAGATTAATTTTCTCATGTTTTTCATTACCAAGCAGAGAGGAAGATCAAGATACAAAAATCCACTCAAACTACTTCCAGAAAGAGCAACACTCAAGGAAATTACTATTCACTTAATCCAAACACCCAAGATCAGCTGCTTCTGCGTATCCTAAGCACACTAACAAACCAGCAAGGCATACATCTCTTAACAAGAAAAAGCAATGGGACTCTAATGCTAGCTGGTTCTTGTCAAGCCTTAATTTCAGCTGTTGTTCTTTCTACAGTTCTCATGGGAGCGGCCTTGTATGAAAACATTTTTATAATTAGAACTAACCCCCCTTTCACCTTATTAAGTTTACTACTGCCCCTGTTTACTTACACTCTCCCCCTCAAATTGTCTCCATTTGTTTTTGGTCTCAGAAACAGAAGACATCAGTTTTGAAGGGCTGTAAACTGTATAACAGCACATGGTCTATTTGTCACACTCTTCTGCTACTTAAAAGGAGTCAATGTGCTAAAGCAATTGAAGTACAAGGCAAGTAGGGAGCAGCTATGCAGAACTAGCATGAACTTGCCCAACTTTTGTCTCTACACCTCACTTTTGCAATTACCTACAGAAAGGAAAGTTGGGCTAGGTCAGAGAAGCAACCACAGATTAAACAAAGCACAGAGATTATCTTCCACAACATGTTTTAACAGCATAATTTAGCAAGTTCTACTCACATTTTGTAGTACATTGAGTGCAATGGTAAAATAAAATTCACTTGGAAGTTAAGTGAACCAATTTATTCACAGTAGGAAGGCTCCTGGAAGAACATGCTCCAACAGATCATTGCCTTGGTTAACATTCGGTACCTCCTTTTAAATGTTTAGTTTCTAAGAAAGCTATGCATTTTCACTGCTTATTCATGACAGAACAATGAAATCTTGTGAAAGATGACATGTGAAAAAAAGTTGATTTTGTATTAATCAGGAAACACTCATCATAAACTATCAAAATAATCACATATTCAGAACGTCTTGCGTGTATAATCTCCATTCACAATAAATTTATTCTCTAGGAGAAGTTTAGAAGTTTACTCAATCTTTGAGCATGCCTTTTCTGTAGTATTCCTCAGTACCTAACCGAGTAACCAAAATGGTTTCAATGTCTCTCATTTCACTGAGACAAAAAACCCCAGCAGTTAACAGCTATTAAAATATACTAAAAGAAACTGAGAACAGCTATTTATTTTTCACTTCAACAGCTAGGAAGTTACTGATCTAATTAAAACTAGTACTGACTGCACAGCACATTTCCATTTATATCAAAGGGGGGCATACTTCTACCACTTCAATTCAAACTAACTTTCTTTTTTGTTTTGGCTTCAATGAACTACTTGAACAGCTTTCCATCCCAGAATCTCCAATACTTCAGTGTATATGCAAGTCTATTGCAACCACTCCTGTTGAATCTCGTTTACTCAAATATTCCTTAACAAAAATCTCCTCCTTGAGCTGAGAAGGAAAACTAGACACCTACAAAAAAAGAATTTATCAGAAAGAGGCAGTGGTTTGAAAATAGAAGGCAAAGAAGAAAACCCCAAAGCAAAAAATCCAACCTTTTTGTTCCAGAAGTCTGCTAAAAGCTTTCTGGAGAAAGAACATGGTATACAAGAGTTTTACTGGAATAACTACTCAAAAAAAAAAAAAAAAAAAAGCCAACAAACCCCAGCAGGGAGCAGGAAATTTTGTTAGGGATCAAATAGAAGAACTTGAAAGACAGGCCTCTAGAAACATAAGCATTGTGACAATTTTTGATCTTGACTTAGTCTGGCTATTACCAGAAGAGGCTGGACTAGACCCACTGTAAAGCTTAAGACAAGAGAAATACTTTTGATCTTTAAAGGATTTGAAGTTAGCCAAAATGGCTATCAACATAAAGGAGAATGGCAGGCGAGCCAGAGACCACAATGTGCTGCCACAGGCCTCCTCAAGCACATCCAGGAAAGAGCAGAAACACCTTCATACCTCTCTATTCAACAAGCAAGGCTGAAAATCTCCTGAAATAAGTCAAAGCCTGTCCACATTCACAATAAACTATATTAAGCCAAAAAGCACATGGGCCTGTCAGCATAAAACATGCCTCTCATGTAGCACCTACCATTCATCAGACAAAATTGGTGGTATTTTGACCTCCACATGATTGAACATCAAAGAATCCTCTACAGGACAACATAAATAGGAGCTACAACACAGACATCAAAACAGATTCACCCAAAGTATTCTTTTTTCTACACTGCTCCTACTAACCTCAAAGACAGGAAGACACACGTCTGATTTTGTCACTCATAGGTTCCTTATATTCATCTACCTGCCTTGTATTCTGTAACAGCTGGTTGCTGCTTTTCAGACTGGCAAAACCCCAAGATCCTGCTACAATGAAGTTTGTGCATCAAGCTGGGCCATATCCAGCTAGACCTCATGAGCAGCTGTCACAAAGATTGTAGCAAAGTAGAAAAACAACCCAAGTGCACTACATCTTCCAATTCTTTCTTACTCTTCCAAAGTATAAAAACAAGTACTTTAAGCCAACAGCACACTGCAAGTCAAAACAACAAAAAGCTATGTTTCTCTAGTAACATTCCTTAAAACACTATCAAAGAGTCTTCCTTTATGTGTGGCACTCAGTGAAAAATACAGCACAATACACCAATTGTTTTTTAAATTACTCATAAGGTATTTTTCAAACCTATCAGTCAGAACTTTTTCAAACAGTAAGTAAAGAAACAAAATGCTCAGAGCCAAAATATTTGCAATGTCTTCTTTAATGCTAAGGCGAACTTCCCTTTTCTTTCCAACATACAAACTAAAACTAAATTGTTAAGTCATGAATATCTTTTAAAAGAGGCTTTCCATCAATCTATGAAACTAGTTCTGGTTTGCAATTCAATATGCTATTGAATAGCATTATGACCACATACAGGATATGCTACTAACACTGAAATTACTTTCAAAGGCAGAGTAACTGCTGAAGAGGCAACATGGAAAAGATTTCCTAAGATATATCAATTAAAATGCTAGCCTTCACAGTAAGACTACAAGGCAGCAAAAAACCCAAGTGCAAATATGAGCCAAATAACCCCCACAAAAGAAAAAACTGCCACACACCTTGAAAGGGGAAAAAATAAAGTAAAAGAAAATTAATAATCATCTCTACTATGAATTACACACTTGCAAAAATATGAGGCTTCTCAACTGCTTCTCCCCTAAAGCCACATTCCTAGATTCATTTATCTAACTTACTCAAATCAACAGAAGAATTCTCAGCTCATCATTCTAGAAATCCACTCATTTTTATTAGCCTTAGGTGTTCCCAAACTCTATCCACTTAACAACTGAAGACAGACACTACCCTCACGACCAGGAACTTGTGCAAATCTTTTAACCCAACAATGAACAAAGGAAAACAATGCCTCTCCAGATGTAGGAGCCAAAGTTGGACAAAGTGCTAGAAATTATTTTGATCTCTCCATATATTTAAAATTAACAGAACAGCTAAAAGGAATTGTAAAACCTGAGCACACACAGCAGACATTTGGACAAAAGCCACATGAACTCCAAATGTACTTCAGATTTCTTTAATACTATTGGTTAACATCTTTCCAAGTTTTGCTTCTCCTTCAGTCGTAACACTTCGCTAATATTTTATCAAGTGTTGATTTTCTACAAAACATCTGAAGATGAAGCACTGTTTTGGAAAATTTAGAGGCAATGACATGTTTAAAGCCACTCGAAAATTCAGAGTTTAGATAACAGCATTAGACAAAGTTTAGTGGTTACTGATGTCAATGCGTAGCCCACTTGTGCTCTCTCTGCATTTGAAGCTGTGGTTTGCATCTACAATTGTTTTGCCTCTACTGCAGAAAATTGTGCTTCCCACTCCTTTCCTCTCCCCACCATTAAAGTACACAACTCTGTGCAGCTAAGGAGAACTAAGTCAGGAAGTTATATTCCTGAACATCACCCTCCAAAGCAACAAAAAAAGTAAAAGAGTTTCCCAGTTCAGTTTGTAGCACAAACAGTTGCATTAATACATTTCAAAGTGGAAGAAAAGGAGCTTTTTTCCTCCTTAAACTAATTATAGTTTAGGCTTCAACTGAACTACAGCTTTAACAGTCACTGTCTGTATGGGTCATCATCTTCAAAAGATGATTTAAGTTGGGGTATGCCTTTCTGTGTAGTTAGGTACACTACTTCCTAGTGTCTTCCAGACACTAAGCTTGCACAACTTCATCAGTACTTTCACATTATTGAATTGCTTTATAGTTCTTCAGTGCTGACATCTGCTTGCAAATAGTTATTTAGATCATTCAATCAGAATCTGCCATACAATTAGAAATAATCTCTATTTATTTTTGTGACCTTGATATCTGTAGGATTAGTCCTGTAAATTGACCTAGCCAGAATCTTTCTTCCTCTGCTTGCCATCTGTTAACTACTTTTTACAAAAATGCCTCTCTTTTGGCACATTTTAAAGACAATTACTGCAGTAATTTAATGAGTAATTATCTCAGGAAAAACTACATTCTTAAATTATCACAATCATTACAAGAGCAAGTACTTCATTTTAAGAGGAAACACACACAGAAACCTGGACACTATAATATTTGACAGTGACAAAGACTGAGAGAGACTTAAGAAAAGCATTAGTGATAGCTAACCCAATTAAAAAAAAGAATAGCGATTAACAAATTTAACTCTAACCAACAGAGACTGCAATTATTAGCAAACTCATAAGGCCTTCAAAACAGTAAAGCAGACACTCTGGCACGTTTTCTGTTCCTAAAAGTCCAGCAGAGTTTTTGTCACTGGCTTACTATACAACTCTATTTTGAAAACAGCTATGAAACAAATGAAAAATGGAGAAATTATAGTTCTCATCAGTAAATGTGTTACAAGCTAATCCCATGAACATGTACTTCCTTTCCCCAACCTATGCAACTTTTCTTTATGAAAAAAAATGCTTAAAATGCTTATCTGAAACGAAAACACATGCAACAGGAAATGCTCCATACGCATTCAACTATAAATAAATTTATCAAAATATAGCTATCTTCAGTGATTAATACATTATTGGCAAAAAGCCACAGATTAGTAATGAAAACATATTATACAGTTATAGTAGTTTAAAAGACGTGGCTCACTCCAGGAACTGCACTTCCCAGACTCAGGTCTATGTTGCCTTATTCGTAATTAACTCTCTACATACGACACAGCTTTACCACTTTTGAGTCCCACCAATTTGTGCAGACCTTTCTGAAAACAGTAGAAAGCAAGCAAAACCACTGCAAAATCCAGTACAAAGGTGATCAGTGCAGGAATTACTTTCATTACTTGTGTATACATCATAAACCTATTAGATGCTGGGAGATGACAACTGAATTCTGCTGCCTCACTGTGGTAGAGAGCTTACCAAGCTCCTACATGGAAGGTGAAAATTGCTCTTTAAGAGCAGACACCTAAATCCAGAGCATACAACTCCTGGATATGTTTACAAGGAAAGTTGACAAAGATTTACATTCAGTGATAGGATGATGTCACCCACAAAATGAATCATAAAGGCACAATAACAATATAAATATAGTGGATATGCTTAACGGGAGCTATACCAGAACTATTAAGCCTTTTAGAATACATAACAAGGGGTTTGGTTTGAAGGTTTGTTTTTTTGAGGGGTGTGGGTTTTTTTACATTTCAAGATTACAACACATGAATTTTAATGCCCTATTCCCAGACAGAAAGGCTTACTGGAACAGATGTCTAGATTTCAGTTTTCAAACGATGCAAAGTAGGATAAATTTCAAGATGTGTATTTCATTATCCTCAGTTCTACTGGACACTGCCATCCACTGCTTCACAAGCTATACATACATGTATGAAACAGCATCATAACTCCACAATCTTGTAACAAACCTCAAGAGCTGTAACTTATAAACTTTCTATAAAAAAGAGCCAGTCTCTTCTACCAAGATTTTATATAGTGTGATCAATTTGTTAAAGTATTTCTTACAGGCTTACTTAAAATTAAACTATATGGAATGTAAGAAATACACTTTGACAAATACCAAATCCTTAACTTTTATGTATCTTCCATAACTGCATCTATCAAGTAACTGGCTTGTTGCACCTTACATAACTAGCCAAGAAAACACATCACTGCTTACTGTATGTTTCTCTCACAAAACTTTTACAATATAAGATTTCATATACAAGTAGAACAGCAACCACTGGCAGTTAGATATTGACAAGTGGAATGATACAATGGATTCTCATTTACAATCAATTTGGAGCTGATATAGAAGGGAGGTAAATGTTAACACAGAGGTGAAGAAGGACCTTCAGGGCATGTATCTCAGCAGCACATAAGCCTGGACTTTGACCATGTGAAACTTAGGTTCATCTCTGTCAATGCACTTACATACAAGGTTATGTCATTCTGATAGGTCATAGAATCAATAAGGTTAGAAAAGACCTCAAAGATCATCAAGTCCAACCTGTCACCCAAGACCTCAAGACTACTAAACCATGGCACCAAGTGCCATGGTGCTAATCCCCTCTTGAACACCTCCAGGGACGGTGACTCCACCACCTCCCTGGGCAGCCCGTTCCAATGGCTAACAACTCTCTCTGGGAAGAACTTTTTCCTCACCTTGAGCCTAAACTTCCCCTGGCGCAGTTGGACACTGTGTCCTCTTGTTCTGGTGCTGGTTGTCTGGGAAAAGACCAACCCCCTCCTGGCTACAGCCTCCCTTCAGGTAGCTGTAGACAGCAATAAGGTCTCCCCTGAGCCTCCTCTTCTCCAGGCTATAGATACAGATGTCCCAGGGTACACCACCAACCAAACAATTGCTTACAATGCTCAGGTTTCCTTTTCTGAATTTTCAACAAGGGCAAGACAAATTCTCTCCACAAACACAGTGTCATCTGCTGCTATAAAACAAGTGGCCAGAAAGCTTCTGCTTGCAAGCATAAAAACACTTGCATGTTTCAAGTCAGATTTTACCAAAAAGTCAGATGTGAGATACTGGAATTCATTAGTATATTGAATTACCAGGTCACAAAAGGGAAAAAAACAGATTCACCTTATTAAGGTACTAGGGCTACCACCTTGTCTGTAGCACTTAAAAGATTATGAATGGAATTTTATTTTCCAGTTTAATCAATTACTCTGCTTTTGTGTATGTAGCCAAAAGAGATTGAAGTACTTATTACAGAATAACATATACAGTGACATGGCTCTTAATCTGAAGAACTGTCCTAAGAGAAGTTGTCTTTCCAGCTTCCTTTTGCTTCTAAACATGCAGAACTGAATGTTGAAGCCTGTGTTTTTGTCACCTTTTTTTCAATTTTATGAAAAGCAAATAGATTTTTGAATTTGCTAAAGATAAGCACTGTTTTAAGTGGAGTTACAGAGATCAGAAGTTCTATTGCTCAAAGCTGAGACTACATGAATTCTCAGTGCATTTCTCCACTTTCTGTTCTCTAACTCTGATGAAAAATGTATGATGTAAAATTAAGAGGCACAATTTATTTACCATTATAATCTAATTACAGCAGACATATGAAGTGTAATGGCAGCACAAGACACCCTAGATTGTTTTTAATTCTGCAGCATTATTACACTGAAGAGATTGTACCAATTCTTAAGTTATTTTCTATCAAAAGAATAGCTGCACAAGTAAAAATGTGATGACTACGCTTGCTTTGAAATAATGAAACAAGAATTTAACATGGAGTAGCTACAATTTGTTATTTATTTCATAAACAAAAAACCTTTTCTTTCTGGAAAAAATCTCAATCATTAGTAAATTAAAACTAGTGTAAATAAATACACTAATAACTGTTTCTTTGAAGTGTGCAAAAGCCATTACAAACCATGATCCTCTAGAACAATAAATGTTTTCTCTTCACTATTATGTATGACAGTTATCAGAATTCCTTCCTACCTAACTCCCAGCCTAAAGACAATCTGTTTCAGTATAATCAATATTCCCTCCCCATCCCTTAACCCACCTTCTTCCTCTCTGGTTAAACCACACATTTGTAAAAGGCAGAACATACTTACCTTGAACCTTAAATTCTACAGAGTGGTCAAAGTATAGAAGTGAGAGTTCGAACCAAGACCCTTCTTAGAACTGTAATTGGGCAAAAGAGAGAGCTGCAGCAGTTCTCAGATTTAGTAACTGCCACACCTTTCTACTACTCATATTCATATTACATATACCTCTGATTTAAGAAGGCTTCTACATAGTTTTTCTCTGTCATTCCCACATCTATACATTCCTCACAATAGTCTGAGAGTACCACTTCACAACCAGTTTCCAAAAGAAACATTAAACATGTTCTATTAGATGAATTCAAGGTCAGAATTCAATTTATTGCATACCCTGAAATAATAAACAACAAAACAAGGACTTTTATGGCTATTTTCTGTTTCTTTCACTTCAAAGTCCCAGGAAGAAAAAACAACAAAAAATGTGTAAAACATTAAAAAAAGTTAAAGTTGCTGTTCCCACACCACAATAAAAACCAAAACCAAACCCCAAAAACCTTAAGCACTCCCCAGATTTCTCAGAACTTCCTCTCTATTCCTAATTACAACACAAAGCTTTGCCAAGATCAAAGTCCTAAAAGGCTGATGTATGCAGTAGAGAAGTCACAGCACCAGAAATTTCTCTTAGACCTACTTTTTGCTGCCTGGCCTGCATCACACATGCTCTTCACAAACGATACTAATCCCTGGATTTCTTGCCACCCCCCTTTTCCCGGAATCCACTTCCTCTTCACCCTTCACCCCAAGCATACCCCTGGGAGACCAACAGCCTCAACACTACTGTTCACAACTTCTGCTGCTCCACTTCCTGGCAAGGGAACACGGCACTGGCTCCCTCTGCAGTATTGTACACGCTATCAGAAACAGCAACACATTTCACTAGTAGCTACCGTGTGAGCTACCGTGTGCCTTCAGGTTACAGAAGTAGCTGGCACTAGTAGCTACTTCAGCTGTGCCCAATTCTTCCCCCTCACCAACCTGAAAAAACACAAAATGTTCACCAAAACCAACATTCACTGCATTATTTGGTTAATCAAGCCAGTCTCCAATGGGCCACCGTATACATGTTTTATGTACACCATACCACAATCTAACAATAAAAGTTTCACTAGTAGGAACTGACAGTTACCGCTCCAGGAACATAAGCAGAAAGTGTAATGGTGAAGCACTCTACTGAACCAGGACCAAAGATTAAATGTCTGAATCACTTCTCTCTACAATAATGGCAAAATAAAAGTAGGGGGGGAAAAAAGAGTGTTTATGTTGCTTCCTTTATAGGCCTGCATCCTGCAGACTAAGTAGAATTAAGAGCAAGTAATCAAGTTCCTTTCCTGGCCAGTAATATTTTTTTTTACAGTAAGACACCACTCTATGTTCTGAGGTAGAAAATATTACTAGCAAGGATACAGTTATTAGTATCTTTTTTAACCTGTCTGCATGTTTATATTTGATGCCAGAGTTGCCTATTTTGAAATTCAGACTGAAAATTGGAACATTTATATTCCCTCTCCTTTATCAAACACAAGCTAAATTCCTACTAGAATTTAAAACAGGAGTTTAAAATAAAAATGCCTACTTTCACTGTTCACATGTACATGGATTCCAAGCACGATTTTGGAAACCCTAGATAACCAGCAATGGCAGCTGAACAAGTAAGTCCATTTGTCATAGAGAAGCTACAGATCCTTCTGTCTAACCATCCAAATGCTGCAGAGGCTTCAGTCATTCCTGTCAAATCAAATTCATGCTGGAAGCTCTGAAGATGAGGCAAACTGTGATAACATGAAGTTATTAACTTATAGGTAATGCAGTCACTGATACCACCCCTTAATAAGGAAAGTCACTAAACCAGCCTTCCAAAACCACAGCAATAGCTTTAAAGATTGGTAAATTTTGAAAGGTGTGAGAACGATAATTTGTGCCTTTGGTTAACAAGGCTCTTCCATTGTCAAGATCTATTCACTTTTGACTTACGAATTTTTTTGAGCTAAAAAGTCTGCAAGGCTCTCAGGTATGCTGAAGTTCCTAGTAGATGTAATAAAACCATGATTTTGCTGGTTACAATGTGATAAAATAACTTTACTTGCCCTATTTTGATTGCTTTTGAAAAGCTTGGCTACTCTTTTAAGAGATCAAAGCAATCCAGAAGGAGTAGCCTATATTTCCATGTATTGACACTTATGTAATTCCTATAAAAAAAAAAAAAAAAGATGATAGATATTAAGATAAAGGTCTGCATTACAAAAAGAAGTGGAATTAATATCTCAAAACCGTTTGGAGATTTACTACATCAGATATGTTAGGAGAAAACACATGTAAAAGAGAGGCTGAAGGACTGAAGAATTGTCTTTCTGAACTCTTCAGTGCTCATGCAACTTCAATTTATCTCAAATAAACTGAAAAAATGCTGTCTGCAAAGTTCACTTCTCTTGTATAAAAGTAGAAGAGTACAATATAATTTTTGTGATACCTTGTCCTTCATGCAAGGGCTTCAATCCTTGCAGTAGATATGCATGTGACACTAAAACAACTGTAGTGTTTTGATGTAGCCCGAAGTAACAACATCAGGCACAGGCCTTCACATACTCTCTATTATTACTAATTGCATCAAAAGCCACAACAGAGTTTGGTTTTTCAGCCAATGAGCATGAGCACGAAGACACCAAGCAAAGGACCAAGTAATAATAAAACCGGCAGAATTCTTGCAGCCACACAAGCCTTACTAAAGCACTAACAAATATGTTGCTACAAGTACTTTAAAAGACAATAAGCCATTATATTTGCACCAAAATCATAAACAATCAATTTTCTCTGCTGTACTTAGGAAATATAAGCAGCAGAAGGACAGGCATCTTTTTCTCTGAATAAACATTTCAAAACCTTGTTTTCTGCAATAGTAACAAAACAGTAAAAAACAGTCTGTATCAACAGATAAACTAAACTAGCTGTTATGTAGACTTCTTCAGGGTCAAGTAACACCTCAGAGACTTAAGTTACAATACTTCAGCACAAGGACCAAACATCATCATTCATTTCAGCACATCAACCAAAATAAACCGGCTCAAAGCTCCACCCCTCAAATCCCTACATACCTGTCCCTGTGAGGTTGCACGACTTCTATCTTGCGTACGCTGATTAGAAACTGATGAATGCCAAGGATGGATCTGACTTTGAGACTGTGCCCGAACAAGATCAGACGACTGTGTTACTTGCTGTGGGGCTATATGATGTTCTAGATCGTGCTCTAAAACATGGCTTGTGCTATCCTGAACAAATGCAGAATCATCAAACTGTGGCAGGAGGTCTTCCTGAAGAAGGTCATCTGGGTCAAGTCCTGTAAACGGTTCACTGTGACTCTCAACTTGATGAAGTAAGTTCTCATCTAAAGACGTAAAACCGTTGCTTTCAATAGGGTCAGTGAAATGGCTTATCTGAGAAGTGGAACCAGTAGAAGCTGGGAAATTAATATTCACAGGAGAGAGTTTTGAACTACTAAAGTTGCCCTGAGGATGTGCAGAATGCAACATTTGAAAACTATTTGAATTCAAGGGTGTATTAGGATTCAACATGTGCTCAGCTGTTTCTTGCTTGGTCCCTGTTTGAGATGTAAAGGCATCACTTCCAGTGAAGTCAGAGATAGAGTGCGTCTGCTGGCTAGTAGAAAGAGCTGTTGTAGACTGAAGAAGGCTGGTAGGAGAAATGTGGTTATTAGAGTAAGGATAAGGAGATGAAAATTGTTGGCTATTATTGACAGAACATGGAGTAATAGTTGGAGACTGTCCATCAAAATTTCCTTCTTGATTCCCACAAAAATGTATTGAAGCACTTGCAGTTTGAGAAAACTGTTGAACAGACAGAGGCTGCTGTGAAGTTGATGGATTAGAAACCGAAGGTGGGTGGTTAACACTGACTCTGAGAGAAGTAGATACATTAACTTCCATGAAGTCTTTTGGCTGACTCAGAGCATCTTGCCCCGTGTTGTTTCTGCTTTGTTGTGACCGTAGCGAGGCACACTGATGCTGCGGTTCATTAGCCTGAAATAAGGCAAAGTCATGGTGTGCTACAAAGCTTTTGTTTTGCTGCATAGACTGAGAATGTCCTTGGTGAAAGGGGGACCCATTTTGATTCGTAACAGTTGTGGCAGTTTGATGACCCCACATAGGACTACCATCAGCCACATCTGGAAACATTCCATTAGACTGGTTTTGCGGATGAACTGGTGAGCAATTGAATTGAGAGTGTGGGGACAAGACGTTGTCAGCTGAGCTATTAAAAGACTGATTTACTGAGTGAAGTTTCAGTGTATCATACTGATTCAGCTGATCAAACTCACTCATCTTTTGCTGATTTTGAGCATCTTGCACATGGTTCAGTGAGTCTATGTGCAAAGGTTCAAATTCTGCACCCAAATTCAATTCATCAACAAGTGAAACAGGTCCAGATTGAACAAAGGCATCATCTGACAAACCTTCTAAGGTCTCACTAAAAAGATTGGCATCATCAAAAAAATCCATCATAGGATCAGTCATCTTGCTAAGTCTGTACTGCTTTTTCTCTCAACTCCAAATGGAGTCAATTTTGGCTCTCTGCAGTGAACAGAAAAAAACGACATCCAGCAGTCACCATCTTATCCAAGGCATGCCAACATCCATTACTGCTTCTAATGAAACATTCGTCTTAAAGTGTTAAAGCATCCTATGGGAGAGGAAAAAAAAAAATATATCACTTTCATGACTCTCCTCATCACTCCTTCCCCTCCCCAACACTTCTGCAGATTTTTGGTATTTTGTTCAAACCAAGTTATTTTTGCTTGTCATCAATGCCTCATGCAGCATTTATTGGGTTTGTGCCTTATGTAACTCAAGTACTATTTGGTTTTTTCAGTGTACCCTATTATCTAAGCACAACTTTACAATCTCCTTTGCCATTTGCACTGAAGCTACTAAACTGTTATAGAATTGTGGATTTTAGTAGTCCAGAATTAAAATTTGTTTATAGAAAGAAATCATGTAACATAGAAAATGCACACAAACATTCTGTATGTTAAAACAAGGCTTGAGAGGTTATCAATTACATTTTAAAACAAAGCTACCTTAATTACAGTAGGAAAAGCTTGAGTACTGTCTCTTCTATTTCAGTTGCATTAACAAAGACTGAAAAACTGTATTTTATTTCAATTAAAGACATAACAGAACTCTTATTTATAGTAAAGACAAGAGGATGAACACAGTCAAAGATAAGCACAGGAAGAGAACTACCTTTGGCTCAACATAGTTTACACACTTACCTAGTTTGGAAACACAAAGTGGTTTTGGTTTTAATTTATTCTTAGCATCACCAATGACTTAGCTTTTAAGCTAGAGGAGCTGAAAAGGCTGGTTTCACTTGAGACTAAGAACTTGCACATTTGTAGTACAATCAAACAGAATGAGAAATGAATGGAATTGCATGTCTGTGGTAAATGACTTCCTCAGATAACTAGTAAACCTCCAGAATAGAGGAGCAATCACTTTAAATGAGCATTTTCATGGGATAGTAATTCCTTTAGCCCGTCTATGCATATATCAAATTGCTATGAAGAAAAAAGGGAGAGAACAGCCCCAATTTTAATTCCTGACCCTACTACTAAAGGTCACCTTGATGCTCTCTTTCTCCATTACAATTGCAATTCTTCACTAATGAATTCTCTTACAAATTTAGCGTAAGATCCTTCCAGAACTGGAGACCCTGAAAATCTGCAATATTCTGACACGCAAGATTCACGGTGGACCTATACGGTACAAAGCAGTCTTGTGACAAGCTGATGAAAACCTGTTCTGCTTATATTCCTATTCCACTCAATGTGCTGTGACCATAGTCAGAATAAAACCTAACCTAACTTCATTAGCATATTTTAAAACTCGGGTCAGATGGACAAATGAATCCTCTATCACACTGCAAGAGACCAATTGGTGACATCTATCAAGTATGGATCGGTATGAGTGTAAATTACTATGTACAGAGGTACAAGCAAGCTCTGAAGACGACACAGAAGTTTAGGAAGATGACATCTTAGCATAGCAAATTAGCCTTGGATTCCAGATGATGCATCTTTGTGTCCCTTTACATTGAGTATCTGTGACAAAAGTTACACTTCTTTTAAAAACTAATTTCAGTATTTTTAGGATTAAATTCTCTACCATTAGTGTATACTTACTAATATTAATCTTTACTCAAAGACAGCAAGTTCATTCCACAACGTCAATGCTTGAATCAATCTAACACAATAAATGAGCACCACAATGTAAGTACAACCTCATGAGGCAACTGAAGGACTGCAATTGTACTTTTTATCAAGGTAGTGTCCCCTATCAGCTAGAATTACTTCAAGATTTACTAACTAAAGGACATGCAGTCAACTTTGAATTTTCCACAGCAGATACTGTTTTCTTCTTTAAACACAATGGAACCCAGAGGCATCCAGCAATGTTTCTGAACAGTATTTACTTTCTCCTGTTGCATTTTAAACTCTAAAGCTTGTACCAAACAAACTGATTTTATGTAGAGAGAACTAAGCCACAGAGACTAATTCTATTACTACTACAGGGCAAACTACTATCTAACAGCTATGTAACAAAATCATACACTGGACTTAACTATTTTAGAAACAACAAAAAAGAAACAAAAACCCCCACACAACAAACCCAAACCAAACTCCTGCCCAACATAAAGCTTTGTAAAATTTACTACCAGGTAACATCAACACTGTCTCCCAAGTTAAACTGAAACATATTTCAAGGTTTGTAATCTGTAGATATGCTAAAGCATCTAAAATCTGAACAGAATTTTTGTCCAGGCTGTCATCTGTATCATTTCATGTCTTAAACATAGTGGTAACATAGAAGCATTCCGTTATTCTGCAGACATACTTAGAACAGAAAATTCTCCCAGCTCTTGCTTTGTTTTGTTTGGAAGTTTTTTGTTTGTTTTGGTGTCAGTTTGTTATGGGGTTTTTTGGTTGGTTTGGGTTTCCCTGCATTTGTTTGCTTTTGCTTTGTGGGGGGTTTTGTGGCTTTTTGCTTGGTTGTTTTGTTGTTGGTTGTTTGTTTGGGGGTTGTTTTTTTTTTTGCTTTGGTCCCTATTCATTGAACAGAGCTTCTACACATTTTTTAATCTACTAGTTCTTAAAAGATGTATTTAAAATTAAAGATTTAAACCAAAGTACCAGAAAAGGAGAAATGGTATTAAAATAGCTCTTACAAGTCCAAGTGAATGAAAAAACACTAATTTCTGCATAACACATTTTTCATTTAAAAACCAAACAATGTTGTATTCCATATGGTCTAAAGCTATCTTTTTAAAGACAGACAGAATATAAGTCAATGCACTATTGTTGTTCCTTTTCACCTGCAAGAGAACCTCTCACATGCTATACTGTAATTTAAACTTCACTTACTACAGTCAAAGGTCCAAAAAGGCATAAATGTAGCCACAGCTAGGGAAGACTTCTACATTATATGCTTGAAATGTGTGTGGGGGTTATTTAGGGGTTTTGTTTCATTTTAGGAAATCAATGCAACCAGGCACAACAAACTTGCCTCCAAACAAGTGATTTGCCAAATAGACTGAAAAAAATGACTGTATTTGCTAAGTTCTAGGTAGCACAGGACCATGTGACAGGTTTGGGCTTTGTAAGATTTGCCCATCTAGTAGCAGAAGGAAGACTGTGTTGAAAGAGGTAGACAGTGTGTTAAAACAACAGATACTCAAAAAATCTTGACTATTTCTATGTTAGAGACATTCCTGCCCCCAGTAGTGAAAATAAAAGACAATTACACTGTCATTATTTGTCAGATTTAATTATAAACGAAAGCTTTAGCAGAGCTCAAAAAGCTGCAGTAAATTAAATAATACAGAAGTTACTTTCCACTGATGTGTCAATATAAATGATATTCTATTATAGATTTAAAGATCAATGTACATGCTGAATTTAAAATGCATAGAGAAACTGCACAATTTCCTCAAAATCCAAGAAACACAGAACATTAAAAAAGAACATTTAGACATTTAATAGAGATGAACTCCTTTATTCTCTAACACAAAGAAGTAAGTCTTTTACAAGAGTACCATGACAGGGGAGATGGAACAAGATGATCTCTAAGGTTTCTTCTAACCCAAACCACTCTATGATTCTATGGTATCTGCAGCTAAACATGGACTGAAAAGATGCATTTTCTTTTATTGGTATCACTAGAATTAGGGGGGAAAAAAAATGTTTGGTAGTTTTTATTTCATTAACTAAAGAAATGCACATCCAATGATATATATAAACATGCACTCATTTTAAAATTGCTTTTCATTGGTATGTATTTAAAATTATTTTGAGTAATGAGCCATCATCCCTTTAGTAAAATCATACCCTCAACATCAGTTTCATTGAGAATTCTATTCTGATATAGAGTTCACAGATGTCATGCTCAATACTCAAAAGATAGCTCAAGTGCCTTGTACATTGATTTGAAGATTAGGAAGATAAAGGCATAAAAACTGATGGTCTTAAACTAAATTCTGGGTACTGTGTTCCAGTCCATAGCTACAGCTCCAAAAAAATAAGACCATAAACCCAGTGCAAACTGGCTTGTGTGTGCATGTCAGTCATTTAGAGTAGTCTGTTTTCATGCCTATGCTGGTTCCACTTGCATCAACCAACTCACATAACTGTTTTCCTCCATCTCTACCTCCCAGACAAACTCCCTTTTACCAACTCTCCTCCTTTCTCAGAGATAGCCTCTGAGAAACAAACTGAAGATTCATAGGGAAAAAAATATTCACCAACTGTTAATTGTTATGGTCATTCATAAAAGTTAAGTCCACCATGACAAATGACATTTCACTTGGAAAGAAAAATCCATCTTCCAGTGCAACTCCAGACAAATGTCTACCATTCTAAGAGCTGTTTGCCTTTACTGTCAATAGGACAGCATCCTTACTGATATCAGTTTTGCTGGACAGAGCAAAACCACACCAAAGAGAATGTGTATCACAGAACTCTGGATAAAACAGCATAATATCACAAAGTCCCACAGCATATATTTGGGCTACTTATTATACCTCAAGAGGTTAATTTTAACATTGATTTTTAACTTGATATGAATTTATCAAATCTCAAACCAGTATTTCAGCAAACAGTGATTAATACATGGAGAGAACACATTATAACAAGTTCTGTATGAAGTTATCTTAGCTGTTTTATTTAGAGCTCTACAATTAAAAATACTAGTAGCGTTTAGAAAAACGCACGCTTTCCAGTAACATTTTTGTGCTGTTTTGTTCTGCTGTTTTGAAGTGGAGTTCCATAGTACCACAACATTTCTTCAGCAGAAATGTGGTTTCCATCACCAAAAAGAAGTGGATTTTTGAATTGCACAAAATTCAGATCCTTTCCTTTAGTTACTTTCTAGCACTGAGCTCCTTTCTGCCCAAAACTCCAAACTCAATGTATGTATGGTGTGGTGACAATTAGAGGATGTAGAACTTTTGGAAATACCAGAAAAGCAATCTCAAAGCACAGACCACTTTCTGAATTACTTATGTATATACCACCATGCTGCTTATTTGTAATATTAAGAGGTTGAATAATTTACAGCATTTACACTTAGATACATCAACTCCAAAGTTTAATCATTAGCTTAAGGCAAAATTAAGAGCTAGCACAGGCACCTGAAGAGCCTTGTACTCTAAAGCTATCTTGATTAACCTATAAAGACATAAAAGTTGCTAAATTCTTCTAAATTTAAACCCTGTTACAAGATATTACAGGAAATTGCCCAAGTTAAGACAAAAAAGTATCCTTACCCATGAATATAGAACACATCTCTTGAATGAGGAATTAAGAAGCTCGGAGATGTCCTTTAAATCCAGATGGATACCTCATCATTACACCTGAAAATGAAGCAAGGTGAACAAATTACACCACAACTGAAGTATTGCATTTGAATGTATACTCCTGAAGTTAAACTGAAAACTTTGATACCATAAAACAAGAACACCAGAATTTTTATACAATAGTAGCCATGACTTTACAAATGTCTGACAAATAGCCAAGCAAAGTGCTCCTCTTGCTGCTGAAAAACAATCCCACTCTATAAATCTCTATGGTTGAAGGGTAGAATTCTGTGCCAGAACATTAACAGCTTCAGAGCAACTTTAAGACACAAAATAAAGACAAGTTAAAAAAGAAAAAAAAAAAAGTTTGGAGGTTTGGTTTTAAACCTGTCAATGCAAAAAAGCCCTGCACGTATTACCTTTCAGCATCAGCATGCTATGGCAGCATAATGACAGATGAACTTGCAAATAAGAATTGACACTGCCTTTCTAAGGGAGCATACTTGCATGACAGTTTTATCCTACTCCTTGCCTTGACAGTAGGTAGAAGACATCAACTTCAAGAGGTTCTCTTTGAAAGAGGCTTAAAAATCTTACACAGTGTAAGGGAAAATATACATGGGGTAAAAATAGAGAAGCCTCAACGCAAACAGGAACGTCCTCTAACTTCATGATTCTATGATTAAAATACAGACAAAAAGTTAGTATATGAACTTACACTCTGCACCAGTGTGTTCTTCCATAGACAATGCTACCCTATCAAACCCACAATGACTTCATGACTTTCTCCAAGGCTGAAGATTCGCCTCGCCCTAAATAGATCCTTGGTTACAAACACTTAAACAGCTTTGCAAGACTATTCAAACACCTCAGTCTTTAATCTTTATTAGAAGATAGCACATATCACTGCAGTAAAAACAGATTTTAACACAAAGATTATTTCTTCTCCATACATCTTTCAGATAATGTTGTAGCTTATGTCAAAGATCACTGCTATCAAAAGTTTGTAATGTTCCTGTAAAAAATTTTATTCAGTACTAATTTGGTACAAAAATTATTATACTTATTCCTCCTTTATTATTCAGTAACTTCAACTCACTCCAAGGTTGCTAAACTGTCTCTGCTCTGCATTGACAAAGACATTTAAGTAACATACAGAGATTTTTTTTCTAGAATTTTTAAACAATAAACATGAACACAAAATATTTCAGTGCAGCTTGCTCAAGTACTTCCATCTTTGTTTGCTGTCTATGAGAAGTGATGTGAATTTTGTATCAGAACAGCCAGAAAACTTCCTCTAGGTGTTCTCTTCTTTTTTTCTAGACTGGCACTCCTACCATGCAAAAGTCCTCCTCAAATCCAGAAATTAGAATCAAGCTGGAAATTATTTAACTGTCAGGCTTTATGCAGCATTTCATTATATTAATTCCTAAACTTCTGTTTACTTACATGTTCTTTCTTGACTTAAACAGTTACAGCATAGACGGTTTACAATATTTTAACAGAGGTATTAGAAAATTTGGTTTTATTTGAAAAAACCCAACAACATTAAAAACAAACAAAAACCTGAAAACTTGCAAGCAAGTAAATGAAGAAACCTAATATATCTGCAAATACCACATAATACAAACACTGGCCCTCAGCTGGATTTCTCAGGAATCCTAAAAATTAAGAATGAAAAGATGTTTCTTACTCTTTAAAAGTGTCCACTTGCTTGAACAGCTTCCAATATGGAGACAACTGTGGAGTACTTAAAAGTCTGAAAAATCCTATGTTGAGGGAAAAAAACAAAACAGAATGAAATATACATTCACCAGATCTACAACGCATTATTCTAAATGTAAACATAAGAAATACTTCTGAAAGCAGAAGAACCACTAATAATTATACTAAGTGCAAAGAAGAAAGCCACACAAAAGGAACTTGAAGCTCTCACAAGAAGCAAAATGGGATGAAACTCCATAGCTTCTCAAATAAGCTATACTGCATGTGAATCTTTAATTACATAACACATATACATACATACATATTTACAGGTAAGTGTGATATGGGAGAAAACCATTCTGTGAAGTCTCCTTTGGAAGAGTGTTAATGCTGGCTTTTAAATCTTGAATTGGAAAATGAAGATATACAGGATAGCTTGTACTTTGTTAAACAGAGCTGCAGTTGTAACAAGCGTGCCTAGGTAGGTATTAAGCTATCCTATTTCAAAATTGTCTTTCCAACTAATATAGTTTCTTCATAAAACACTGAAAAATACACATTTCCCTAAGTGCACATGGATCTCCTTACATTCTTGATGGAATCCTAAAGCACTACTATTATTAATTAAAAATTTCTGAACAATAGTAACCTCTCTCATTTTGGACACTAAACCACATAATTTTATATGCATTCATTGGTGTAACTGGAAAGAAACTACTAATTTCAATTAGTTTAGAATAACCACTTTACCCCAGTTTCTTTTTTTTCAAAAAACATCATGTCAATCTAATAAAATAGTTGTGTCCTTTTATGTCTTCAGTCTTTGCAAAGACCTTTAAAACATTCAACTTTCTTCACCTCCCTGCCCTTAAAACAAAACAAAACACGTACTTGAATCACCTGCTTCAGCATACAGTCTCACAATTTAGTTTTAACCTTTCCTCTTGTTAAACAAACCCACTAGACTTTGCATGACAATGGATGAGGTATATACATACATTCTATTTTGTTATTTAGATTTTGTGGGCATTAATTGAAATACAGGGACAATTATAATATGGTGAAAGACAACATATTAATTTGCCACAAAGCAAGAAAGATAGCAAACGTCTGGAGAAGCTTCTGGAAAAGAACAAAGTTTACCCCTGGGCTAGTTTTAGTGAAAATAAGAAGTTGTGGAGTTTGGCCACAAGACTACTGAAGGAAGCTATACTAGTAACTAGTTCTTCTCCTCAAAAATTGTGGTCATTTTGTTTCTCCAAAGTGTATTTGTGAAGACTTTCATACATTTCAGAACTCCAGTAAGTTCCTGCTTATTTTTCTAACACACACAAGAAAATTTGCCATGTTCTTCAAGTTTGCATGCTGCTAAAACCCACTTCTTTAAGAGACTGGCACAAAAATCCTAACATTATCTGTGCAAAACAGGCAAGTCTCTTTTTAACCCCTTTAGCTGTCAAGAGAGTTAAAACAACATACACAGTGTAACATACTTCAATTTACATTTTACTTCTGGTCACTAGAAACATAGTTACACAAGCTTCATTTTAAGTTTAAAAAGATCTTGGTGCTGTTCAGATTTCTGACCCAAGTTTTCTAGAGTTTCTATAGTTTTGTCAGAAATTTCAACATTGCACCTTAAATTAGACCTCCAAAATTTGTTTCTGAATTCTAGTATCCTTCCTGAGGACCTGCATTGCCATTTTAAGATGTAGAAACACATCTGCATTGAAAAAAACAAAACCCAAAAAAAACCCACAACAAACCCACAAAAAAACCAAACCACACCAGAAAAAAGCCTTCTCATTTTCACATGTGACCTAAACCAAGATTTCATTACAAACCATCAGAGACAGAAGACTTGACAGCATCTGATAATATACTAAGTTCCAATAATGCTCATGTTCTAGCCTGACAAGCATCTTTGTGAACTACTGCAAATTTATAATCTGGAAGTGCCGACTAGAACAATGTAAAGGATCATGTCTAACAGATACCTATGAATCATGATCTATGAGTACAGGCTAACAGCTGTGAAGACTTGACACTGACAGATTGAAGTCTTCCTTGTGAAAAAAGGAGCACAACTTCAAGTCTTGACACAACCAGATTAGGATATCATGACAGTACTCTACTGAAATGAACAGGTTCAGACTTCCCACTCCATCCTACATTAGCTGGCACAAGGAGTTTCATCTATAACAAGAGGTCTGTATCTTCCAGTGATAAACTACATAGAATTTTTATGTTATTTTTAAAAACCTGTTTCTAAGGAGATTAGATACATAAGTTTTTCCAAAAAGTTCCTCCCAGGCACATGTTAAGCATGTGAAGTTTGTGATTTGTTTAATATGCTCTTCTTAAATTTGAAAATCAATTAATAGTGGTAACAACTCAAGGAGAACAACAGAGAGAGACTCCTGACAACTTCCACTGTATCATCAATACTCTGCCAGGAGAGTCTGGCAAAGCAGACTTTCAAAAACCTTCCCTAGTTAAACAAGACAATACCTATCTGTTCCTCAAGGGTTTCTACAAATCAAATCTTAAAAACTTACCAAAAAAATCTGGCTCTGAAGCAGAATTTTAGTTTTGCAAAAAGTACTTCCAAAAATGACATGCAGAAGCCAGGAATCAGGCCAACTGTCTCACCTAGCACTGTTGTTTATGTTGGTGTAAGCCACTAACCACAATGGCTTTACTACAGGGTAGTTGAATGCAAAATACACCCTCCTTAATTCTCAGATTTCTTCTAACATATGGAATATAGATAGGTAGATTTTCATGCCATTATACAGATGGAGTATTTCTGAAGCTTCAAAGTTTCTTCATCAGGGTGCTAAGTATCAAATATAATGAAGTCATTTACTCTTAAAAAGTCAATTGAAGAATAAATTTTGGAGGAATCCCTGAATGACCCAGATACAAGAGCTAACCAACTTTTTAATACTGGTCCTGCAACACAACAAAAAAATCACCCAAGAACGCACTGCAGATGGAAATAATTTGGTAAGCACAATTACTACATTTTCTAACATGACTCAGATAAAGAATAAACTTAAAATTACTATTTGTCTTCAGAAAAAAGAAAGGGAATATTTTCCCATCTTTCTGTAAATGTTTGCTGTAAAGATTAAAACAAAAACACATATCTTAAAGAAATATGTATGTACACTGGTGACCTAAAGGAATGGCAATTTGGTGTCTCTGTTCATCTGTATGAATGAAGTTGAAGAGCTCAACTCATTTGCTGAAAGAGAGATGGCAAATCATAACACTATAATCCTGATGAATTCTGAGGTTTTTAAAAAAGCTTCCTCCCTTGTAACTGAAATGTGAACACAGTTCCACGGCGCTGCCCAAAGCAGCCTTGTTAAGGCTCTTTCCAGAGGTAGCTCTGTATCCGTCTTTAATAATTTTATATATATCTACCTATGTGTGCTTTGAAGGTACTAAGATGCTAATGTTTCTGAAGTCAAGCTATAGCTTTACTACCAATATTATTCTAAACAAATTTCATTTAGAGTTGGTCTTCTGCATGTTTTCAACGCTGCAGTTACTCCAAACCATGGTCATTAGAAGACACATTACACTTTCTTCATGTCATTCTTCATTGAAAAATACTGCTTATGAAATGATCTCTCCTCCCTGCACTATTGTAAATATTAAAGTTGCATGTTCAGCCTGTCCAACTTTTGGCCAGATAATTCTCACATTTAGGAATTGGACAGACAGACAAAATAGAAGACATTTCAGCCAGTGCAAGAGCTGTAAGCTTTCCAGTGGTTGCATCAGCAAAATAATTCTTTCTCAGCACCATAGTTTGTTTTGTTGAAGGGAAGAGAGGATACTACAATAATATCCTAAATTTCCAATAATGCTATCAATTCTCAAATATTTGACTACACAGATGGTTTCTCCATCATCCATTCATGTGTACAGAGAGACCCAGCATTCCTAAAGCAATTCCTAAATACAAGAAGAGCACTAAAAAAATAGAGTAGGAGTACACTACATGAGCCAGAGTAAGTGTGAGACTTCCAAGTGGTCATTAAGCTGATAGCTCCATAGTTTGATAGAACTGAGACACCATTACAAGGACAAATATAGAAGAGTCAGTGGAATATAAAGTACCTAGTTTGATTAGAAATGAAACTGAGTGTCGAGGCCTATTGAATTTCAGTTAAACACAGTAAAGTGGATGATCTATGATCAGGAGTGTCAGATACTACTGACAATTTAGTTCATATACAATACTGCAATTCAGTGATGAAAAGGATGATGCCATTCAACTCCACCACATCCAACTTATCCTCGTCCTAAACTGCATGTCAAAGAACAACGGTGCAGTATTTGAACATGGGTTTCTACAAGACTGATAGAAAAAATGCACTGTAAGGAATTGGGACCCAGAAAATATACAATTGCCCATCCTACCTGAACTTTTCCAGTGTTTGATGGATACATATGCTACAATGATGAGGAAACTTCTATTGTAAAATTCTAACATGCACACAAAAACATAAATCTTAGAACTATCCCCATAAATAAGTACAAAAGTGCATCTATTTACTTTATAGGATGCACAATCAACACAATTTTAGAGCAGCATGTCAGTCTTTTTGTTTAAATCTGTCTGCATCACTAACTTCTCTCTCTCTAAAAGGAAACATGGAACAATGCCTGTTTTAGGGCCTCTATAGTCTCTCAGTAGTGGTTCATGTCATACATCTTTCAGATAACATCACTTAAAACACTTTTAAAAAACCACACTGTGCTTTCATCAACATTCTCCATGATTCTTGGACTAATCTTCAGCAGCATTTAGCACCAGCAACTCACATCAAATGAGCAGGTGCTGAGATTCATCAAAATTCATGAAAATGTTTAAATCCTATTAATTTTACAGTAAAAATGACTTATTTACTCAGTGTGACGTTACTAGAGCTTCACCATGAAGGGCAGTATAAATTTTTATAAATAAAACTACTTGGTTAAATACAGGCAAGTCAAGTAACAGAAATTAAACCAGTGCAGTAGCACTTAGGTACTTGCCCTCATCATCATGTAAATGCAAAGCAAATTGATGCAACTTACCCACCAACAGAGGAAAGAAGTAAGTACTAATCTACTTCACATTAATGTTGGACAGTTCACAACGAGCAGTAACCATAGCACTGCTGATTATCTAAAGTTCACATCCTACCTTACTTCCCACTAACTTTTCTGTGTGTTCTTGATTTTTATGCAGGGCCTGACACACAAATCTCTGAATTGGTTGACTTTCAAGAACATGAATATTGCTTTTCGCTCTTTGGGTTACAAAACCTGGGCATTAAGTCCATGGTGCTTTGGAAACCTCATCCACCAGATTCAGAACAAAGAAAAGGTTATTTTTAACTGGAGGTGCGAGAGGTTGGGAGTGTGTAGAAACTCTCAGTAAGTAAAAATTGAAAGATACTACTTTTTGCTCTGTCAACAGTTAAAGTGTACAATAGAAATAGGTAATTTACAATTCTTTACCCTATGAAAGAAGCTAGGACAAAGTTATCTATGCACAAATAAATTACAACTCAGAGACAGGCTAAAAATCCACATGCTTCTCAAAGCTAACTGAATGTTAACATTCTGCCTAAAATGCTAATCATATTTACATCTGCATAGAAATGATTGCATTTAAAACAAGGTGAAATAATTAGTTTACTTCATACCTGCCGAATGGGAACTTGATGGTGTCTAAGGACATATGTTTAAGAACAGATGCAGAAAGCTCTTAGGACTGATGGGCCTAGTTTTCCTGAGAGAAGAAGATTACTTTGTACAGTTACTTCTTAAGAAGTCTCAAAGAATGACACAGGAGGAAAACTAGAAACCTTATCCCTTTACACAGATGTTCACTTTGTTCCCCAAGAGCTCACTTTATAATACCACAGGGTTCAGATCTCTTCTACATAAGGGAGGGAGACTGAGCTGTATTTTCTCACACTGATAAAGTTAAACAGCTTTCAAGAACTGAAGAAAGTTTTTAGTTGCCAAAGACTCAAGGCACCTACAAAGATAGTGAGAAGTGCAAACTATTATTTATAAAGTGAGTGTATGCATCAACCTCGAAGTCAATGCTATACAGCCAAATGAGAACTCAAGGCTCTCTTCACCTGTTTATCCTTACTCTCAAAACTTTGCTTATGAAGAGGGAATGAAAAGGTTTTAACATTTCACTGCCTTAAGCATCAGTAAGAAATAGCATAATTTCTCAGTCTGCTACAATAAAGATGCATGCCACCTGTCCAATCAGTGGCATTTAGATTCAGTACCGAGCTAACCTCCAAGTCCTCTCCTTGCCATTCCTAAAACATGCAGTTTGTGGCTTCTACCTGGAAAATGCAAGTCCATAAATTTCAATCGTGCACTTTCACAGCCTAGTCCCTTTTTAAGCCTCCTCCCATGCAGTGGAAACCTGCAGCCATGTGCCAATGGCTCTTCTCACCCCAGAAATGTTCCAGCCCAGGAGCACAGCATACTGCATGCCCATTTCCATCTTTTCCAGACACACCTCATCCAATGTCAACCTTCCCCTTCCATATTCTTTTCTCCAGCTCCCACGTTTTCTGCTGTCATGGATTCAAGCCAGTGGGCTGCCACACTCAGCTCCTCTTTTACCTCCTACTTCTTTGCTTGCCCTAGGAAATTATTTTAATTCCTCCCTCTGCCCACTTCAATTATCTTGCGTGGTAAGAAACCAGGTCTAACATTGCCACTTTTCTGCCAGTGAGGGTGTCACATCCCTTCCTTGCCATGCAACCCACTTCCTAAACGACATAAGGTGGCTGGGGATCTTCTTACCCTACCTTCCTCCCCCAATTCTTTCCTCCCACTGCCACATTTTGGCTGGGGAGAAAGAAGGAGATCCAGTCTTTTCCTCCGACTTCCCTGGGTAGGAGACCAGCCCTCTTCCCTTCACCCTGCCACCTTTCCACCTGAAATAGGCCAGGGGCAGGACACCCAGCGTCTCCTCCACCCCACTACCTAGGGAAGGCCTAATTCCTCCCCTCCAAACTTTGCCCCACTCGACCCTCCGCCAGTGGGCCCCATGCCGCCTCCTCAGTGTTGCAGGGCAGGGAGCACGGGGTCGGCGGGGTCCGCATCCTTGGGCGCCCTCATCCGACCCGCCGTCTCCATCCCCGCTCCACCCTGGCCGCCCCAGGAAAAGCTCGCCTCGCTGCCGCCCCCGTTCCTCCTCCCACCTCCGCCGAAGCTGTGCAACGGACCGGCCAGGCACCCTGAGTCCGCCGGTTCCGCCACCGGCGTCGGCGAGGGGCGGAAGCAGGTCAAGGCGCGGCAGCGGGGAGAGCCCGGGCTGCGAGCAGGCCGCAGCGCGCCGGCCCCCGACAGGAGGAGGGGCGGGGAGGGGGCTGACGGGGCGCCGGGGCCAGCCGGTGTCTTCGGCACCTGGAGCGCGGCCTGTTCCGGAGGTGGCGGGGAGCAAGCCCGTCCCTTCGCACGTACTCACCGCCGGGTTCGCCATTACACGGTGGCGGCAGCGCCTGGAGCCGCCGCCGCTGCCCGGCAGGAGGCACACGCGCAGGGAGGAGAAGGAGATGCCCCGCGCCTGACAGCTCCCCGCCGGGGCGGCCTCGGATAGACACGGCGGCTCAGAGGCGGCGGCAGGAGCAGCGGCGGCGGCTTCCCTTCCCTTCCCCTCCCCTCCACCCCGGGGATTCCCCCCCCGCCTCCCCCCCCCCCCCTCCGGGCGCCCAGGGAGTCGCTGGCCGAGGGCGGCACTTACCGGGTGGCGGGGTGGCTGGCGCAGGCCGAGAGAGGCGGGCGTCGGCGGAGCGGGCGAGGGCGGTGCGGCGTGCTGGCTCTCCTCCTCCCGCCGCCCACTGCGCAGGCAGGACGGGAGGGGCGACCGCGCTGTGGGCGAAGTTTCACCCGCTCGACGCCGCGACCCCACCGGCCCCAGCGAACCCGCGGGGACAGGCTGGGGGGTGCATTTGCATATTTGTCACCCCCGCGCTGATTGGCCGCCCGCGCGGGGGCCGCCGCCGCGCGCTGACACGGCGACAGGGGAAGGGAGGGGGGAAAGGAGCGAGCGGGGCGTGAGTGGCGGCGGGGCCGGAGGGAGGGGGCCCGCCAGCGGGGGTTGGAAGAGGAGGGCGGAGTGAGGCCGCGGGCAGGGGAAGGGGTGTGCGCGGGGAGGAGTGTACGCGGGAGGCGGGGAGGGAAAACGGGAGCGTGCGAATTTCCTTCTCGAGACACCTTCACCTCACGCCGCAGCCCCCGCGGGAGGGGGCAGCCCTGAGCGAGGGGGGGGGGGGGGGCTGGGGTGAGCCGCTGCTGAGCCGATAAAATGGTGTGTGAGCCGATCCAATATGGCCCCCTTCGCTGACAGAAGCCAATCCTGGGCGCGTTTACTCTGGAGGCTCCGGCAGAGGCCAAGCCCTGCTGTTGGCGGCGCCCCCGCCGAGTGGAGACCGCCGCGGCGCTGGCTGGAGCTATGCCCACCCGGAGTGCCAGCCTCTGGGCGGCGAGGGGAACGGGGATTTTCCCTGGGAAAGGAAACTCGGAGCTCCGGCATGTTTCCGCGAGGCGCTCACGCAGTGGCTGTCGGCGGCTTCCGCATGACGAGCGCGCGGGCGGCCCAGCAGCGCCTCAGGGCAGAGCCCAGCCTGCCTCGCCGCCGGGCCCGCGGTTCCTGCCCTGACGTTACCTCCTTGAAGGAGGGTGCCAGCCTGGGTCAGCGTGCAAACGTGCCTGCACTTCATTAAAATATTAGGGGTTCATTTAACATCTCCCCTCGAGATACAGATTATTAAGTAAGACTAGGAAGCGCCTGTGTGACCAGGAATTCAGTTCATCTGACCTGAAATCATCACCGCATTTTGCATTGAAGCCCAAGTACCAGCCGGGAGAGCGAAGTTAATTCCTGCCTTTCAAAGGTAAATAAAGTGGACAGCAGAGAGAGCAAGCATAACCTCAGGTATTCCTTATCCAGCCCTTTTAAAAATTGATCACTTAGGCTGAGGAGGCACATATGTTCCTACCAATTATCCATAAGCCTGCCCTGCTACAAAGTACTCAAGTCTGCCATAAGGTCCTCCCTTCACATAGTAGTTTTTTTCAAACATACCCAGCAAAGTGCCTTAAATGCCAAGTACAGGTTTCAAGATTAAAAAAATCTAACAGTAGCAGTTTACGATTTATATTATTTGAAGTAACTTTTGAAGAGTCTTAAGCTACAAAGTTGTTAAAAGGCTTATTTCCATGTAGCAGGCCAGAGGAAAAAAAGCTGGAGAAGCAAGTTTCTAACATGGTTGAAAGGACAAGCTGAAGGGGCTTGCTTACAGTTTAATCTATAGTGACATATAAATACAAAAAGCTATTTAGCTGAGCAGTTACATAACTTCCAGAGTTGGCCTAAGGACTAAATTAAGAATTCCAAACCCACAATTCCCAATTGGACTCATATACACTTAGATATTGTGCTTGGGCGGACTATATGCACAGAAGTAACAAATCTTCTACTAGGACTCCCTTCTGTAGCTTGATAGCAGGGAACTAGGACTATGCTTCTAGTTCTTTCCAACCTGTTGCTTCTGTATTTAGAATATAATTTGAGTTCATCATTATACTCTATATCATACTCATTGATTATCTTACATACTTAATTGTATGTTGTGATACATTAATTGATCTCAGAGTTTCTAGATAGCTCAACTGAGCTTCTGTAGATGCAAGTATAAGGTGGATTCTTATCCAGAATTAGTGTAGAAGACAAGCCTTTAAGCAAGCTTCTTGAATGTTTTAGCTTTACAGCATTTTTGTCTTTCTCCTTGCCTTTCAATTTTTTCATGGCTAAAACTTTTAACTTTGCTGTAAGGGTGCTCAGAAGGACTACTGTCCGCAGTCATGCTAAAGTTTCTGCACCAACTTTTTTTCTTTTAGCCAACCCTGAAGACTTTCTAAATCCCCTTTAAGAACAACTTCAAGAAGATAAGGTATGTTCATCTTCTTTTCAGCCCAGTGGTTTCTAAAAGAAAGCCCATATGTTCTTACTCCTCAAACCTCTACAGAAAAAGCAATAAATATATGTGGGGAGAGGAAGGCAGCCTTCTCTTTCTTATTAGAATTGGCCAACCAATGGTAGCACTCCTGTAATAAAGCAATCAACACTATTGTAACAGCATGAAGAGCTCTCAGCTGTAGATGGTGTGAATGGCAATGTCATAAGTTGAGACCACCCTCTTAGGCTAATAAATCACATGAATGACTGAAAATAGGATCATGTGACTAGTTATTCTCTTGTGCAAAAGGACATTGAATCTCATGAACACTTAGTGTCTGGATGGATCCTCTTAGAAAAAAAAATAGAGCAGGTTGCTTAAATCTACAGAATTAAGTGTTCATATCTTTGAGGGGGGAGGCACTTAATTGTCTTAAGCATGCTAATATCTCCTGATGTTTACTTTTGCACAGTATTACATTTTCTTTCTGCCACTTTATATTACTGTGTTGCAATGCTCCCATTTCTTCAAACTGTAATTTTAGCAGATTTTTTACTTTTAATGAGATCTTTGTTTCCTCAGTGCAACTACTTTATGATGTAATCGTATTGCCTTGTTCTATCATTGCATACAGGTAGCTCTTCTAAAATGTTGTATTTGGTAAGACTGGAAGAATACTTTGTCCCTTCCCTCCTTTATTTTCCTTTTTTTTTTTTTCTTTCCAGATGTCTGATGTACAACAGAGTTAGAACACATGTGAGTTTTATGTATAACAATTTATTCTGCCTTAGGATTTACCATGTGTGTGCCTTGTAACGCATTGTGGTCTACAGAGAGAGAAGTCCTGTGCACCCAAAGCATTGGCACTCGTCATTTATCCTCCTGTGATTGTGGGATAAAATTTTTCAAGAGAAAAAAACAACAGAGGAAATCAGATGCTGCACTTGCCTGGTTTCCTGTACTTTGATTATCCATGGAAGTTGCTGCAGGGGAATTGAGGTCAGGGCTGGAATGAAGTTCACATGCAACTGAATCAGCTGCTGAGACTCCACTGTTGCCACAGTGACTGCTTTGATCCTTCTCAGTAGCCATTCTGTATGACTTGGGAAAGCAGAGAGCAGCTGTCGGCACAGATTGCTGCTATTAGAACAACTATTCATATGGCTTTGCAGATATGCTCTAAAAGCCTGGTAGGAATCCATGATGCAGGTGAAGACTTGTGCCATGCAAACCGAGCCCTTGCTGAGGTGTTACGGCTGTTTGGTGCATTGCCTCTGAACCTGCAGCATAAATAGGGAACAAACCACTTTCTCTTGGTGACTTTTGGAGTCATTAACAAATCTGCAAGGTAAGAGTGTACTCACAGCATTCTCCTTCTGAATATGGTCAAAGTCATAGGTTTTCATACAGTTCAAACTGGGGAGCTCTGTCAGTGTGTAGGTTTATTTGGTCTGGAATACACTTGACTTCCTGCAAGGAGCAGTGATGCTGTGCACCTGCAGATGTGAAACACTGCAGATGCAAAGTACACAGAAGAAGACAGTTTCTTTCATGGCCTTGCAGAGGCAGATGTAAACCAGGGTATGGTTATAAACCTTGCTACATTAGGACAAAATTTAGTTCTTTTGACTCCATGTGTGGGAACAATTCCATCCAAGGGTTTGGATCAGAAAGGGAAGCTGGAATTCTGAATATTAACATTTTGTATTGTGTATAAATAACTGCTAATAAAACTCTGATTGCTAATTAAATGTACACATAATCTACTTCATAAGATGGAAATATCCTGACAGCTAGACTGTTGTACTCTCAAGAGGATATGTCCTAAAAGTTTACCTGTCAGCTGGATACTGATATAAATTGAGTAAACCTACAGTTCAGGAGTATCAAAATGCTGATTTCTAAAACTGCTTTAATGGCTGTTTCCTCTACATCTATAGTTTGAGTGTCTGCTTGCTGCAATGACAGCCACAAGTACACTGTTAATTGATAAACCCATGATGATAGCACTAAAATGAAGCCTGTCATGAAACAGGCGGAATAGAAGAAAGTTTTAAATCTGGGCATGCTGGAAAAGTGTTTATTTATTAAATCACATGTTCATTAAGAAATTTTCAAAGCCTATTTATTTGCCACTGCTGGCAGTGAACCACTTCCAGCAATTGCTGATTTTTGGCAAAGGTTTGCTGCTTTGTCTTTTGAGAGAACAGAAATTCATACCTTGACCTTCGGAGGTCCCTTCCAACGCAGACCATTCTATGAGTCTATGATGCTAGGGAGAAGAGATCAGCCCACCATGGTTTTCAAGGTGTGGCCTTCAAGTGCTGATTACAGGGGCATGATCACTTCCCTACTCCTGCTGGCCACACTATTGTTGATCCAGTCCAGGGTGCTGTTGGCCTTCTTGGCCATTTTAGCACACAGCTGGTTCATGTTCAGCTGGCTGCTAACCAGCACACCCAGGTGTTTCTCTGCTGGGCAGCTTTCCAGCCACTCTGCCCCATGCCTGTAGCATTGCATGGTGGTGTTGTGACCCAAGTGCAGGACTCTGCACTAGCTTGTTGAACCTCATACAGCTGAACTCAGCCCATCAGTCCAGCCTGTCCTGAACTCTTCAGAGCCTTTAGTCCTGCCCAGTTTAGTGTCATCTGCAAACTTATTGATGGGGCACTCAATTCCCTCATCCAGATCTGTGTGTAAAAAGGAAAACAAAAGATTATTCTAAACAGATTCATTGGGTAAATAGCTAGAACAAGAGGGGGTTGTACCATAACAATTCTCCCCTTTTCTCTTCTGATCTTGGCTTTTTTTGCTTCTCTTGGGAGAGATAATCTGTGTGCTTTGGCTGGCTTTGGCTAAGTGTAACTCCTCTGCTCTTTTCTCTTGTCCCTTTCGTACAGGGGGGTAAAGGGAAGGTAGGGAGGGAGAAGCTGGTAGCTTCCCCTGGTCCTTGTGCTGTTTATTAGTTGTAAATATCTTTATAATGTAAATACTGTATATTTTTTATACGTTCATTGCATTCCATTGTAGAGTGTAGATTTTGCTTGTAAATATAGCTTCATTTGCTTCTACTGAATTGGTCTGGCAAAGTTAATGTTGGGGGGAAACTTCAAGCCACCACACCCTCTTATAGGACGGTGAAACAGCTCGACTGAGCAGAGCGAATGGCTGCTCAGAAGCAGCCCCACGACACGCAGCTTTGTGTCAGAGTGTAGCAAGGTTCTGCTGCCCTCTTGTGGCCGTCGTAGGGATGTTTTGGCGCTGAAGCAGGACCTTCACTTTAAAGCTAATTTTTAGCTGCCGATGAAGTTAAAGATGTCCTTATTCTGTTAGGAAAGAGCTAATTTTACAGGGTGTGGACTATTTTTCTATGGTGACATTTCCGGCTTTGTGGATGTCACTTATCTCAACGTTTGCAAAGCTTTTCACAGCATCTTCTGCAGAATCGATGTGTCCAAAGCAGGACTTTGTGCTCCAATTGGGTAGATAATCTGATCAGTGGAAAACTGAATGATTAGGTGTGGAAAGTGTTTAGTACCCCACACAAATGTTGGTAATGGATAGACTACCCCAGGGATCCATACTAAGACTAGTTCTGTTTAACAACTTCATCAATTTCTCAGAGTTTGCAGTATCCTAGAGGAGTTTGCAGGTTACACAGGAGTGGGGGAGGACAGTTGATGTGTCCAATGACAAGACTGCCATTCAGAGATCTTGACATGCTGGTGGTCTGACAGGAACTTGTTTTTTTCTGAAGCTTGTTTTCTGATACCAGATCAGTAGAATGTCTTCAAAAATCTCTGCTCACAGACAAATTTTACAAAAGAGTGGGGTTTTTATGGTGCCAGTCATGCATTGTGTTTTTAAAGTGAACCATTTTCAGTTTTCTTTTAACATGATCTATGCAGAAGGAAGATCCGCAGTTCAAGTCCTGTGAAAATAAATATGGTATTATGTAAATTTCATCATTACCAAGGAGTAACTGCTAATACTACTGAGTTTTGTAAACTATTTGACCACTTAAAATATGTGCACCACAATAATTATCTGTGATATCAGCTCTAGACTGGAAATCTTGTTGGTCTGTGTGGTATAACTCCAAACTGGCTGCGTGTGACTACTGTGCCTGCTATACAGTTTTTAGTAGGATGCTGATTGTAAAACTTCTAACCAAAGAAGCTTTACTTTTATGGGGCCCTAAATTATCTTCTCCTGTGGACTGATTCGAGGTAAACTCTGCAGGATTCAGCATTCATTTGGCTAAAGTGACTGAGGCAATCCCTAATAAATCCAGAGCTTTTAAGAGCCATGCAAGCAGGCTGCAGCCTTTCTGCCCATCTGTAGTACTGAAACTATCCAAGAGGGAGCTGAAGGCAGAACAGACCTGTGGCTGTTTGCCAGTGGCTTTAGGAAGTTGCAGGAGAAGGGGTTTATTTCCTTGGGTTTCTGTAGCCATTTGGACCTGTGTGCCTAAATTCAGTTGAAATAGTGCTTTGGATCTGGGCCTAAATAAATGAAGTTCTGGTGGACCTTGACTCCCTTAGCTGAAATCAAATATTTAACATCTGCTGACAAGTGATAATGTGGTAAGATGAACTTTTAAAGACTGGTGAATGTTCTGTCCTGCATTTCTTGTGCTAAGCTGCATTTCTGTGAAATCTCTTGACCAGTTAGGAAGTGCAAGAATATGGTGAAATTAAAGGCCTTTTCAAACTTCATGTATGGAAACCTTACTGAAATGTACATCTTAGCCTATTGGTGATTGTCTTTGATCAATGGTTGACTATTACTGCATACAAGAAACCAGATGTATGCAAGGGCAATGAGAAATTGGAGTCTTTTAGCAAAATATTTTTGGCAGGTAACAGACTCTTGCTTTTTAGAAAGTTGATTCTAGTATGTACTTCCTAGGCAACAGAATCAATGTATGGTTCAGGTCTGTCTGTTTAATTTGTTTAATTTTCTCTGTGTGCATAAAATGTTAGTAAACGTTCAGATACTTTTAACTAATCTTGTATTTTGTAATGCTGTGGAATACAAAAATTGACCTTGGCATGACTGAATTGAACTGCTGGTGTTCAGCTCACTTCTAACTAGTTCTCTAAACCCAAAGTTTTACATATTTGTTCTATCCAATTAGCTGTGCATTGCTTGTACAGAACTTCAGCATCGTCCTCTGTCTGTTCTCCATAGACATCTAGGAATTAGGATTGCATTTTTTTGCTCTACTGGGTTTGACTGTTAACAGTTTTATTGCTTTTACTCTTCTTACTACAAACTGGTTTGTTTTATGTTGTTTTTATTTATTCTCTTTTTCCTAACTTCCACCATAACTTCTACTTATGTAATGCTAAGCTGCAGAGGCTTCATCAATGAGTGTGTGCACATGGTATTTGGGGGTTTTTTTTGGTAGCACTTCAAAGAAGATTGTGAACCATGATAATGGCTCCCCAGATTTTGGGTTTTGGTTTTACCTGTTTGGAAGTTAGGAATAAAGAAATTAATCCATTTCCATTTTAGTAAGTTCTGTGAAATTTAAAGTATTTAATTATTTTTATATGAACATCTGCATCAGTTTCAGAACAGTTAGATGGAGATGTATGGAGATATATATACACAAAATAGTCTTTTAACAAATGCCATGTTTTCACTTAAAAGGCAGTTTGTAGCACAAATGCTACCCTCCCCTCACAATATTAATACTGAAACCACCCCTGCAAAAAAGATAGAATAGAATAGAATAGAATAGAATAGACCAGGTTGGAAGAGACCTTCAAGATCATTGTGTCCAACCTATCATCCAACACCACTTAATCAACTAAACCATGCAACCAAGCATCCTGTCAAGCCTCGTCCTGAACACCCCCAGCGACGGCAACCCCACCACCTCTTCGAATATTTGACTGTTCACAAGAGCTCTAGTAATGAAAAAGCAAACAATAATGTTACTCTCCAGCACAATTTTCAGTGTAAGCTCCTAGCAGTGAACATTGCCAGCTTCCTTTTTTTTTTTTTTTTTTTTTTCCTTTTTTTTTTCTTTTTTCTTTTCCCAAATTAAATTATTGGAAGTACTGCAGAGATTTGAGTTCAGAGCTTTGAAATGTCCTTTTGCCAGCTTCAGGGTCAATGTGTTGTAGCTGGTGATGACTGAGCAAGGCAAGCTACAGCAGTCTGTGATCTCATTCAAAAAAAAAAAGGGAAAGGAAAGGAAAGACTGCCTGACAGTAATGAACTAATTTATTTACTTATCAAAGCCTTAAGTGTCATTAGACAGCTCAGTAGGCAAGTCATCATAAGAGGAGTGTTCACTTAGTAAAGATTAATTATAGCCTCCAGCACATCAAGTTTATTACGTCCAATAAGTATGACAAACAGCTGGAGGAACATGTTTGTCTTTACACTTGGTAGCATTCTCTTGCCTCAAGGTCTGACTCCTGAAAAAATAATTAGTTGTTATGGGCAAATTGTTCCTAATTCTGCAAACTGGTGGGTTGTTTTTTTTTTGGTGTTTATTTCATTATATATTTTAAGTAAAACAAAGTGAAGGTATTTGGACTTACACAGAAGTTGTCAATAGGTCTTAAACTGCTCTGCCAGCAGAGACTGGGAAGGGACACAGCAAGGGCAGATGACCCAAATGAGCCAAAGGGGTGTTCCATATGATGTCATGCCAAGTATATAAATGGGAAGGAGCTGTTCAGGGGCACCATGTCTTGGAGCTGGGCATCAATCAGTGGGTGGTGAGCAATTGTGTTGTGCATCTCTTGTTTTGTATTATTATGACTATTGTTACCCTTTCTATCCTGTTGAGCTGTCTTTATCTCAACCCATGAATTTTTATCTTTTTAAACCTGGTTCCCTTCCCCCCATTCCCCTGGTGAGGAGTGAAGGAGTGGCTGTGTGGTGCCCAAATGCCAAGAGGGGTTAAAATCCAGCTGTAACTGATGACCCTCCTGTTCTGGAGTACACTGTTTATCACAGTCATGACCTGTCACAGTGATGGAAGGCTTGGCAGGGGCAGCATGCTGTTTTTCTGTGTATTGACCTGACGCATGTCACTAAAGCACTGATTTCTCCTCTAACTTGTCATGGTCTCAAATTGTAGAATTTCATGTGTGATTTGACATCCAGATCACAGACCTATTTCAGTATCAGTAATGTGCCTTATCTTGAAATGAGGGCAAGGGTACTAATTATATTCTTCTGTGTGTGCTTTCAGCTCCTTAAACATGCCCAAACTTGACTTTGCTGGTTTGTTTTTTTTTGAAGTGTAGCTAAACCATAGTCTCAATGAGTTCATGGTCTCAGCAAAATTAGATTCATAGAATACCAGGTGGGAAGGGACCTAAAGGATCATCTAGTCCAACATTTCAGGGTAAGGATACAGTTTAAATGAGATTATCCAGCACCCTGTCAAGCTGGGCCTTGAAATTGTCTAATGTAGGGGAAACCACCACCTCCTTTGGGAGTTTATTCCATGTAACTCTTTGTAAAAAGGGAGTCTCCCTCCTCATGATAGCTGCCCTTTATTTACTTGTACATGGTTATGAGGTCTCCCCTAAGCCTTCTCAAGGCTGAACAAACCTAGCTCTCAGCCTTCCTTCATACGACAGGTCTTCCAGTCCTCTAATCATTCTTGTGGCCCTTCTCTGGGCCCTTTCCAGTCTGTCTGCATCCCTCATGCATAGCAGGCACCAAAACTGTACACAGTACTCAAGGTGTGGCCTGACCAGCGCTGAGTAGAGTGGAAGGATGACATCTTTATCCCTGCTTGTGATACCCTTATTAATGCAACTCAGCATCCTGTTGGATGCCACTGTAGTGCACTGTTCACTCATGCTGAGCCTTTTGTCAACCAAGACCCCTACATCCCTTTTCACAGTGGCCTCACTAAACTTCATACAGTTCCTTCTTGCCCACTTGACCAGGTCTTCCTGGAGGGTGGCTCTCTCTTCTGGGGTGTCAACTTCCTCACTTATTTTTGTGTTGTCAGCAACCTTCATCAGGGTGCTCTTAATTCCAGTATCTAAATAATTAGTGAAGATACTAAACAGTGTTGGGCCCAATATTGATCCCTCTTAGGATTTCAGCTACTGTAGAAATCTGAGTGAAGTGAATGAATACATGGTTCAGGATCTCAGCCCTTGATATGGAGAGCTCATGTATGACATCAGTATTCGGATATTAGATACTGGCTTAAAACAGCAAAATCCAAAAGAGCTGATAAAAATACAGAGAGTTTATATAGCTGATATGTTAGGAGAAGTGACTGATGTAGAATAGCTGAAGTTCTAAGTTGGTCAGGAAGAGCTGTTTATCTTTAAATAACTTTTTTAACAAAGCTTTCAAAACGCTACATGAAGCCTTGTGGTTCACAGTTTTGCAGTTCATGTAACATTCTGGTAGGTATCAAATTTAACAGCCTCAACTTGTCACAGAACAGTATTGTTACCTTTTTTGTTACTACTTTAGGATTTTTTTGTGGGGTGATGGGCATCTGGCTGTTCAGCAATGCTTCTTCCAAATGATAAATATTATGTTTGATATAGCTGCCTATATTATTAATGACTAAAGCTCAATTTCTGTAATCACTTGAAGTAATGGAACAACTGGAGCCAAAATAAGCTTAGCTAGATAAGGTACTATGAAATATTGCAACCATATTTTAACAGCTCTGAATAGACTTAACATGTTGAAATGATCAGTTGCTCGTCCTAATACTTTAGTGAATTGTTACACTAGGTTGCAGATTGAGTGTATAAACGTACCAGATGCTGCTCTGCAGTGCTTTAACACTGCTTTTGTGGACAGTAATTATTGCTATAGCTAAGGTAGCTGAAACAAAACTTACATATGAGTTAAAACTAGGAAGCCACTCAAGAGAATTGTGTGCCTTTATTGGAATGCAGAATGGGCACCCCTGGGTTATGTATCTGTGCTCTAAAATCCTGCTAAGAGCTTTTGGGGGGCTTAAAATAGTTGGGTTTGTATGTTGGTGCTTCCTATCCTGAATCGGTAAACTTTGTAACTGTTTCATGGGCCACAGAGAAAGATGTATTTCCCCCTCATTATCAGTTCATGTTTTAGTATGACATTTCTACTCTGAGCTCTGCCTTTTCTTTTTCCCTTTTCATTGTTCATTCTGTCCCAAATGTTACCACATCTTGTCCCTGTGCAGGTTCAATTGCCAGTGAAACAGCAACTTTTACATGGAAATCATGGTCTTTGTTCTACATTATCACTTCATATATCTAAGATGTTTGTGTTCAGCTTCCTTGTTAAAGGAAGGCATACTATTTAAAACAGTCTAAAGTGGAAGTGATCTTAACTTAAAAGTCTTGTTATCATCTCTAACAGATACCACTATTCACTTCTAAAATGTTTGTTCTTACGTCCCTTTCTCTTTCTATGCACTGATTCCTTTCATCTTTTATTTGATGCATCATTATAAGCTTTGTGTATTAAAGCAGTACTTGAGCATCCGGGTTTTGAACCGTGTAATAGACTATTGATGCTCTGCTGTAATGTAGACTTGGTAATTAGGGCATAGATTTTCTAGGTTTCAGAATTTTAGAAAAAATCAGATTGCACAGTAAGTCATCTAGCATATGTAAGGGAAAACTGGAGAAACAGTTTTGTATTGTTTGGGGAGTGTGTGGTAACAGAATATTTTAAGTGAATACTTCTGTAATGGGGTGGAAGGGGTGGGGAAGAAGAGCAAGTAAAGTACCTTGATGTGTCCTGTTGTAATAACAAGAAGAGGGTTCTTTTGTGGCATCTTTTGCGATCCTCCCCTTCCCCTGGGGTCTGAGGAACCTTGTTAGGTGGTAAAGTTTCTAATGGTGAACACAGTATGCTCTTAGCAATGATTGCCTTCTTTTCTTGTGACTCTGAAGCTCAATGCTGTCTCTGATATTCATCAATGCAGAATACTTGTAGTAAGTCTGGAAGGAAGCTGTATGTGAGCTGGGTAATCAAGAAATGGAATGGAAATGGAAATGATCTCCTGCTTGCAGTTCAGGCTAGGTAGCAAGATTTCCAGCAAAGCAGGAGACAGGGTATAATAGATAATACTGTAATGTGGGAAATGGCTACTGTGTATTTTTGTTGTGTAAGAGGTTGCCTTGTCTTCTGACAAAACAGGCAAAAACTTAAGAGTCTCAGGGCCCTGAACTCTATCATGTCATATTGCAGGCTTGATGTTTCCCTCTTCCCATATCTGGCAGATGGCAAAAATTTGGTGTTTAACAATGTAGTGTGATACATTTCTTCATGATATTAAAAAAGCATGCAAACAAAGCTTACCGTGGTGTAGTTCACTTAGGAATTCTAAAAGCTCAGTTCTCAAACTTAGTTCAGTGAAGTTGTCAAGTAGTGTAACATATTTACTAGTTTGACAGGCTTTTTTTTCCCTTTTCTTTTCTTTTCTTTCTTTTTTTTTTTTTTTTCCCAGCCAGCCAAACACAGCTTGTGTTTCTAAGGAGAGAACAGATTGTAGTGGTTTCTTCTTTTCAGTGTACAGAAACACAGGCATATCTGACAGCAACAGAGCAGCATGTTAGGACTGAGACACAAAGGCAGGCATATATGAATGAGTTTTCTGTTGAGCTATTTACCATTTTACTCATTTAGGTTAATAACTAGCAAGTAGGCATTACTTTGAGAGAGTATTGCTGAATTAATCCTGAACATCATAGACCTGCAGAATGATGAACCAGCAGCAGAACAAGAGGACACAGTCTCAAACTGCACCAGGGGAAGTTTAGGCTTGAGGTGAGGAGAAAGTTCTTCACAAAGTGAATTGTTGGCCATTGGAATGGGCTGCCAGGGAGGTAGTGGAGTCACCATCCCTGGAGGTGTTCAAAAAGGGATTGGACGTGGCACTTGGTGCCATGATTGAGTAGACCTGAAGTGTTGGGTGACAGGTTGGACTTGATGATCTTTGAGGTCTTTTCCAACCATATTGGTTCTATGATTCTGTGATAGAATTGTTTTGGTTGGAAAAGACCTTTTAAAGATCTTCAAGTTCAACTGCTGTCTAGGTCTACTGTATCAGGTGCTAAACCGTGTCCTTAGGTAATATCTACTAATTAAAAATAATTAGGGAATAGTCTCTTCTCATATTGTTATTTGGGGTTTAAATGAGACTGACTTGACATGAGTTCCATAGAAAAATCTATTACAGTTACTCCTCTGTGGTAGGCAGATGACTTCTCAAAGGATCATAACTAATGTAAGTACAAAATGTTACCAGTCCACTTCAGCCATTCCAGTTTTTAAAATCTGTGATAAACAGAGGGATTGATAGTATGTACTTCATATGCCACTGCAATTTTTAACAGTTCCTTTGTGTTTCCACTGGTGATGCACAATGTGGTGGGGAAGGAAGTACCTTAGAAGGTAATATAGTACCCACAAAATGAAGGGTGTAATAGAGTACTCACAAAGTAAATATCTTAATTGGGTACCTGCCCATTGCAGGTACACAATTCATGCTTCTCACTCAGAAATGCTTAACCAGGTGGATGCAGCTAAATGTATGACAGAAGACAATTCTGAATGTGTCAGTGGGTCTTGTCACCAGTGTGCACTAGAGCAGTGTACAGCTATATTTCATGTTATGGAAACTTTTTCTAGGCATGCTAAGGAAACTGTGCTCAATCTGCTTGCTGTGGGAAGGTGCAGCTGTTTCTGTTAGAGAATTTGTCCATACAGGGATTCAGACTGTTTGAAGACTGCTGGCCTTCTTTTAAGAAGTTGAGTGTTCCTGCCCAAGCCAATTGTAGGCTTATATCTCATTGTGTACTGTAGCTGTAGTGTGAAATAAAGTTTAACTGCTCTGAAATATTTAAATTCCAGATTTTGCTTTCCAGCAGACTAGTATTTTTAGGAGGCATGTATGCAAATACTTCTGCTTCATTATCTGTAGCAATGCCCAAGAACTCTTTCTGTTTAGCTATTTGTTTAGGTGGTATAGAGGATTGCCTTGTATGCTAGACAATTCAGTTTTGAACAAGTACTGTTTATCTTTCCAGTTGCTGTAACTGCCAAAGTAACTCCATGTTTGAGCTTGGTACAATGCTGAATATTAGACTGAGGACCCTGTGTTATATAAGCAAAGTTTTCACTTTTTTAATAAAGCCTTTTGGGGTTATTTCTGTTGTACTCAAATAAAGGTTTACTCATTAAATGAAGAAATCTTTAGAAGCCTTAAAGTTTGTTTCTGTTTCTTTTTCATTAGATTTGTAAAAGCTAACAATCAATTAGAACCAATTTCACTAAGAAGTTGGGATGAAAGCAAATGTTATTCTCCAGAGAAAGCATAATCAGGATCACATAGGCCACTGCCAGGTCTGTAAGAGGTGGAGTCTAGTTAAAGGTGTTGTGTGTTACAGAAGGAGATGTGCTAGATTAGTGGGGATATTTGCAGTCATGTGTTATGTGACATTTTAGGCTGGCCTGTCTTGCTTCTTATACCTTTTCTCACTCAATCCTAGGTAAATTTTTACCCAAAAATCTGGTTTAGTTCTGAGCACATCCTTCATTAAGAGATTTTGTGCTTAATCCTGTAAATACTGTAATTATGGGGTGAAGCTCTTGTTGCTGCTGTAGACTGTAAAATAGTGTACAATCAACATAGTACTCAGGTACCATCTAGTGGGGAATTTGAGACAGTGTTCTGAAACTGCAGACCAGCAAACCCTCCAGAATCCTTAGTGCTCATACAAGTGTTACACTTTGGGAAACTGCTGAGATTTTTTGCCTTACTTGTAAGGACTGAGGCCAGACACGATGCCTCTTAAGGCTTACCTGTGTTAAAAGGAAGAAGTATATGCTAAGGTAGGTGAGGCATATAAAGGGTGAAATGCAGAAGCAAAGAACTGCTTCTGGGTTTTCCTTGCAAAACCAAAAGCTACTTATGTCCCTTTGGAGTCTGAATGCCTCCAAGTTCCTCTATTTTTTCTTAATCCAACATTCCTGTTTTAAGTTAGTCTAGCATGTACTAATTCCAAAGTTGGGGAGCTAGGATACTGTTGCTTTCAGCATCTAGACTGCACAAACAATTAAACTGCAAAATTAAAGCAGTTAAGACATTTCCACAACCTATGCTATATAAACCTGTATGTTCCTCATGTTGTTTTAAAACTGAAGCATGTTTTTCCTGCTTTGTTTACTTACCAGTGCTCACAGAGTTAAGTTGTTGACTAATACTAGTTGAGTAGCAATGATGTAAACAAAAATGACTCTTGCTTAACAGCCATTGCTAAAAGCAAGGTAAACAATGTGAGCCTCAAAGCAGAAAGAGATGCTGCAGAGACACTAATCCAAGAACCATTTGGTGTCATGGAGTTCAGCTCAGTGTTATGCTTTCTGATCCCCTTCAGATGCACAAATCAACCATCCTTCCTAATATTTTTTCATGGGGTGGCAGAAAATTGAGGTCCGTTTGTACATGAGGGTGTGACTGGCTTGTAGTTTGTAGTGGAGAGATGATAGTGTGAGCTAGTCAATGGACTTGTAATATACCACTTATTAGAAAACTTTGCTGGGTTAGAATGCAAGTCAGCTTGTTGATTTAAGAGAGGTGCTATTTCACATGTTTGAGTCTGTACATTCAGTTTTGCTTTTCAACCAGAAACTTCAAGCTACTCCAATATTAAGAGATTTTGGTGGTTTGGTGTTTGCTGATATTTTAAGAGGGTTCTGGCATATGAACTTCTCTCACTTCTGAGAGACTTGAGCAAGGTGTCTCCCTACTCTTGGGGCTTCTTGTGGCTGGTAGCAGCAAAGGCTTTCTATCAGTAAGCTCAGAGAAAATGGAAAGTTGTTGCATGGTGCTAAAGCAAGCTCTATAAAAACACCTGCTTAGCGATGGGTTCAGTAATCACTCTGTTACTATTATTTCACAGCTGTGTTTAAATGGAATCCTAATTTCTCAACAGGAAAGACATGCCAATAGCTCAATTTGTTACAGATGTTGTCATGTTCAACATGAGATGATAATTTCATGAGTTAAATGAAGAAACTGGATTATATAAATGAATTCAGCAAACTATCCCTCAAGGACAGGTCAAGGAGTTGTATTAAGACTATCATTGGAACTTGAAAGTTGGGGACTCAAAGTCATTAAAGCAACAGAACAAAACTCTGCAGATGTTAGTTTACTTAAAACACGTGGTAGGTGTATATTAATGTGGTGGTTTGGTCCTGGCTGGGGGTCAGATGCCCACCAAAGCTGCTCTATCACTCCCCTTCTTAGATGGACAGGGGAGAGGGAAAATATAACAAAAGCACAAGAGTCACGACAGAAATAATTTAATGAAATGCAAAGCCAAAGCAAAGGCCACACACAGAAGCAAGAGCAAACAGAGATGTTATTCGCTGCTTCCCATCAGCAGACGATGTTGGGTCACTCTCCTGGAAGCAGGGCTTCAGTACATGTAGTGGTTGCTCCTGAGGACAGACACCATAAACGAATGACCTCACACTTCCTTCTTTTATTTAGTTTATATATCTGAGCTGATGTCACATGGCATGGAATACCCCTTTGGTCAGTTTGGGTCATCTGGCCTGGCTGTGTCTCCTTCCTAGATCTTGCCCATCCCTCAGCATACTCCTGGGGCAGGGGAATGTTGGAAAAGCAGAGCCTTGGTGCTCAGCTCAGCAGTAGGCAAAACACTGCTGTGTTACCAACACCCAGCTATGGCACTGCAAAGCACAGCACTAGAATGACACTCTAGGGAGAATTAACTCCATCTCAGCCAAACTCAGTACAAGTACAATATATGATATTGAAGATATTTACAGGATTGTACAGTCTTGTTACTTTGACAACATAGACTTTCCTTCATTTCTTAATACTGATTTTTGGGATGTTTAAACTTAAACCAAGGCAGACTTTCTAGGGCAAGGCAATTGTGATTTACCCTGTTAGGAAAAAGACAATAATGAAAACAGTTTTCTAGTCTGAAAACTTGCCTTCTGCTGACTGCACTAAACCATAGCTCTTTATTAGCCAGTGCTTGATTGGCAGGATCAGTGGGTGGTCACAGAACTCAAACATATTTGCTCTTAACAATACAACAGGGAGGACTATTTAGTTTGAAGTTCCCTTCCTTATTCTTCATTCCTGCAATTCCAGAAGCCTTCTATAGATGTCAACAAAAAACCTCATAGGAAAATCTTTTCATTAACTGTTTAGGATTAAAATGGGCTGCAATACCAGTAAGATCACAGCAGTTGTGTAATCTGACTGCAAACCTGGAGAAGAGCCTGAGGAAGAAGAAAAACAAGGAAGACCTTGGCACAGAAAGAACTGCTGATGCCATCCAGAACTTAGCTATACAGGACAGTGCATGTGACAGAACAAGCCGAAATTGGATATTGATGTGCCCCAAATACAGACTGTAACTGTGAAGTAAGCGACTTGTTTATTGGCATTTTGTGCTTGAAAGAATTGATCTTTGTGTCACTGACACTGGAGTTAAAAGCAAGCTTCATATTGGATCTTAGAGAAATCTGTGTTCACAGATGCGGGTGTGAGATTGCAGTCTAAGCTGATAAATTCCCTGCATGAAAATTCAAGGAAAGCTATGTATGTGTGTGAGAAACCTTGCCATCAGCATTGCCTCCTGGAAACTCGTGCTGAATCTAAAGCAATTTCACAGAAATCAGCTCAGCCCTCAATCTTGGGCATTAACTGATTTTAAAACCCAAAACATAGGTGTATGTTTCTGTTGTAATTGTCTGACTCTGAAACAGTTTATTTTGTAAGGATTTTTAATAAATAGCAATTATTTGTGGAATAATGCAGTTATTTGTTGAATGAGCTTGAAGTTTTATGTAAGAAACACAAATCTAACTAATTCAAAGCCTCAAGTACCCATGAAATTTTGCCTGGTTTACTCTGTAAAAGTTGATCCATTGACCAATCTTCGTATTTACTGTATCTCCAATGTGTCTGATCATAATGAACTTCATTGTGGCAATTGAAAAATCCTGACAGTTAATCCATCTTGATTTCTCTTCTTGCACAGACTTGTGACAATTTCTCTACAGTTCCGTGCTTAAAGCTGTAACTGAAGTAGATTACTGCTCTAACAAGGGCTTGTATCATTTGTATTTTAGATTGATGGGAATCTGGCCCAAATTCACCTGCTAGATATTTGGTTCTTTCCATTACTAATATTTGCACTAGACATATACCAAGACACACACTGCTTTGTGTAGATTTCTTTGGAGTGGCCTACTGTTTTTTCCACTGAAGTCTGATAGTTCTTAAAGCTTGTTCATTAAGTGCTTGTGAATAATCTCATGTATATTTGGGTTGAGAAAGTGGAATCTGAGTTGTACGTCCATTAAAAATGTTGAATGTTGTGTACTTCTTTAATAAAGGTGTAATACTCTAAAAGAGCTTGAGCCTCTAGATAACTGGTGTGTTTACACAGCTGAATGATTGCTCTGTAATAGCACTGACCTTCTGGGGTTTTTTGATAGCTGTGTATAACGACTCAAGAACAAGAAAATATATTCAGGAACCCTGTTTTCATGAGCTTTTTAGAAGTTCTTCAGGCAGCCTCTTAATAACCTGAGTGTGGTGTCTCAGAATGAGGTAAAACTATCTTAATTGCTTTGAATTAATGTAGAGTGCCTGCAAAAGAATTTATTTAAAAGAAAAAAGTCTGCTGGAAAGAAACTTCTAGCTGCTTCTGCATCCTGAACAGTCTCCCCCTTCAAATCTGGTTTAAAGCTCTGTGAATGAGCCCTGCTAATTCTTGTCCTCGGACTCTTTTCCCCCTGCCAGATAGGCCTTTTATTACTGCCAGGCCTGGTGTCTTATAAAACCAGCCACCATAAAAGAACCCAAAGCCCTGCCTGTAGCACCAGCTTGGAGCCAGGACACCTTCTATTCCATCCAAAGTCATCATCTGTAACTGGAACGAGGGAAGAGAAAATAACTTGAACCCCAGACTCTTTCACTGATGGTGTATATGGTATGTATACCTTCTTCCTTCTTCCTGTGAACTGGGCCCTAGATTTCTAGTGGTAGTTTAAGACCTGCAATATCCATATTTATGTATATAACCCCCCCCCTTTTATCTGCTTCTTTCTCTGGAGACTCAGTTCAGGACTTCTTAGTGTATTCACAGTTTCAGTCCTGTATGGGGGGAGGAAGCTGCAGTTCTAAGATAAACTGTACTACTTGCAGTTTGGGCTACTAGTTTAGTCCCTGTGCTTTACAGCTGGCATTTCTCACATGAATTTTGAAGATGGCGCTTGACCTTCAATACTTAGCTTAAGGCATTGACTGGGTAGTCATTTAGTGCTTTTTGATGTAGATTTGAAGTCCTAAAAACTTAATAGTAATTTATAACATATTGTTATAGCCAACTAATTTACCTGAAACTTGCTTATGTATCCTAGAAGCTAAGTAGGTGAGAGCTTAATATTTTAAGCTAGTGCTACTGAATGTTCTGTAATTTCTTGTAGAGATTGCATATGATCTTGTTCCTTCTGTTTTCACTAAGATATGAGCTCCTATGTATGAGATACATGATCCTTTGAGCTCCTTTTTTTGGGCTTCCTTTTAGCTCAAAGATTTCTGCCACCTTCAGCAGTCTCTTCCTTTACCAACACACAAAAAAAGGTTGTCTAGTACTTTGTCCTACTGTATTCTCCATGGCATCTTCTTCTATGGCACTGTTGCATGTGCAGGAGTTACTGCATAACTACTGAATGAGTTAAATATGATACTGAGTTCTGGTAGTGCCTACTTTATTTTAACACACCTCCCCCCCGACCCACACTCTCCCTCCCCACCCCCCTCCCAAAAAAAGCAACAGCTCTTGAAACACTCAAGATTTTTTACCTCATCTAGAGCATCCAGTCATCCTTAATGGAATGCTCTAGGGGTCTGGAAAGAATTATGCTGATGACTGAGCTACTGGAGGGTACTGTTTTTGCAACACTGTCAAATGCAGGCAGACTCATGTTTGTCTCTGACACTTCCCCCACCCAGGACCCCCCTGCTTTTGGTAGCCATTTCTCAAGATCTATCTCGAATGCTTGAGACAGTGTACACATATAAAATGACACATAAACCCCGAAACTTTTTAATGCAAAAAGTGCTCCAGAGTGAAAACCAAATGCAGCTTTTCAGCTAAGTTGCCAGCAAAATTGTATGTATGTGCTATGTGTCTTATTGTCTTATTGTGGAGTGTCAGAGAAGCAAATTGGCCTGAACTGGATTTTGTGGTGAGATCTGAATTAATAGTCCTACTCATCTGCAATCAAAACTTCTTTTTATAATTAACTGAAATGGCACGAAGGTTGGGTTAAATGACGTGAGACCCCCATCTGTATATCCTTCGCCTCCTCTCTCAGCTGCAAAACACATAGTACAAAAATACTCGGTGGGGCTTGTTAAAGTTCGGAAGTACTCAATCGCTGAACTCTGCGTTTAAGGCGCCATGCCCCGATTACTCCACTAGAGGGCAATGTTGTAAAAGGAATGGCAGGACTGACAGCTGTGTAAGGGCTGCGGCTATACCTCCTTTAGCAGGGAAGAATGCAAGCTCTTAGAATTACCCATCAGAAAGGCTATACGTTTGATCGAAATTTTTGCTGCTGTTATGAGTTGAACCTTCAGGACTGCTCTCAAGCCACTCACTTCCCAGCCTATATCAGTGCCTGGGATTGCCCCAACCCAGATGCCAGGACCTTGCACTTGGTCTTGTTGAACCTCGTGAGGTTGTCAAGAGTCCACCTCTTCAACCTGTCAAGGTCTCTTTGGATGGCCTCCCTTCCCTCCAGCATGCCTGCTGCACCACACAGCTTGGTGTAATCAGCAAACTTGCTGAGGGTGCACTCAGTGCCACTGTCCATGTGTTCTGAACAAGTTCATTACTCTGAGCAGGTCCTTCAAGAGAAGCCTGCATGAGACTTTGAGTACTGTCTCAGCTACACATTTGCTCTTCACTAAGACTGCCTTAGGATTCTGAGTCCTAGCATTGTTTGCATTGCTGTATCTACCTAGTCCTGGTTCCTAATCCCTTCTGCAGTCAGTTCCCTAGCCTTGGTCCATCTTTAAATAACTTTCCAGAGCCTGTGTTGTCTCTCCCTCCTCAGTATATCTCCTGAGGTACTGTGTGTATATCAGAACAGTGTATTCTCTTAGCTTGCATGTTTGTTTCACTTTGGCTTTTCCTGGGATGGTTGTTCTCTGCCGTGCTTGCATGAGATTTCATCTGGATAGGCTTAAACACTCTGGTAAAGTGAATGCTACAACTGAGCATTGTCTGCTTGTTTAATTATCATGTTTTAACTCAAGCTGGTGATGTGCTATGAACCATGTGTTCTGATAAGAGATATTCCTTCTGGGATGACCATCACTTGCAGATTCGTAGTTTACACCTAGGACTCATGTCATCTTTATACCTGTATTTATGTGCATTTTACTCCATATCCCATATTTTCCTCCTTGTGGTATCTTGGGAGTGTACCAAATTTTCCTGGTCCCTTCAGAATCTGGTATTTGAAGACATGTTCAAAACAAAGCATTCTTTTTGTCATTCCTTGATTATTATCACTTGAAAGGCAATTCTGAAGTGAAATCTAATTGCTCTGTTAGCTCATACATCTGCTAGAAGATTCCAACAGATAATGGTGCTTTGAGTTGCTGCACGCTAAGTTCTGTTGCTGATGGCTGGAAGAAGTCCTTAATATGTTAGCCTTGGAGCTATGTTGACTCACAGTTATAGCAAAGAGTTTGTACAAATGGAGAAGTCAAAAATAAATACTTGGTTAAAAATTATTCTGGTACTTCTGTCTTTAAAAGGGTTCCTTCTGTTGACCAAAGATTTTGAACTTTAATAGAAGTTAGAAATAATATTGAAAAATTATTTCTATATAGGTGGAAACTCTTAATTATTTTTTGTTAAATTCAAATGAATTAGTAGGTTGGTTTGGGTTTGGGTTTGATTTTTATTTTTTTTTTTTTTTAGAAGGAGATCAATAAAAAGCACTTTATTAGAAACCTGAAGTAACTTTTTAATTTTAAATGCAGTCGGGAAAAATAGTCCTTCATTTTCATTGAAATTGATTGGTGCACCTGCAGAGAAGCAGCTTTATCTTCTCATTATCGGTCAATTAATATTCAGGTCTAAATGTGAATACTATTGGAGTTAACTGTAAATGAATGACTTTATTGAAGCCTTAATAGATGAGGAAAAGTTGGCTTCTGCTGTGCTAAATGAGGTCAGGTGAGAAAAAAAAAAAAGAGCAATTCTGTTAGGGATTTAAAAATCTTTTTGGTGTTTTCAGAGCTTTAAATTGAGACTTTTTTTTTCTTTTTTTAAGAAAACTCCCATTTTGATCATATTAAAGTTTCCTTCATACTACTACTGCTTGTGTTGGTAAGCCTCCACATTTAGGCTTTCTAGTATCTCAAAAGTCTTTAAGAAAGACTTTCCTTGAAGTCCGAAGAATAGATTTGCCTACAAAAATGAGAGCGCTATCTATATGCTCATCAGACTCCAATACTTGAAATTCATCTTGGACCTTTCTTTCTCCTTCAAAACATGCCTTGTCAGCATTTTTAGAATCATAGAATCACAGAATCACTCAGGGTTGGAAGGGACCACAAGGATCATCTAGTTCCAACCCCACTGCCATGGGCAGGGACACCCCACACTACATCAGGCTGGCCAGAGCCTCATCTAACCTGGTCTTAAACACCTCCAGGGACGGTGCCTCAACCACCTCCCTGGACAACCCATTCCAGGGCTTCACCACTCTCATGGTAAAGACCTTCTTTCTCACCTCCAGCCTGAATCTCCCCACCTCCAGCTTCATTCCTGGAATTCATTTTCTGGAATAGTTGGGAGGAACTTCTGCAAGAGAACAAAAAATGGGAGCTATAACTTACAGCAGGAGTAAACTTTCTGCTAAGTTAAAAACAGAGAAGGTCATAGCTTGTATCAGTTACTCCTTGATAGTTTTTAGGGTATGGAAAGAACTTGGCTGATCACAGGTAAGGTTTGTTTATTTCCCTGAAATGCAATTATCTTCTTGGGCTTGGACATTAATCAGGTTTAAAGTTATGCTTTCAGCGGGGTTGAAGCATGGTTAAAATATTGTGATTTGCACAAAAAAAAAAGAAGTGGGTATGGTATGGCTTTACCATGGAATGACACAGCAAAAACTATTAGAAATCAGTTGAAGTTAAACTTTATGATTCCAGTTCTTAGATTGGATTTTCTTTTGTAAACTGGTGTGAGAGGCCTTGAGCACAAGCCCTACGAGGAGAGGCTGAGAGAGGTGGGATTGTTTAGCCTGGAGAAGAGGAGGCTCAGGGGAGACCTCATTGCTCTCTACAACTACCTGAAGAGTGGTTGTAGCCAGGAGGGCGTTGGTCTCTTCTCCCAGGCAACCAGCACCAGAACAAGAGGACAGAGTCTCAAGCTGCACCAGGGGAAGTTTAGGCTGAAGCTGAGGAGAAAGTTCTTCCCAGAGAGAGTTGTTAGCCATTGGAATGTGCTGCCCAGGGAGGTGGTGGAGTCACCATCCCTGGAGGTGTTCAAGAGGGCATTGGACGTGGCACTTGGTGCCATGGTTTAGTCATGAGGTCTTGGGTGACAGGTTGGACTTGATGATCTTTGAGGTCTCTTCCAGCCTTGGTGATTCTGTGATTCTGTAGTTCTTCAATGATGCTGAATCATGTATATATGCAAGACAAAGTATTGCCCTATAAGCGTACTGGAGTTGGAAGGTCAGTAGCTAGCTGTGTTTTCCATGGGATGGAAAACAGCTACCACACAGCCTTTTTAAGTTCTAGTGTTCCATTTGTTTAACTTGCTGGAAAAAAATAAAATTGGCACTAAGCACTTGATTAAAACCAGATGCTCTGGAGGTTCAGAAAGCTCACTTGTACTCATCATTCAGTACTGCATAGATGATGACATTGTTGTTTGGCTAATTTCACTCAGTAAAAGCTTGTGTAACCAAAAAGGAACTTATTAAAGCGTAAGTAGTAAGCCATTAAATGTCAAGGGGGGAGAAAATAGTGATCTACTTGGTACCACCTCTGATGGCAGAAAGAAGTCCTCAGGCCAGTTACTGGAACTGGTGTAAGATTTTAGTTTTTATTTTATTTGTTTACCTTAGGAATTTGCTTTATCTGTATAACTTCAAGGGGGGAGTGGGTGGCTGGTTTTAAGTTGTGTTCTGGTATTCAGCTTTGTTTTTTTTTTAATAATAACAACAATGACTAGCTAAAATGGCTTCCAACCCAAATTCAGGATGAATGGTAGCATTTCTCAGGTTTTATAATAATCAAAGGAAAAGCACTGGAGCGAACAGATGGCTCACATGAGAACTCGTAATGTTTTTTAAACAAAAGGCTGTTCTGAGGCACCAAATATGTTCTCTTAATTTAGAAACTGTACAACCACTTCAACTTTTTCAATTTCAAACCCCTCTCACTTCCCCTCTAATTCAAAGCTTTTATGGTCTACCTGTACTGTTTTCCATGTTCCTCCTTAGAAAGCCAGAAGTACTCGCAACCCCAGCAGGATTATTTCAGATGTAAGCATTTCTGTGCCATGGTCTAGTCATGAGGTCTGTGGTGACAGGTTAGACTCGGTGATCTTTGAGGTCTCTTCCAACCTTAGTGATACTGTGATACTGTGAAAAGTGAGGAGAAAGCAAAGAGCTGTTTGATACATGAAGCTTCAAAACCATACAGTTACAGATGTAGATCAGGTAGAACTGAAATGTATGGAAAAGGAATAAATAGAAAGCTAATTCAATGTCTGCTTTAATCATTAGCATGCTTTCCCCCATGATCCCTAATTATCTCATTTATCTAATCTAGTGAGGCATAAGACACTAACTGCTACAAAAGGACCCAACAATCATTAGTATCCTACCCCATGGATAGGTTAGGTATAGTAGGAGTATAAACTCATTGCAGGCCTTCCTAGAGAGAGCCTGTGCAGACATCTGCTTAAGGAGACTATTACTACTGATGCCTTCCCTAGCTTCTTTTTTTTTAAATTGCTATAGCTAAATCCAGATATTGATCTAAAATTCCTCACACTCTACAGCTCTATTGAACCTTCATCAGAGTCAACTAAATCTGCTGCAAAAGATTTGTCTGTCTTTTAATTTGAAGCTGAAGCTTCATTATCTTTGTACTGCATTTGATCTGATTTTTGATACCCCCATCCTGACCCATGATTCTGACCCATGCATAGAATGTTTATGCCTGTCTTCTTTCCTTTTCCTGCTACATGGCTTAATGTTGCATGGCTGGATCAAGTGACACTGCCTCAGTCTTCTAGTGCTGAATACTGACAATTGCAATTAAATAGTCCAAATTACTGCACAGTTGGGAAAGTAAGCTGAGTAGGATATTCTGTATGAGGGGATTTTTCTTTTACACATGAATGTCCTCCTGGGTTACCACAGCCCTCTCGCACAAGCTCCCTTCTCCCCCAACACTGATAGGAGAAAAAGTAACACAACGCCCCCCTCTAGGGTGAGATAAACAGTTTCACTGGAAATGACTCAAGGCACAATTTCCTTCACATTTCATGTGAAGTGTAGTGGAAAAATATGAAGGAGATGTGGTATATATTTTCATAGTTCTAGTGAACGTTTTGTTACAGTGATATTGCAATTTGTGTTACTACAGAATGTAAACAAATGCAACTAACCCAGTGTACTTTGAGCATGTGTGCATACATTTCTGTGTGCATTTGTGCTGAAATATAAACTGAACACAGTATTTATCTCCTGCTTGAAAAGAACAGCTGGTAAATCTTGGCAACTGCTGAAGAATAAACTGACAAAATAGGTAGTAACTTTCATTCTCTGACTATATGGCAATATTGGTATCTACAGCAACAAAGCAACTGATCAGCTGTCTGTATTTTCATATGACACTAGGATATGACAGAGTTTGTTGTCATATTGATTTTGTTGTTCTTTGTTAGATTAGTAACATATTTAAACATAAGGAATGTGATACTGCTCCTTTTTACCCAATAAAATCTATTAGAACTCATTTTTTTTTGAAGGAATAGGCACTTGTTATCAAATGATGTAGAGGGTCAGATGATAATACAGCACCAGTTATGTGAAAGCAGTTACTGGGACAAATATAACACTGTTGTTTCAAATTATTATATCTTTTCCCTCCTGCTTTTTAAGAAGAAATTTAGGCTGAAACAAATATGGATACAGTTGATGTGAGAATGATCACCTGGTCATAAGTAAGGATGGGTTGTCAAGTATCTAAGGGAGAAGCAAAGTATTTAGAGAGTACAGATGTTTCCCAAGCACTAGCACAACAGTAATAGAAAAGCATGCAGAATATTTTTTCTTTTCTTACTTCTTGAGGATTACCCTGACAGATAGGTAGAAATATTTGGCAGTCACATTCAGCTCTGAGAGACAGCTACTCATCCAAGCACGGGTGTGGGTGATGAGCTTGTGATGAGCTAACCACCTGTGTTTTGTTTGGCTTACAGCTTGAGGATAGCCAATGAAGTTTTCTCCAGGGCTTTATGGGTAAGGTAGCCTCACTGAGGAACTTAGAACTAGGATGAGTAGAGTTAGTGTGTTAGGTGTTGTAACAGAGCAGGTAAGTAAAACATAAGATTCTGGTCAGATATATTGTGTTCTTCTGATAGTGAGGTTGTTGTTTGTTGGTAGGTTTGGTTTTGTATGTGTGTGTTTTTTCCTCAGAAAGAAAAAGTCCTCATTTTGTCACTAGATTAGATAGTGCAAAATTGTTGTTAAATGTGGCCAAGGTAAATTAATTCTACTTGAATTGTTCCTGTGTTAATCTCTGGAAAAGGTACATGGGTTAAATAACTATTTGGAGTTGAATCTAGTGAGTGGAGAGAAGTCTTCTGCCTAAGATAAGTCATTTTTAGGGAAATTATTTCTGACAACAATGTTAATCTGGCAAATGTGACTCTAGAAGTGGTCAGGTTTCCTGAATGAAGTATTTTCAAGCTTTTAAAATGGCATTTAATTTTTTGGGGGGCAGCTGAGATGTCAGGCAAAATAGTTTGAGTCCAGTTATATTGTCTTTCCTGTGGCTAAGATATCCATTGATAAACAGTCATAGGTGGATGATTGGTTGTGTGTTGTGGTTTGGTTTGTTGGTTTTTTCACTTCCTTCTCTTAACATTTCAACTTTACTGCTTGCTATTTATCTCTCTTGATTTCAGTGAAAGCTGAAAGTGCTCAGAACCATACGCTATCAGGCTGTCGTAGATTACAATTGTCACTGAGCGTTTTCTGCTGTAGTTGCATGGCTCTGTATGTGGTTTGGTTTTACCTAAATTGAGGTTTTAGAAGAGAAATTAGAGAGTGGCTGGTATGCTACTCTTCACAGGTGACTCAAGAAATCAGAGATAGCTTGCTTTAGTAGACAAGATGAAGCGTGTGTGTAGCAGGCACATTTATCTGAAACATACATGTGGGAAATGTCTTCTATATTTTATGTTCTGCTAAAATTGATTACTTTAGTGAATTTGACCTGTTAATAGATTTCATTGCTATTCCACAGCAGGCTTCAGATTACATCTCCAAGTTCCTAAGTAGCCTTTAGGTGACAAAAGGATTCTTCTTCTGTCTTACTTAATTTTGATACCTTCAGAAAATAATTCTGTTCCTTCTCTGATAAAGCAGACAATGGTGGGGGTAGAAATGGAATTTTTCTGTGCTAGGTATAGATTTACATAATACTTCAAGAAGCTCTTAATTTTAATGGCTACTTTTTTTTTTCCCCCAGGGGCAAGACATCTCCCTCTTTTTACTAGAGTGCTGCCTTTGTTTGTGTCTCCTTGGTAAGTCTTCTTTTAATATCAAGCAAAATAATAGGATAGGAGTGAGGCTGGGGAGAACATGGTATTTTTAAGAGAATTGTATGGCAGATTAATAACAGTGGCAGTATAACATGAATGTTTACAGATTTATCATCATTTATCTATGTTTACTTCCTTGAAAGAAAGATGCTGACATAATGTGACTGAAGTACACTTAAAACTGCAAGACAACTCTAGCTTGATGGCATAACAATAAACTCCATCTAAGCATGTGAAAATAATGCTGTTTTAGGAGACTTGTGGTTGTTATTGTATGGACATAGTGCATTCATAGTCATGCTGAGGAAGAAACCATTAATTTCAATGTTGTATGATTGTATGTAAACCTAAGTTGTGTGAATCTCACTTCTGATGTTTACTTTTGCTTTTGGATGTTAAATTCATCTTAGGAGTTTAATTGGAAAGAAAAATGACATCAAACCCAGCAATAAGCCTAATGAAATCCATTAAATAGCTTAATGATTATATAATTACATGAATTATAAATTCAGGAATTGATCATTCCACCATAAATTTCTGCTATCTTTGTATACTTCATACACACTTATGGTTGAAAAGAGGGCTCATTGTCATGCAGTTGGCGTTTTGCCCTTTATTGTTATAAAAAGAATGGTATGGTTTGGAGTAAACTTAAACTGCCATTTTCAGATGTTCAGTGGGGAGAATTCTGTAGTTCAATGAACAATAGTGACCTAACCAAACCTGAAATTGGAACAAGCCAAAATACTGTGGGGGAAAAAAGGCCTTTAAGTGCTTCTATTTGGAATAATTCAGGCCAGACTTCTGGCTGGCCTTCATCTGTTCTTTTAAGTATATAGATTTTTCTTATGCATGTAATATCATGCACATCCTGTGATTTATACTTGAGTTCTCATTCTGTATCTTTGTTGTTAGTACCATTTTTCTATTCCTCTACTAAACTGAGATGGGAAGAGTATCTTTAAAGTTTCTGTAATGCTTTAGAACTAGAGATGTAAGGTCTGATTAGGTTCCAGTGTAATAATGATGTAACAAAAGAAACACTAAAATCGCTATAACCCATATTCTTCTGTATTCTGCACCTGTGGGCCCTAAGCACCCCCATCAATTGCATAGGTTTAGTTGCATGTGCTTGAGGCCAGCCCTGCTGTGCTGTAGTCTTCTGGTTCCAGGTCAGGCTCCTGTGCTAGAAGGAGTTGTGTCTCTGCTTCCTTGTGCTTGGAAGCAGCACTGAAGTTCAGGCCTTAGCTCTTCTTCTTTGCCCTGGCTGCACTGCAGCTGCAACTGTAAACTGTAGGACAGTCTGGGTTGGATGGGACCTCCAAAGGTCACCTACTCCAACCCCCTTTGCCCCTGCTTCCTGCAAAGGACTGGATGACATTTGGAGGTCCCTACCAACCCACACCATTCTGTGTATTAAACTGTTGGAACAAGGATGAGTGATGTGATGATACTTTTATTCAGTTTGTATGTAAATATACTTTGAGACTCACATTTACCATAGAGTGGTTACTTACCCAAAAAGGATGGGGAAGGAATTTTCTTTCACTGACCGGTAGTAAAGAAATTGTACTGTAGTAAGTCTTCCCACACAGCCTATATTGTTTAGCAATGTAACTTGCTTTCTAATATTTTCTACAAAAGTATGTGTAATTAAGATTAATTAAGTGGCCAGATCTATACTCTGCTGAACAAGGAGGAATTAAAAGCCTTTCCTCCTTGAGCAAAATGGCAATCCTGCTTTTGTCCTTACAGAAAGTGGTAACAAACCACCTTAAATCACAAGTATGTTGTAGACAGAGATAATCCTGCAGGGAATGAAGTCCCAAGCCTCTGTTCCACTACTGATGTCGCTGCTGCACAAAAAAATACTCATTTTTGAAGATGGGTGGGTTGGTTGGGGGTTTTTATCCACCTTCTGTACCGTTAGCTTATAAACTACACAATTAATATGTTTGTGCGTGTTTCCTCTAAGATATCTTGCTCTACAAAAGATTAAATATGCGCATAAATCCTACTCACCAAACTGCTCCTATGAAATAATTTACTAATTGCTATGTTTATAGTTTCTTTTCACTCAAATATTTGCAACTTTTATTCTAAGTTTGTCACCACAGCTGTTCTTCAGTTCGTGGAAGGAGAGTGACATTTCAAAACAAGCAATATCTGTATTTCTAGGGCACGATGTCTGCACAATCTGGATCTCTGAAAGAATATTAGACTTAGCTGTCCTAAAGAGGTTCCTTGACATTGTCCAGTCAGGAGAAATCCATTATCACACTTTTTGAACTTGAAATGCAAGTGCATTCACTATTGGAAGGTCTCTTCCAACCTGTATTATTATTATTAGTTTTGGTCAAGAGTATACTCAGACATCAGTTTGCACTTTGCCTCCGTTGCTACATGTAATTCAAAAACGTTTTTAAATCCACTTCCATTCACAATCTATGTCAGAAGTTATTCTGTTCTTAAGGAGAATTTTTCTGGTTTATAAACTTTCTGAAGTGAAACACTGAAACATTGTGAACATGAGTTTTGGTGGACACTGTGAAAAGAGTTCCAAAATGACAGGTCAAAGCCACCTCCAAAAATACTCTATATTCCTCAGATAATGGCATTCCTGTACATAAACCAAACAGTTCATGTGCTGTAGCAGATAAATTGTTAAGCTTTAGTTATTGTGTTTCCCACCACTTCCAACTTCTAATGTTCCTAAAAGCAATTTCACAATGTGCCAGAATTGAGGAGGCACGGGCATGCTACAATGAGAAAGAACGATAAACATGCATGTCATGGGGATTAGTTATAAGTTCTTGTAGTTAACAAAGTTCTAATACTGGTAATATCCATTTGTATTTGGGTGGGTTGTTTTGGGTTTTGTTTTTAAAGCATACACATATTGGAGATGACTCAAAGCATCCTAACAGCAGTGGGTTCAGCAGTCTTACTGGACATCTATTGCTTGAATTTATTTTATGTACTGTGTCTTAGTTTTAAAAGATTTAGCTCATCTTTTACTTCTTTTGCCATAGGTGAAACCATTAAAAAAGTTTTAAAACTATTTTCCCCTTCAGCCATATGTTCAAATAATCAGTACTCTTGTGTTTGCTTTAATGTACAAGCTTGTGTTCTAAACAAACATCTGGATCATTCTAATGAAACTTAAGAGATGGATTCCAGTTTATATTTTTCAATCAGTAATTGTTAGTCTACTTTCAGTTTCTGTAGCTATGCACACTGTGGAGATGGTAAAATAGGGGTTTGTAAGAAAACAGTTCAATGGACATTGCCCCAGTTACAGAACTGCATGTGATGTCTCTCTTGAAACATATACCATGCAACATTTACCTGTTTATTTTTGATACAAAATTATTAAAGGCTTTGGAGGCCATATATTTCATATGATTCCACCCCTCCCACCTCCCCCAGATTGTGATTCTGAATATGTAATATAACTATTACAAGGAACTGTGTGGAATCTTGCACTACAGTGTGTTTTACTTGTTTCTTGGGGGAAAAGAAAATAAAAAGGTTATCTCATTGCGTTAGGACAACATAGAAATTGTCGTTTATAGTATAGTCCCTTTGTTTTACAACCTACATTGATCATTAAGCTAAGCTTTCTGTGTATTTGAAAGGAAACAGTTCTGCAAAATCATATCAGGGGAATTGACTGAGGACAATACTGTACTGTCTCATTACTTTTCAGTTCAGTTTCAGGTAATATGTATATTTAACTTAGTATTATGAGTTCAGACACTGTTTGGATGTAAGAAATTGGCATCTTTGGATTTCTATTAGACTTTCATTCTGGAGCCTGTGCTGTTTCTACAGTACTAATTTTGACTGATGGATTTGTACTATTTCATTGATTTGCACCAGTCAGAAAAAGGCAGGTCATTATTCCAGGGTTTAACTCAAATTTATGTTCTTTGTATTAATTCTACATGTGTTAAATGTGTTGAATTTTACCTATGTGACTTCTAATATGCAGCCTTCAACCTAAATTTCACGTAAAATGCTAGGTTTAAATGTTTGTAGGTTACAGTTAGCTTGTAGTATTAAAAAAGAGAGATTTCTTACCGTAGGCATGTGATTTTTATATGGACTTGATTTTTTTTTTTTCCTGAATAATGCTCCTGATGCTCTGTATCTGATCAGAGTAATTTCTGAAAGGTTCTGTGCATGTGAGTCAGAAGGGAATATAAACAGAAAGTACAAGAGTAGTATGACTGTGAATTCATGGATGAACACATATTTAGCATCTGTCCTCTCTAGCTCTTTGAACTAATTTTGATGTGTGTTCACTAATGAGAAACTTATGGTCTCCATGGCAACTCTTCCCTTTTTTCCTCTTCATTTCCTAATCTGGGAAATGAATTTCCATGTGGAAAACTGAAACAGAAAAATAAAATATCCCCCTACCCTTCATCTCCTCTCTGCTCCCTGCTTGTGCCTTTGTTTGCAAAATCTTTGTAGAATGGCTTGATTAGGAAGACATTTCTTGAACTGGCTACTCTTAGTGGTTCTGTGCTCAAGTTACTTATGGCTGAGGTGAAGCAGTGGTGTGGTGTGTTTGGTGGTTTTTTGGCTGGCTGGCTTGCTTGCTTTCTTTTTCTGTCTGTGTGCTCTCAGTTTTAGATATCATTCTATGAGTGGTCATCTACCTGAAGTAGTATCCTCTGGGCCTTGAAGGATGGAGTCCTAAGCACATTTTGCTTGACCATCTAAGTAGGAAGCAACAGGTTGGGTTGTCTGCTCTCTGATAGCTGAAATGTTTGGATTTGCACAAAGTCTGTTTCACTTAGGGCTGATGTAATTGTAGCTAAGAAAAAGATAAGAGTCTAGCTAAATAACTGAAAATATGTAGTAGATACTGCTACAAGATTTTGAGGGCATGTCCATCCTTGGTCACTGAAGGGAAGAAAAATTTTAGAATTTAAGGGTTGATAACTCCTATTGAAATGGTAAGTAGAAATTAATCAAGGAACAAAAAAGCCATATTGCTTTAGTTCATCAATTAATATGGCAGATTCATCAGGTAAATGTATGTTGCAATGTATCTGGACAATGTAAGGTGTCTCTTCCTTTTATCAATGGTGACCAAATGGTCTTCCTATGTGCATAGATTATTAAAGAAATAAAAAATAAAATCCCCAAATGCCAAGAGTTATAATAGTAATGAAAATGGTACCTTAGAATTCTGCAGGTTGTCTTAGCACTTGCTCTTCTGTGAAGAGGGATAGCACTTCCTGTATTACTTCAAGAACTTAGACATTCCTGGACCCAAATGATACCCAGAAAGACAGAAATATCCCATTCAAGTCAATTCAGGCAATTGTCCTAGAATGCAAATGCACAATGTAGAAACAATACTTGGATCATGCTGTCTTCATTGTTTGCTTTATTCTTAGTGTAGGATGTGCTGATTGTTTTGGAACTGAAACAGGGAAATGTTTATCAATTTTCCCATGACAGTATCATTGGAAAATTGCAATGTTTTCTACCAAGTCATGTAGTTTCACCATTTACTTAGGCAAAACCTTATTTTTCACCTGCATATTGTAAACAGTTTATGCTTAGAAGTGTTTTGAATGGAGAAAATGTGATTGTTAAAACCTTTTGAGGCTAGTTTGTACATCAACATATTCCGAATAAAGCATTCTTAGCCAAATAATGAAAACCTTGTTTCGATTTTACATAGTTTTGAAGACAGATCTGAAGTATTATTGGCAGTTTGTATGTAAAGAGTTGAGTCTCTCTGTTCTTTAATACTTACCATACTTGCAGATTGTGTTTAGTTACTTGTAAATTACATCACATAGGATATACTTTTGGTAACCTCATCGTGAAATTTCACAGTGAAGTTTTTGATGGGCAGAGACATGGAAAAAAAAGAATAACTAAAGAAGTCCCCAAAGAGCTTAATAAACCAAGTCACTCTGTTCCAAGCATAAAGGTTACAATTTGTGCAATGGAGAAGATCTTAGGTAAGAAGCAAATGACCGAAGTATAGACAGACAATTAGTATCAACATAGACTTCTATCATACTGCTAAAGCATCTGTATCTTTTAAAAGAAAAATAAATTGGTTGAAGCAGATGCCCTCTGTGGCAATTTGTATTTTGGGACTGATCTAAAATGTCTAATGTGGTTTCAGTGGAGGTTTTGATGGAAGTCAGCATTTGCTGCCTATTTACATGCAGGAAGCCTTTAGAAGTCCTGGTCAGCACTTCAGGCATTCAAAGCCAGATGATATTTCTATATTGCACCTCAGCCAGGTCAGTTTAGGTCCTGAGAGTGAGAAATTGCGGTCAGTGAAGGAACCCAAATCCTTCCCTTGTTTCCATAATGCCATATGCCATCATGCTGTATTCCCAGCAGAGTGGTGGTGGGTGTGGTTTTGATGGTTTCCAGCATGACTTTCCATCTCAGCACAGACAATTCTCCTTAAGGAATACGAAATTTTCATCTAGGTGCTTTGTAAACCTTATTTCTGCAAAGCCAGAACACCAGTTTATGTATGGCCATTAAAATGTAGGGCATGTATGCCTGGCTGACTTCTTGTGCACTGCTTTTCATGAAATGGCAATTTAGTTGCAATTAGTGTGGGTTTTGTTTTCCTGCTGAACTTCCCAAAGAGTTTGATGGGCCCTTACTGACTGCAGGTTTTGCAAGCACCTGTCAGAAGAGGGGAACCTTGTAATTCTTAGGAAATGCCAGAGTCGGCAGTTTCAGACAGTGTACACTGTCATATAGGACTAGCAATGCAACATTAAACCTTATAAACCATGCCTACTAATGGCAGAAGTGGAAGGAAGGAATAAAACTAGGGAGAATGTCTCTGTACCTCACTTTATTTTTGTTTTGCAGCCTATCTGGATTTAAAGCATAAGTACTAAAGAATTAAATGCAAAATAGCAGTGTGTGTCTCTATAGTATTTTCCACCCTGTGGGATCCCCAAGCATTTCATGGTGACTTACACATTTACAGATTTTTTTCATCCTTACTGAAAACCAGAAATTCTGTGTAGCTGCCATGGTTCTGAATAGGATTAGGGTATAATGTAACCTGATTGTACATTCTTAATTCTGCTAGATTGCTTTGGTTGAATTCACACTTGATTTATAATGCAGTAATAGGAACATCCTTCTTAGCTCAGTCTAGGGAGATGACTTTTTAAATGTAGCCTAATTGTATCGGTTCAAGTTCTCCTGAAGAAAGTTTAATTAGCATTAGTGTGATAAGCTAGTATGCCTTTCCTCAGGCCCTTTTTCTTAATGCCTATTGAAGAAAGCTAAACACAACTTTTCTTATTGTGTAAATAACAGTGAACTCTAGGTTAATCTAGGCTCATATCTAATGTGGTCCAAATGCAGTTAAAGTTGTGTAACTTCAAACCCTGAGTAAGGAAGGACAGCATCCTTGTCTGAGATCATGGGCTATCTACATGAGCCCAAACATTTATTTTTTGTAGCCTCAGACTTATCAGACAGGTGAAGCCACAGCTGACCTAGCTGAGTAGGCCTGCTTTGAGTCAGAAGCTGAACTGTTTGAGGTACAGTGCTGTCTTCCAACCAGAGCTTCTAAACTGAATCCCCAAACAGTTCTTGTGTTCACATATTCCCTTGCCCTAGAGGCATTTTTGTTTTCCTTTTACTAAAACCTGTCATACCTGGAGTTCTGCCTCTAAATGTCCAAAACTGAGTGTTCAGAAGGGTGACTTAGGATTTTCAGAATGCAATCAGGGACTTGAGGAAAGAAACAATTGATGATAATGTGTTTGAAATACAAGTAACACAGATGCTTTGGGCAAGTTGTAAGATGCCTCTCAATGAACACTGCTGTAAAAGTGTCTCAGATTAGCCCAGTTCCCATATGATAGCTCAGCCTGCATTTTGGTGTTTTACTTTGCCCTCTTAGAGGGGCATGTTGGAAGATGAATGTGGTAGATAGTTATTCTGTAAAATGTGCTTTGTTTATTAGCTTTGGAAGCCTCAAGAGTTCAGTGTTGTTTCTGCCTTCAGGGCTTAACTAGTTTAAAACTGTACTTTTAAAAGTTTAGCATACTACTATTAGTTCATGTCATCATAATTTTCAGGGATTGTTCTGTACTTAATTGTACCACAGTTACTGAACTTGTCCAGCACACTAGCGGAGTAACCTTGCTTCTTGATGGCTGTAACCTTGGAAGCTTCCAAGGAGGAAAAAAAATCATTCATGCCTTGAGAAATGAGTTCTCAGAGATTTGCCACTGTTATATAGATGGCTTGATTTTTATGAAGGCAGTTTAATTCATTAGTACCCCTGTATTAGGTTTTTTTATTCCTCTTGTCACTCCTTCCCCCCACCCCCTTCTGAATGAGCAGTCAGCACCTGCACTGGATTCTGTGGCTATGGGACATGGTTACTTCAGTCTGTGGACTGCGGTGTGTGTTCTCTGAAAGGGCTACAAAGGTCGAGCGAACCAAGCTGTGCCCAGCGAGCTCCATGTGTGTTCGTGTGAGCAGGGTGAATTAGATCCTAATGCTGCTGCCGCTGCCAGCATTTCTGCTGGACGGTGCCAGTTGGTTATTACCAACCAAACTTCCAAACGAGATGAAAATGGAAGGATTTCTCATAGTTCTTGTTAAAATATTTTCAGACACAGAAGTGTTTAACCAAACCACTCAAATCCCAGAAATACCCAGCAGATGGCAGTTTGAGCAAATGTATGTTTATTTGGTTTACATGAGACTCTAAAAAAGCTTTAAATATTTATCCAAATTCAACAAAATTCTGCTCCTGAAGTAGTGCTTGCAGTCCTCTCAGTACACTGAAAGGGCATTAAACTGGTGGTCTAGCATCCTATAGTGCTTGATTACATAAAAACTCTGATTTTTGAGTCTTGACTTAAGCTTGTGAAATTAAGCACTTTACCAGTCCATATGGAAATATGAGGATAATAGCACTTAAAACAAACAAACAACCTACCCAGCCTCTAAGGACTAAATAGCACAATTTTGTCAAGTTGTCTTGTAGTCAGTATTTGTGAAGGATATCTTTTTATACAAAAGCCTGTCTGTATCTGGGATAGCTAGGAAACTGGGTGAAGGTCATTCTTGTGTGTATATATATGTATTTGCTTGTCTATACATATGAGGGAGTACAAATCGTAGTGTTAAAGCAGGGAACTGACCTATGTCCATACCTCTGTAGTATTAGCTGTGAAAACTTTTTATGTTGTTCCCCTGTAGCTGAACAGAGGTGATCATGATATGCACATGCAAACTTCAAAATGTAAATTCAATTGCAACATCATAAGGGGCTGAACTGAACCAGTGGGTTAGCCCGTTTCTCCAACACAGACATGAGGGAAAAGTAACACACAACAAACCCTCTGGGTTGTGCTAAGGAATTGAGATAAGAGTTTACTGAGAAAATCAGATAATTGCAATAAAAATGCACCATTACCTTAGCCTGTTTGCAGAAAATGCACAGCAGCAAGCGGATGCAAGCAAACTAAAAACCCAAGCCAATGAATTACTCCCCCATCCCTCCCTGTCATGCTGACATTTTAAGAGGAAAAGATCCAACTCCCCAAACCAGGAACCCAAAAGCAGCAACAGGAAGCCTCTCATGTAGCAATCTAAACTTCAAGTTCCATAATACTTTGCTCCAGACAGCATTTTCCATTTTATAGGTGGCATGAAGCAGGATGGTTTTGAATAACAGCAGACTAAAACACAACCTATGACAAACATCTAGTTAAATATTGTACTGGAGCTCTGCCTGTATGGGTTGTTATTACCTGTTCATTCTTGTTCTTGCTGTGCTTTATGTCCAAATACTGCTTGCTTTGGTGCTTCTTGTTAGAGTACCTGTGTGTGTCTGAGCACGAATATGCAAACCTTATTTAATGGTTTACATTCTATGGCCACCTAGTAGATGGTTCTACAGTACTACTTGTGATTCTTATCAGAAAGAACTGAATAATTGAGAACATTTAGGGGAAAGGGGAAAAATGTAAAAGGTTTACAAGCCAGGAAAGCTGTATAACTTCAGGGAAGTGTAACACATACTGTATATTGCTTTTGCAATAATTACTAAGTGGTGTAGTAGGTGAAGACTGAGAAGTGTTTGCTTTATTATTTATTTTTTCCTTCCTGAATGCTTCCTTACTTAACTACAGTTATAGAATAAAACAAAGTAGTTAATGTGCTTGCATAAATTATCACACTTTTATTTTGGTCAAATTTCTTATCAAGTCTCTTTTCATGTGGGGACACTTCAAATTCAGAAAGTTTCTTTTTCCTTTTTAATGTCTTATTAGGCTTCATTTGCTAAAGCCTTTAATATGTGTCTTCAATTGGTACATTGTTTTGATTCTGTGAGTGTTTATTTCCAATAAATGTTTAGTATAAATATTTTGTTTACAATTATTTAAGTATTTAAAGTAAATAGTTGCATGAAAAAGGCATGGGGACCTTTGAAACAGGAACACTGGTTGTGGATCTTGATCTGAAAGGCAAAAGTTATACTGTAGTCTTTAAAGGCTGTGCTCTTCACCTACAGTCCTGCCTGTGCTATCACATTCAACTACTAGTATGTTAATAGTCATCACCAAAGACAACAACAATATAGATTAGACAGGTGTTGGGTTTTTGTTTCCTGTTATTGTTTCCCTTTAAACCTGATTTAAGAGTTCATGGTAAAATGCAAAGAAAACCCAAAGGGTATCTTTCTAAGTGGATTTCCCCTATGTCAGGAACACTTCCAAGCGGTGCCATTTTGATGACAGTTTTCAGTTTGTATGGAGAGACTCAAAATCATCCTAAATGGAAAAGAAATGCCTTACTTGTATTAACATTCCTAGACTGAATCAATATTGTCTGCTCTGTTACAATTATGTTCTTTTATTTGGCACAGAGGGTATTAATGCCTATTATGCTAGCCTTAGACTCGTACAGTCTGTGCCTCATGTTTTCTGTTAGTTCTGCACAGCTTCAAGGGGTGGAAGGGAAGAGTTTCATCATTAGAAATACACACAGCAAAGTAATATGATCAGACTCAAGCTTGACACACTGAGTAATCTGTGATATGCTAACGCTTCAGTATCATGCTAGTATTGCATTAGACTAATATGACACTAATACGAAATGACAGGAAAAATGACTAATACAATAAGAGTTTCATATATTACTTTAGGGCTGCCATATCTGTCCTCTTTAATTCACCTGAAACCCTGCTTAAATGCAGAATGAGAGCTGCTGGGGGAAAAGCCCATTCTAGGAAGACTATTTGAAATAGTGCAAGAACTAAGATAGAAGGAGTCTTATGACACTTGTGTGCTAGGAATGATGGTAATTTCCCAAAAGGTTACAATGCAGCTGGAAACTGTAGTTTATTTCAACTGGTAATGTCTGCAGTGATGACTGAACAGAATTCTCTCTCCATTTTAAATTGAAGACAAAATATTTCAATGGAAAAGATCAGGATGCTGTCCTGTGTCTGGAGAATCAATCATGAAGGATTGGTTCTAATAATGAAGACAGTTTTGTGGATTCTTTTTGACCAATCTTTTTAGCTTCCTAAATTCCAAAACAGAAAGAACCAAGAAGTAGCACTGTATTTTACACACAACTTCTGATTTTGGGTGTTTTTTTTGGTAGTACATGCAGTTATTCTGGTGAGCATGATAATATTTTTTCCCCATTTCTCTGTGTTCTCTGTTAACCATCCTGCAGAACTGCAGTTCTGTGTGGTTTTGCATTTACAATACACTACCTTAAGCATTTGCTGTTGCATGTCACTGACTTAACTCCTTTATGCTGTGTTCTTATTAGAATGTAACAATGAGACTATTTTAGAATCTTAAATTCTGGTCTGTTAAGTAACAGCCATGTTCAGGTACTTGTGCATGTCTGAATGATTAAATGAGCTGAAGTGGAACTAGGAAGACCATTTTAAGAGGGGATGTGTCCAATAGGTTAAACAAGTCTAAAGCTGTGTAAGTATTTCGGACATGGTCTTGAGGCAACACAACAGCAGAGGTTATAAAAAGAGACATAGAAGTTTAAAATTGAAACCCTTAAGTTTTATGCTCTTTCTTTGCGTATTGCTTTTGTGGTTAGTGGAAAGTGGAGTGCAAAGGTTCTTGAAAGATTGCCAGCTTCCTTAATGAACTTCGCTCCCTTACTCCTTGCTCAGGATCAGACGTAATACTAAAAGATCTCCACGGCCGTGCTTTCCAATTAAAGCTACCCTCAGCAAAACTCAGTGGACAAACAGAACCATGACATCCCCATGTTAATAAGTCTTCATGTAGTCCATTAGAGCAGTCTTGGTTATAAATTTTCCTTGCTTTCTGTGACTGACTTTTTCTGTTGTTTACTAGGTAAGACAGCTTCATCATTCATCAGGTTGCTGTGACCCTTTACTCGGAAAGCTTAGCTAAAAGCAGCATAGTGGTAGAATTTGACTGTAATGGTATTGCAAAGCCAAGCAAAACAATTTTTACTTTTATTAGTTCCAAGGCCAAGCAGAAAGCAGGTGGTCAGATGCCTATTTAAACTTGAAGCCTGTGCTTTCTCATGTGAACTGAAAAATGATTAGTGAGTGTATTCTGTTTCTTTTTCTTACTCTGTGTTTATATGTTGAATATTCAATATAATGGCCAGATCATAACAATGATGATACTGTTGCGGGTTGAACTCGGAGACCAAAATATTCCTTAGTTTATGGAATTCCTTAGTTCATAGAATAGAATAAACCAGGTTGGAAGAGACCTTCAAGATCACCATGTCCAACCTATCACCCAACACCACCTAATCAACTAAACCATGCAACCGAGCATCCTGTCAAGCCTCGTCCTGAACACCCCCAGCGACGGCAACCCCACCACCTCCTCGGGCAGCCCATTCCAGTGGGCAATCACTCTTGCTGTGTAAAACTTCCTCCTAACCGCCAGCCTAAACCTCCCCTGGTGCAGCCTGAGACTGTGTTCTCTTGTTCTGGTACTGGTTGCGTGGGAGAAGAGACTAACCTCTGCCTGACTACAACCCCCCTTCAGGTAGTTGTACACAGCAATAAGGTCACCCCTGAGTGTTCTCTTCTCCAGGCTAAGCCAACCCCAGCTCCCTCAGTCTCTCCTCATAGGGCTTGTATTCCAAGCCCCTCATCAACTTGGTTGCCCTTCTCTGGACACGCTCCAGCAAGTCAACCTCCTTCCTAAACTGAGGAGCCCAGAACTGGACACAGGACTCGAGGTGTGTGTGTAGGTACTGAATTTGTAGGTACTGCTTTGGAATTTTAAGACAGTAGTGTTGGATTCCTTCCTTCTGCCTGGTTTTAATCAAACCTACAACATTATTTTAAGGCATTTCTCAATTCTTGTGATGGGACTGAAATGGATTTTCAAATTTGATATTATACCTGGTACTAAGTAGCTCTTAATATAGCTTGAATAGCATTGCACATGTAAATTGTTGGAAAGCTCATCAACTTGGAGAGTTTTTTGGATCCTTGCCATGGTTAAGGTACTGGACAGTTCAAAGCTCACCAAGCTCAAGATGTAAAGCAGGTGTGTCTAAGCTACTGTTCAAGATCTGAAATGTAAGAGACTCTGCAGTCTCCCCATGCAATATCTTCTAGTCTTTACTAATACAAGGCTTTTAGTTTGCATTTAAGCTGAAGCCTTCTCATTGTAGTTTAAACCCATTACTAGTTCTGTTCACCATGGGTGTGGAGAACAGATTATCTTCTTCTTTATATAGCAGTAGGGGGTTCTAAATGTGTCCCCTTTAGTACAGAAACTTCAGGTGAGAGAGTTAGAGAACCCTGCAGTCTTATTCTTGTCTACTGCCTATGTGAAACTACAGGGAAGTATCTTTATACTGTTCTCATCAATATGTAAACAATGATTCCCTTCTCAGCATGAAGATACTCATGAGACAGTGGTGAAAATTAATGCACATTATCACTGCTAGCATTTTAACAGAGGGCTCCCCAAAGTTATTTCTTAGCTTGACAGCCCTTCTCAAAGATAGGAAGATTGGGAAATGGAGATGAAATGTTTTTCTAATCTTCCCAGTAATTTGTCAGCAATGAGTAATAGGTCAGAAAAAGTATTTTGAGACAGATATTCTAACACCTTTGCTGACACCTGGTTTAAAACCAGCAGAAGCAGGAAACTCCCCCCCCCCCCCCCCCTAGAATACATTGGATGGTGTGAGAGCCTAAGCCTGCATCTGCTTTGTATAATTTGCCATAGGATAGATCAAGTTGTAAATCTTGTACAGGAAATTTTTTGTTTCCAAAGCAGCAGCCATAGGTTATCAACAAGATGTCAGGGTGTTTTTGAAGTTCTCCAGCAGTCACTCAGTGAGTCTGCAATCATTGCCAAGCTAGTGTGTCTTCAGAGATGCTATTTTACCTAAATATAAAATAGAAAAGGCATGTTAAATGTTTCTTGTGCATGTGTTCTTGATCGTCTCCATATTGCAGGCATATTCTGTACCCTGTGTTAGCCTTGGGGACAGACTGGGGTAATTTCCAGGAAAGCCAGTAATAGAGTTGGGATCAGAAATGAATCTGATCAAATAGGGAGTGACAATCCAGAGATGATAATCATTAAGCAAGATGTTGCTATCTGAGTTATGACTGGGAAAAGGAAAAAAATCTGGGGTGTTTCTAGTAAACAGTGTGTAAGTTCTGATGTTTCAGTGTTGATTGTCATCTAAATGATATTGTCTTATTAGACCCTAGGTCACTGGGCCCATGGCTCTGCACAGACTTCCCATAGTTAAACTGTTATTAAAATCTGAGCAACAAGTTTTTTGAGGTAGTACACAAAATAAAGAGGGGCCTAATATTTCTTTCCAGAAGGATTTGCCTTTGATGCACAAAGTTCCTTGCAGAGAACAAACCCACAGAGAAATTCCAGTCAATTTCTCTATCTTATACAACTCCAGTATGATTTTTTCTTCTTGTTGTCAATAGCTTTTATATGCAATTTTTCCTGATGCTGCTATGTTGTTTTTATACTTCCTCAGTTTTCAGTTTCACAAAGAATGGAACATGAATAAGCTCCAGAGGTCAAGTTCTAAAAATGAAGCAGTATTTGAAAGAGCAAGGCTTCCTGTCTATGTACTCAGTGTGTATGCTGCTACTGTTATGTAGCAGATAGCTGTTGACTACAACAGTATGTGTTGTTCTTACACTCTAAGTGTATTAGCTTATCTGTAGTTAAAAATTCAATTGGGTTCTGTTACAAAATGGGAGAACCAAAGGCTAATAAAGGTGAATGGCTCAGGGTTTGGGTTGGATTTTTAATATCCATCTGTATCCTCGGGTAACTAGATTTGAATTGCTTATTGGAGAAGAAAGATGTAGTATCTGATTCTAGTATAGTAAGCTCACCATTAAATATGACAGAAACATGCAGTGAAAGTGAAGGTAGCATAATGGAAATGAAAATAATACCATATTCAATTTTAAGTGAATAAATGTCATCTTGATTTAAATGATTAAGTTGATTAAATCAGGATAACAAAGCAGCACTTGTGGTGTTTATGAAGTATGAAAATAGATTTACAGTGGTGTGTGTTCTTTTAGTAAGTTACAAAATAATTGTGCAGAAAATAGCAAGAAATTAGTGTATTAATTTGCCTACTGTTTCAATAAAAACCTCTCTCAATATTTCATACCAGAAAAATGAACCCTTTTAGAAAGAATACTTGAAAACAGCTTCTTAGATCTAGGCTTCTGATTAGTGACTAATGGTCTCCCAGCTGTATTCTCCTTCTAACTTTAATTGTACCAAACAAAAACATAAGGAAGCTTGACTATTTGAATTGTGTGTGATAACTTAAAATATCTGAATTTTGATGTGGTGTAAAATGTGTGGGGAATGTTTGCTTCCATGTGGTTTTGTTGCCCATCCTCTTACAACACTTGAGCAAGTCCACACTCTCGTCTGTTAAACTGCCTACCTGTGCTGAGACTTTCTGTATGCTTTACAGAAGTGCATAAAATAACAAAGGAATAAAAACTTCCTGTCTTCTACAGCCCTTCTAGATTGGCAGCTGCAAATGCTAGATTTTTCAGAAACAAACTCTTAAGGTTGGTTGAGTTGCTCAGCTTCTGTCCATCAATGTGAAAAACTTATCAAACAATTTGTTACGTTAAGAGCATAATTTATGTGATTTGTTATGTGATTAAGAGCTCAGAAGTGAACAATTGTTTTCTGAAATGTTGATCTTGATGGCATTACCAAAATAGAACTATTTTAAAAAGGTGTATTTTCTACACTTAAACATCTGTCCTCTCAGTTTTTGTGTGTATTCTTTGGTTTACTGCTGGGCTGAAGTTTTATTTGGCTTCAAAACAGCTTTTAAAGACAATTGCAGAGGAGGAGAAAGGAGTCTTAGAACTGACCTCTCTTACATGCTGTTAAAAATACTTGCTATGTCAAAGAAATTTTTTTTCCTCCTTTCATCTTTTTGCTTCTGCATCGATTAACAAAAAAAGAAAGGGATGCAACTTTTCATCCAAACCTTCTAGACTTTGATATTTTTTGAAAGCTCAATTTCCATCTAAAAAGGTATTGCAGTTTAAATTACTTCAAAGTTGTTATAGTCATCTTAGATTCTATGCTCCAAAGAAAGGGATTAGAGTCTACTGAGTGGCTGTTGATTGCTGCTACAAAACAGATGATGTGCTCAACTGACAGCAGGTTTCAGTAACGGTTTCCTCCTCCTACACATTCTGCCACTTCAAATTTGTTAACACAAAGTCAAGTGTTGGCTGGTGACCATTATTAGTGCTTGTTGCTTCTTGCTGCATGTTTTAATTGGCTCCTTATATAAAGAATAGTATGTTATTTGCAAGTAAAAAGGCTTTTAAAATTGCAATATACCTTTGAAATGTTTTGATACGTACATTTACATTGATTAGTGTAACGTTTGTTGACAGCCAATGACTGATGATGTTCCTACCCTATTCACTTCCTTGCTTTTAAGACTGTGGTTAAAGGATGAGCTATTTTAGTGTGTTGTAACTCAGCAACCTCAAATAATATTGTTTGCTTACAAAACTTTATGCTTGAGTGATGCACAAAACAAAAATTAGAAGAGAAAGACCTGTGATTTCACATTTTTTATAAGAAAATAGCTGCTTTTCCTCCAAGCCAAACTGATTTTCTTGCCAGTACAGTAGCAATTGTCTTTTGATGTCATCAATGTTTGTCTGAAGTGATGGCAGGCTATCATGCTTAATTATGTGAACTAACTCCTGTAATTCCAACAGAAACCTGATGCCATCTCTCATTTCAATATATGGCTTCTGACCAGTAAGCTTCCTTTCTGTTTTTACCTATTGGTCTCTTCAGGGCCTGTTGCACAGAGCAGGTCAGAGGCTGTATTTTCAGAGGGTTCAATATAATATTGTGATGGAATGGAAGAAAAACATTTTTTTATGGACAGTGAATATTGCTGTGGCCAGTTGGTGGTTTTTTAGGATGTCAATGGACTTGGAAGTACTTGAAAACCTGTGTTTTGCACTTTTCAAGCCTTTTAATATTGACTTCAGAGCTTTGTGTATATTAACAATTATTTTCAAATAACTATATCTGGTTGCATTTTAAAAAGGTTGCAATGCTTGGGGGTCCCCAGTCTGCATGTCACTTCGTTAAATAACGACTTTAAAGTCCGTGGAATTAATCTGCTTGGTTATGCTGTGGAAAAGTTATGCTTGTATTGTTTCAACTGTAATGAGGAAAGACTTGAGAAGAATATCAGATAGCCTAATCAGTAATACAGCAGTTTTGCTTTTTCTGCCTGTATGGAAGAGTGTTTCTGGGATCTAGGGAAGGATTCCTTCCAAAAACATAGCTGCTTTTTTCAGCTGTACCGGTTTATGTGGTAGTAACTAACACTTCTCAAGAATGAGGGAGGGATAAGAAAAGCCTAACTAGTTTACAGTTCTAGAGATCTTTAGAGAGAATTGAGGCTACTTGCATGTTTGAAGTTAAGGAGGTGGCTGTATTTTTTTTTTTTTACTGGTAAGGCCTAAGGCTTCGTTCATACTGATGAATAACAGGGAACTTGGACATCTAAATCATTAGTAGACTTATTTTGTTTTATGATTAATAAACAGCCTAGGAAGAATATTGTATTTTGTCTGAAAAATAATAAAACCCCCAGAAATTAAAAAATGTTTGCCTTGCTGAGGTACTTAGTGTTTTGTAGCCCAGAATAATAATGTAGCTGGAAGAATGAATAGCAAGTGAGAAGTGCTTAAGTGGTACCATAAATCACATTTTAAAAGACTGCCAATATGCTTTACAAAATGGATTTCTATGGACATAGGGAGAAAAAAATGTAAAATGCAGGAACACACTGTGAAAATAGCAGTAGTAGAACAGCATCTTTACAGTGGTATGTGGTGTAACTTAATTTTGAGAGAACTATAAAATGAAGATCTGTTACCAGCAGCTCTCCTACAGTACTGCATGCTTTGTGCTTGGGAGTTTTAATTTTATTGTTTGTTTTTGTTGGGTGGTTTTTCTATATATACTTCTAGTGAAAATCAGAATATTTCAGACTTGTATTTTGGTGAGAATGGGCATCTGCCTCACCAAATATTGTCAGTCCTAATTTGTGACTAATGATTTGTAAATGTGTAGTTACATTAGTAAAATACAGGCGTGCTGGGGCAGAGGCCTTGTCTTGAAGCACCATTGAAGGCACAAGCTATCTTGTATTTCACTTTTATGAACTCTGCAGATGCCAAGTAGTGCTTAATCAGGAGGTAGTAAGGACTCCCAGCTCTTCTTCTAGTGTAGTTATTGGTGTGTCTTACACCTTTGACATATCAGTTTTAGTCATTGGGCCTCCTCACAAGCCACTAGAGAAGATGATACCCAGCATATAGATCTCTGGGAAGCGTTATCCTTGTAATAAGTTTCTTCAGGAGAGGTATTAAAACATTCAGAAATATGAAATCATCAAATTGTAACTTCAGACTCTTTAGGAATCTGAACTCTTGCAGATAAAGTAGCCGATGATTATTATTACTGGGTGTTTGGAACTTAACCCGGTGTGTAATGTCCCTTTGAGTACTCAACTGATGAGACAGGCATAACTCTTTCTTTGGATTTATTTCTTTGGCATTTAATTTGACTTAAACACAATAGGAGTATAAACATCATCAGTTTTGATGATTGATTTCAAATTCAGGTATTTCTGGTTTAATTCTTTTGAAGCTTTTTTCTGTCTTCATAAATTGAAGCTTGGATCGAAAACTGCTTCGTATTTACAGCTGGTGCTAATGTTATTTCTTTAAAAAAATATCAAATATGCACTCAAATGAAAGTTGCTTGACACACTTTAAAATTTTGTTTGCCTAAAGGTAAATTGTAGATTTTTCTTCATTCCTTGCAAAGTACCTGGCTGGGTATCTACTTGGGGGTTGTTTCTTTTGATTTAAATCTGCAGACACTTCTATCCTCCTTTCAGTCTTCAGTTGAAACCTGGTGTATCTGTTGAAGCTTGCTGTTTATCAGTTGCACAGAACAACATAAGTAACTACACAGGGATAAAGTAAGAGTTCTGCCAGAGCTGAATAGTGTCTGGTTTTGAGGATTTGGTGTTGTAGTTTGAGCTGGGTGCCCCCCTGGTGCATTCACTTCCTGTGTCCAGAAGTCCAGCCCAGAGGGATGGACACAGGAAATTGTGTATTCCCTACCATAATTCTTTGCACCACTATAAGATCCAGTGCGGAGCCTGGCACTTCCTCTTTCCTTCCCTCTCCGAGACTTGGTAACTGGGGGAGAGATCTCCCGGCCATGGGCCTGATTAGGCCCAAGGCCACAGGGGGATGGGCAGTCTCAGGCCTGGCCAGCTGAGACTAGCCCAGCAGAGGGAGGGGGAAGAAGGAGCCCTGGGGGTTTTGCATGCACCCTCAGGTGGGGATGGGATCTTTCTTTGTCACTGTGCTTTGGGTTTTCTGTAACATTCACTGCTTTCTATTTAAACTTTCATCACTTTTGCAATCCGTTTGTCTGAGTCGTTATTTCTGCCTGTGGTGGGGAGGGGACCTGCCCCAACCCATTACATTTTTTGGCGCCCAACGTGGGGCCAACTGCAGCTCGGATTGCAAAAGATGGAGAGTTTAAATTTAGTTCTGGGCGTCGGTTTGGGTTTGGAAAGTTGGGGCTCAGGTTTTGTGTTACCGGGGCGACTGTGTGAACTCCTGTGGACTGCAGAAGGATAGCTGGTGCGTAGCTGATGGCATGGAATTCCCTCCTGTTGTTTGGGAACAGCGAGGGGTGGTTCTTTCTGTGACTTTCTGCCCAGGGTAGCTTAAGAGTGCTCGAGTAGCCTAAGAAGGCGAGACCTGCCTTCTCCTCGTTCTCTGCGGAGCGGCAGGGAGCGGAGGAGGGGCAGCGGCAAGCAGAGCGTGGTCGGCCCGCGGCCGCTGCGGGGAGCGGACACCCGCGGCGAGCGGGCAAGCGACTGCTGGAGGTGACTCGGACTCTGCATCGCGGCGACAGAGACGGCGGGGGCCGGGCCGGGCCGCGTTCAAGCGGCGGCGGCGGCACCGCCCGAGCCGGGCTGCGTTCAGGCGGCGGCGGCAGCTGTAAATCTTTCCCTGGTGTTTTCGGACGTGTTCCGAAAATGGCGCCGAGCACCTGGCTCCGCCTCCCTGCTTCTTCAGCGGGCTGTGGCGCAGCTCCTCCCTCTTCCGGGGGTGGAGGTTGTGCAGCCGGATGCTGTCCTGCCTCGGTACGCGAGCGCCCAGCCGGGGGGTGCGGAGTGCCTCTGGCATGCATCCGTGTAGCTTTGGTCCACGTGAAAGCGGTTGGCTGCGGCACCCTGGATGGATTGAAAAAGGCAGTCGTGGAGCCGGATTGTTCCGACTGGCCTGCCCCAGGGGTGGAGAATTTGCCGCTGAATAGGAGAGTAAAGGCTTGGCTGAGAAGTTGTGAGGTATTTCCAGGTGACCAGGATGTCCCAAGGAGCCCACAAGGAATTCACGCTGCAGGAGAAGGACTGCGTCGCTGGGAGGTTCCATCACATGAGGAAGAACAACTGGAATGGACTGATGCTTGAGCCTGAATGAGAGACTGTTTGAGTGGACGCCCAGATGAAGATATGGACTCTGCCGGACATGTCATCAGAAGATTTCTGATTTGATGATGTGTTTGGGTGCAAAGATTATGGTATGAAATACAGGGGTGGCATGTTGTAGTTTGAGCTGGGTGCCCCCCTGGTGCATTCACTTCCTGTGTCCAGAAGTCCAGCCCAGAGGGATGGACACAGGAAATTGTGTATTCCCTACCATAATTCTTTGCACCACTATAAGATCCAGTGCGGAGCCTGGCACTTCCTCTTTCCTTCCCTCTCCGAGACTTGGTAACTGGGGGAGAGATCTCCCGGCCATGGGCCTGATTAGGCCCAAGGCCACAGGGGGATGGGCAGTCTCAGGCCTGGCCAGCTGAGACTAGCCCAGCAGAGGGAGGGGGAAGAAGGAGCCCTGGGGGTTTTGCATGCACCCTCAGGTGGGGATGGGATCTTTCTTTGTCACTGTGCTTTGGGTTTTCTGTAACATTCACTGCTTTCTATTTAAACTTTCATCACTTTTGCAATCCGTTTGTCTGAGTCGTTATTTCTGCCTGTGGTGGGGAGGGGACCTGCCCCAACCCATTACATTTGGTCTGTTTAGTTTTTGAGCTGACTGTTGCTTGAGAACTACAGTTCAGTTCAGTGTTTTGTCCTGGGACTCTGCCTTTGGAACATTATTCTGTGTACTGTTGACTTCATCAAGATATCAGATTATTTTTTTTAAGTAAGATTAAATATATTATCTAAATCCTGTTATTTCTAGTAATGGTAATGGAAACAAGAATCAACTATGCTATCAGGACAGTTGTGGAAGTATGAATTAACCAAACGCCTCTGTGGCAGAGGCACAAGAAACCCAATGTTTCTTTTAAGGAGAGAATTAATCTCTATTCTGCAAAACAGATTTAAAATTCATATGCTGACAATCACTTAACCATGTACAGAGGTACTTGGAAATGTTTTTAATTGCATTGGATGTTTTTGAACTTTGTGTATTCATCCTAGTTTAAGTTCAGAAGGGCCTTTGTGAGTAAACGAAGATTTTGTTGGAATGTTGCTTGTGAAAGTTAATGCATGTGCATTTATACCAGACCAAAGAACATGTTTGTACAGTGGTACATAATCCATGCTCTGTGTACTCATTTCCTCTAAAACAGTAATGAATGCCATGGGAAGGAAATGACAACTTGATGCTTCTCTTATTTTGCTAAGAAGTTATCTCTGATCAGATAAATAAAGATGCTTGGAAGGCAGTATTTAATTTAGGATACTAGTTTTCCAAACTGCATAGGTTGTTCAAACCTTGTATGAAAGATCTGTGAAAATGGCCACATAGGAAAGGATGTGACTTCCAGTACAGAGTAAAGCTCACATGAAGATCGACCTGCAGTGCTGAGCTTGAGGCTGGCAGTGCAACTCGTCTTACTGGCTCACTTCAGTTTTGACAGATGGTGTGGTGCCTTCATCCATGCCCTCTGAAGACCTATTAGAGTAGGAATGGAGCTGAGTGCAGATGGGGTCTGTAGGTGATGCATGTGTGCTAGTAACAGCAGCAGCAGTTAAGTCTACAAACGTTTTGCAGAGTTGAATGGATGTCCACCGGGTTAAACAGGCTTCTGAATTCTTTGGGGAGGATTTGGATATATAACTCCACCATTACATTTGATGATACCAACTCTTTATGCCGTGTGCATATCCTTCTGTCCTAGTACCTTGAGAATTACCTCTTAATGTTTGTCCTGACAGTGAGTTAGTTATAAGCAGAGGACCAGGAGTTGCATGTCATATGTTGCATGTTGTTAGTCATGAAGCAGCTCTAATAATAAAATCTGATATTTTAATAAGAGTGGCAATAGATGATAAAACTTAATGCCACTGGGGAGTTCCAGAATTGTGATACAAAAAAATAGTGAAACTGGCTTTTCATATAAACATTTGAATTAATATAATAAATGCAACCAAATACTATAGGGAAAAAATAAATCATGCTTCAAATCTTAGAACTCGCTAATATTCAAGTTACCTGGTCGGTCAAAACTTAGCTTTAATTTATAGTTTCAAATTGCGTACTTTAATTATATAAGATGCATACATTATTAATAAATTAGGCTTGTATTTAACCCTTCTGAATAATGCATTGGCATGTAATGTTTATATGATTTTCATGATGATCTGTAATCTAATGTATTTAGGATGTTCTTGTTGACACAGAAGTATGCATAATGAATCCTCATTTTCATCTGTCTGTCGTGAAAAAGAAGCTCAACAAACTATTTTGGAGTGATGATGGTATTGTGAGCCCAGGAACTTCTCATTTCTTAGTCATGTAGGACATTTTTTGCTTGTAATCTTGAATCAGTAGCTTCACTCACCTCTTTGTTTTGCTGCTTGTGAAATGACAGTAATATAGAAATTGCCATTGTGGTGGAGCTTAATTATCCAGGTTTTGCATAGTACTTTAATGTATGTCTTGAACATTAACTATGTGGATTATTTTGAATGAGTTCACATTTGTAGGCAACATGCTTTCAGAATTCTAGATACCAAAGGGAACAGGACAGTTTAGAGGAGATGAATCTTGGATTCCCTGGGCTTTGGTGGTGTGTGTTGGTGGGGTTTTGTTGGTTTGGTTTGTTTGGTTTTTTTTGTGTTGCCCCTCTTTTTGCAGGAAATCTATTACAGTAGAAGTCTGTGGCTTCTGAACATTGCAGCTTGCTGGGTGAATTTTATGATATGTTTGAGTAAAATCCTGCAGGAGAGTAGTACCTTGTGGTTCTGTATTGTTATATGTAAAGTTCTTAAATCTATGTAATCACATTTATTTTTCAGTTTAATGGTGCTACACTAACAAACATACACTGTTTATTTTGTCTCTGAAATCTTTCATGCCACAACAAACATCTTATAATGAATCACTATGAAATTCTGCTCATGTTATTATTATTTTTCTCAGATGTTTTGTGGGAACTCAAGTTACTGTTTGTTAACATGGGTTTAGTTAATTTTGTTTTAAAAATGAGCGAAGAGAACATCAGCAGCACAGTAATGAGTGCAAGTTAAGACCATCTGTTTTGGTGCGAAGTGAAACACAATTCTAGAGAACCATAAACATGGGAGCATCATTTGTTCACTGGAGCATCATGTTACAGGTTAGAAATCACAGAAATGATAAAACCTTGCTTCTGTCTGCTCTGTCAGGAGGGTTGGGCTCAAAGATCTCTAGAGGTCCTTTCCAACCCCTAATGTGCTGTGGTCCTGTATCCTTAAAGTAGTAATTATGGTAGGTAGATGCTGTCTTCTGTGGAAATGCAGAATGCTTTTTCAAAAACACATCCTGAGACTTTTTAGTTATTTTCAAGTTTTTTCTCTAGTTCATTATAGTATTTTCAAGTTGAATAGAAATAATTGAGTATTGCTTATCCTGCTTATATGGTGTAGGGTATTTTTTGCAGTTCCTTGAAACAAACTCATATTAAGAGATCTCATTATTTCATATCCTGTGTTTCGTTTCTGTTGGTTTGCTTTCCATAGCAGTGTAGTATGTCGCTATCCTCTCTTTTTCCTGCTGACAGAGGCTGCATTGAACATAGAGGATGTGCAAATTCCATTATTGCCACTCATGTTCACTATTTCAGAGTTGACTTTTTTGGTGCAGTTTGCAATGTGGAAAAAACTGGGCAAGGACTCAAGGGCTTTGCCTATGATGCCCAAGTAATGAACACAGGAATATATCAGATGCCTGGTAATTAAAGTTTGTGACCCAAAATGCACAAAATTAAGAGTGGTACAGAACAGAGATGTATGCAGTAACAAATGCCTTGCTTATCCTTTTCCTGTACAAGTATTTAGGTTAGTAAGTCTGCTTGTCGTGGAATGGCAGAGCTAGTCAATTATTCTGTAGCTGCAAACAGACTAAAGTTTGTAATGAGAAATGAATGCAATTCCGGAAACTTTGTCAGTGGGTGAACATTTTGCCTTCTTTCATTTGCTACTCTCTATCTCGTGGGATTTAGACTTGCCTCAAGGTTTAGTGTTTTGCTGATGTTGATTATAGCTACAACAATTTTAGTGAATAATTTTACTCATTCCTAAATACTATCAAACAAGAACAGTTCCTGGCTTTGATCATATCACTAAGAGAATTATTCTTAATAGGTAAGAAACTAATAATTAATGTCTCTTCTTATCATGATGAAACACACAAAGACAAATTCATACTTGTAGGCTTCTTTGGTTGTGCAATTTGTAGAAGAAGGCTTCTTTCATTTTAAAGAAGTTATTTCACTTTCCACCACCCTACAAGAGAAAACACCACCCCACCCCCCATCTTACTGCTTATTACTTGGCATTTGAATGTGCTCACTACAGAATACTCCACGAAGTTTGCCTGTGGCTTATTTAAATGTGAAAGAACACATGTGGGTAGCTGGGAAACACATTTTTGCAGCTATTATCTTTCTCTCCCCAATTCAGTAATTCCAAATACAAGTACGCTTGCCTGCCCCTAGGTAGCATTGATATGTAATTGCCTTTGATGGTTAGTTGTATTTGGCATTGTCATGAAAAACAAATCTATGAAATTTGTATATTAATTACAATAGTCTTAGAATCATTTTGCAAGATCAAAATGAAGTTTAGCTACAGTGTCTTTGCATGCATGTAATAATCTACATCAGAATCCTTCAGGAACCGCAATAACAGTGATTCATTCATAATTCACAATTTCCATGATCATCTTTCTGCATTTAGTATGTGGTAGAATTTATAGCTTCATTTACATTGTGTTCTATGAATAATAGAAGAAATACAGTGAAGACCATGGGAAATGATCTTGTTGCTGCAGATGCACTCTTAAGGAAATCTGCATTACAATACAGCATATTGCCTCCTGCACAACAGTTTCTGCAGAGCCTGCAGCTGTGATGGGGAGACTTCAGATGGTCTTCATTAAATGTAAACTCTTTCATTTTCATCTTCAAAGCAGCATGATGATGAAACCTTGAATAAATTGCTTTAGGTAAATGATATAGTTGCAGCCTTTAGTTATCCAAGTACAGTATAATATCTTCATTCGGGCACACTCATAGACAACATGTAGAAACAGGAGTACTTTAGGAGGCAACCAGAGTTTTAGTCTTACTTTTTTTGACCAATTTGCATTTTTAGATACTGAGGTAGGAATCTTTTCTATGGCAAACTAGCTGCTGTAACACTACTGGCTTAGGGCTATTTCTATTAAAGAGAGATTATGCTCCAACTGAAGTGATAGAAATATTTAGAAAAGTTTGGTGATGTGGTACAATGAAATTATTTTGCTTTTTATAACAGAAATCACATGGATGTTTCTTCTACCTTCTGCTGAGTAGTTACCAACATGGAGTATTTCTCCTTTTGTAGTGAATGAATGCAGTCATCATTACAAGTTACCTTAGCTGCAACTGGATGAATCTGAGAGCATATATGTGGTGGTTTGTCTAAGTGGTATCTACAGTTATGTGTTAAGATACAATTGTTCACTCAGCTGAGTTTAGAATGTCCGTTTTGTTTGTAGTTGTGAAACTGTTTCCACCTGGATCACACAAATAACTGCACAATCTATTGAGGCAATTAATAATGTTTTGGTTCGTCCACAAACCCCCACAGTTATGTATTATACATAGTAATTACATTTTCAAAAGGACCATCATACTGGTTTGAGGATGATAAAGGTCACTAATCTATTAAAAACAGGAGCAAAACACAAACAACGAAGACACGTGTGCCCATGCCTCCCCCACACCCCTTCCCAAAATCCAAGGAAGAAAACTATCCAAAACAAAACAAAGATATCAAAGAATGAAAGCAACTCTTTTTTCAGAGTTCAAGTCAGAGAAAACTGTCTAGTACATGGCTTTCAATAAATTGCAAACTTGGATTTAATTCTTACCCCCTTTTTGCCCAGTGCTTAGCTAGGCATACTTTAAGGGGAAACATTGTTTGAGAAGAGTATATACTTTACTGTAGATGACACTGGTTTTAAAATGACCAAGTCAGTTAAAATGAGTGGGCTGTGTTGCAGTTTCTGACAACTCAGTATTTTCTATGCTAAGCAGCATAGCATGGGTTAGCTATCTGAAGTATTACCCAGAGCAGTATTCAGATATCTTAGGATTATATCAGTACCTTGAACTTTTTTTCCTTCTGTAGCTAGTTTCCTAAACTGAGGAGGGATTTTTTATTTTTTTCAGAAGTCTGATGTGAGGATTCAAAAAGCTGTTACTTCAGGCTTTCTTCCCTGGAGGTGTTGCTATTTAATTATAGTGCTATCTGTGTGGTATCATTGAATCATGTAGGCTGGATAAAGCCTTTGAGATCAAGCCCTGCCATAAATGCAATACCGCTAAGTCCACCATTTAACCATGTCACTAAGTACCACTTCTACATACCTTTTAAATATTTTCAGGGACGGTGACTCCACCGTTTCCCTGGGAAGCCTGGTCCAGGCAGGGCTTGATAACCCTTACAGTGAAGAAATTTTTCCTAATGTCCAATCCAAACTTCTGCTGATGCAACTTGAGGTCATTTTCACTTATCACCTCTTACTTAGGAGAGCAGACTCCCACCTGGCCACAAAATCCTTTCAGGCAGTGAGAGAGAGAAAAGGTCTCCCCTCAGATGCCTTTTCCCCAGGCTAAGCAACCTCAGTTTCCTCAGCTGCTCCTCACAAGACTTGTGCTCTACACCCCTCAAGAGTTTCATTAACCTACTTTGGACATGCTCCTCCAGCATTTCAATGTCTGTCTTATAGTCAGGGGCCCAAATCTGAACCCAATATTGAAGAAATGACCTTCAGTTAGATGCTGCTGCTGAATTCTGCTGGTTTTGATACCTAGAGTATTAGGTTTTACCTAGTTTTGCAGATGTGCTAGATGCATGCATCCACGTTTTGTCTTTAAACTGTCTGTAGCTGAGCTGTTTTAATTGTATTTGATGATAATTTCAGTTACTTCTTCAAGACAAATAGGGGCCTAATGTAGTATTGGAATCATTAGGTGAAATCCATGCTTTACATAAGTCAATAGGAGCTTTTCTACTTAGGCCAGGGAAGGTAAGATATTGACCATTTCTTTCAAAATGAAGTAGTAGCAGATAGAATCTGAGCTGTGTTCCACCTTTTTTTTTTCCCCTTTTGTAAATTACTATTACAGGAATTTTGACTGGTGGATATCTTTATTGTGATTTTTATTTCTTGTTTTTTTTTTTTTTTCAAGTCATGATTATGTGTGCTGGGTGGAAATTCCCCACTAAGTAAGCATGACCAGCTCAACTGGAAACAAATGGAAGCTGTAGTTACAAAGCAAAACCTACACTCTACAATGTATATCTTGTACATATTCATTGCATTCCAGTATTTACAATATTATGCAGGTAGTTATGATCACAGAATAGCATGAAACCCCCGCTCTGATCAAAATGACCAGGGAAGTTGATCCGCCACCACCACCCCCCAGAACTGAAGAAAAGAGGAGAGCTGTTAAGAGGAATGTTAGTTCTTATCTGCAAGGTCAGCTAGCAGCAATTAAAGCCTCCCCAGCTGAGCAGGACAGCCAAGCAGCTAGAGAAGAAGGAAAGGAATAAAGTGGAACGTGTAAGATTGCTAGGGCACATCTCACATATTCTGGCCAATGAGATTATTTTAGAATAATCTTTTGTCTTCCTTTTTACACCCAATTGTGAATTGTTTATATTTTTCCACTTTTCTGCTCAAAATCTGCAGCTAACTTTTAAAGGCATAGCCTAAAACTGCCACATTATGCCTGATCAAAGTGATTCTAATTCAATTGGCCAGACAGAATCACAGGACACAACTTCTCTTTTTCAGAATAGTCTCTTGTTCTGAAGCTTCACTGGGAGTCATATTGTCATAAGATCCCTTGCTCTTTCCCTCAAATTGGCAATAAATTTGTCCCTTACATAGACCTGGAAGGTGCTGTATGACAAGCCTTGTGGATAATGCTTACCATCATTACAGAGCACATACTTTTATTGTAAAATGAAAGGTATTAGCACCTTTCATATCTGGAGTATTTCCAGCTCTGCAATTAAGTTCTGTAATTATATACAGCAATGGGAAATGAATAACAGTAATTTTTAATGTCCTGTCATAAAACCTGATGTGTGCTGTTCAGTTGCTGCAGTGTTCCAATCTAGAAGTTGCTCTGTTTCAGGGATGTGTAGAGTTAGGTGGTATCTGCCTCTTTTGAGGCTTTTTGTATGTACTTTGAATTTGTGATGTGTAAAATGTTGAAATGTCACAACATGTCAAACAGTGAAGTCATGCTAGTTTTTTCTGATAATACTTTTGCTCATTTCTACTAAATTATACAACCATGAGAGAACCCCCCTGTACGTTTACTTACAAGTTTCCCTTCCTTTTTCACACAAGATATTCAATTAGCTAAGCAGGGAATATTTACTGTCATCTATGGTTTTTGGCTAACTTGGCCCATTTAAGTCTGTTTCCTATGTCACTGGGAGAAAATGAAGATGAAAAGATTAATTTTTAAGTGAAAGTTCAGTATAAGAGTGATAAGGGTCAAGACTACAACATAACCTGATATAAATTAGGTTAACTGATATGTTCTAGAACCTGAACAGACATTTAGAAGTAGTCATCAATTTTCTGTATGCATTGAACAGCCTTTTTAATCTTAAAAAGATTGTTACTCACCTTTAAGCTCTTCTGCTTCAGCTTTTCCAGTCTATTTTCACCAGGTGCAGGTAGTTGCTTTATGATTTGAAGAAATGTATTGGTTTATTCATCTGTTAGAACTGTAATAATACTGCTTTCGGACTCGACCTTGGTAATAAATCTGACTGTTCTGTTCCCTAGAATAAAATAATTGAAGTAAAAATTCCATGTGCCAGAAAGTCTGTACTACAAACAGAATGGAATTTTGGGCTATAATTCTGCCCATTTCAGTTGGCACCACATTCTGTATCTTGGGAACAAGAAGGATTTCATAATAAGGCTGTATTTCTCAAGGAACCTTTCAATACAATTTTCAGGAGCGCTTTTTCTTTCTCTCCAGACAAATTTGCACCTAGTCCTACTGATAAGACTTACAATGTAATTAAATTATTTTATTGTTCCAATGTTGAGGTGAGCTAACTATGTGAACTCTGTCTGTGGAACTAAGCACGTGCATTTGAATGAAGTATGGGAGAACTACAGGTTTGGGAAAACTACATCTTCTGCTGCAGTCCAGCCAGTGTGTGTGCATTTTGTACTATGGCGGCAGTTGTTGAGTGTTTTTGAACAAAGATGTTAGATTTGAATTTGAGATCTATGTTATTCTCCTATTGGATTTTAAAAAAGCATCAACTAAATAGGACAAAATGCTATCAGGTCACTTAATTCCACTTTCTACTCCTTTTGTAATGGTACTCTGATGTGTGTTGTAGCTGTCTGATGAAAAATAGGTGTAAAACTCTGTAAAAGTCTGTTTATAGAAAAACTATGTGTTGATTTGGGTGCTTAAATGTGGTTTTTGTCTTCTTTGTTTACCATTAGTTGGCATTATTACTAAATGCTAAGTTAAATGATTGTGTTTTAAAACAATTTCCTCCTCAGAGAACACTATGGAAAACATAAGGTTGTTATACAATTGAGTAGATGAGTCCCTCTGGCTCCCTTGGGATGCTGTGTTTAGTTTGTAGTGAGAAGTTGTAGAGGTTGTTTTGTACCTAATGTAATTTACTAGTTTGTTCTGATGATGATCCAGTAGCACCTTTAACAGATGTCACTGCTTTGGGCTATTGTTTACTTCCAGATAATAAAATAGGAATCTATATATTCATAAATACAAAAAATGTAGCTTAGAAAAATTAATTCAGTTGATATTTCTTGTAATAAGTTAGAGTTGTGTTGCAATATGTCCTTTATGAAGGTATGGCCAATGCCTACTTATGTTTCCAGACTTGTGAATTACACAGCGCTTGTTTCAGTCTGTCATTCATCTTTTCATTCTTGAAAGATGTACATAATAGGTGATGCAATGTATTAACCTGGTCAGCTTTTAGCAGTTATAGGAAGGGAAATATTTGTGCACTACACTTGGAAAAAATAGTTGAAGTCATGGCTTTCAACTGGTCTTGAAAGACCCTCATGAATCTTTATGGAGGTTGTAGCACAATTATTGTTGATGCTGTGGGAGGAGATAAGTCTGTTCCAGTATTCATGGTACTACATAAAATTTCTGGCTCTTTTTCCATTAAGAGAATGAATGTTTTCATTAAATTTGTACCTGTTTTCAATAACTTGGAAGTAGTGGAAACAAAGTCTGGTTTTTGTAAGCCATAGGTGATAGAATTGTCTGCAGTGGGTGATGTGGTCTGTCTAGAAGAAAACATCATATAATCATAGTCATACAGGCATGTAATTACTGCTATATTTGAGAAGACACAGCTTGGAGAAGAGAGACCAAACCCCTCCAGATTCTGGAGTGACACTATTGCAGGTGTTTGCCATAAGTTTGTCTCTACTTTTCCCCTAGAACTTGTGGAATTCCCAATGGGAAGAGGGGAAAGACTACTAAACAGGGAAATTTAGTCTTTGCCAAGACCTGCTTTTGTAATAACAATGTAAGAAAAAGTCTGTAAGAGAGCAGTATTCTAAATGTACAAACAGTTCCTAAGATCAATTAATTCTTTTATTAAATAGAAAACAGTAACAATAATAATAAACCAGGTTGGAAGAGACCTTCAAGATCATCATGTCCAACCCACCTAATCAAGTAAACTTGATGTGAAATGTGATTAGAATTTCAATAGAGCTGATCCTTGTGGGATGTTATTGATAATGTATGTATCTAGTAGTCTTAAATATGCATTTAAAGTCTCAGTCTTTTGGGACTGCTTTTTTTCCTTGCATTCTCCTGACAGTCAGGATGTGAACAAAATTGCTTGGAACTCTGGTGCAGTATAGCAATATGCTGAATGCATTGTGTGGGCTTTGCAAAGGCCACATGATAATGCTAGCAGAGCTAGGATTACAGATGTCGTGTTCTGTATTTTTGTTCCAGGCTCTGTCTCGTCTATCTTGCTATCTCTCCTATTTTAACCCCTCTTTAAAATGATTTTCCTGATCATCTGCTGAGAACCTTTATCCACTTTCAAAGGCACATTTTAAAATTTGGTTTCCATAGCTCCAAAAACAAGGCAAAATATTTAAGGTCTTCTGTTAAGAAACCTGCATATTTCTAACCCTTCCCTGGGTCAGGTTTCAGTACCCTTACAAAGTCATCAGTCTGTTATTGGTAGTACTTTCCATCACAGAATGATGTATATCTTCAGGGGGCCTACAAGAAAGCTGATGAGGGACTATTTAGGGTGTCAGGTAGTGATAGGACTGGGGGGTAGGGTGTCAGGTAGTGATAGGACTGGGGGGTAGGGTGTCAGATAGTGATAGGACTGGGGGGAATGGGAAAAAAAAAAAAAAGAAATGGGTAGATTCAGATTGGATGTTAGGAAGAAGTTCCTCACTATAAGGGTGGTGAGACACTGGAACAGGTTGTCCAGGGTGATGGTGGAAGCCCCATCCCTTGAGGTTTTTCAGGCCAGGCTGTATGTGGCTCTGAGCAACCTGATCTAGTGTGAGGAGTCCCTGCCCATGGCAGGGGGGTTGGAACTAGATGAGGTCCCTTGAGGTCCCTTCTAACCCTAACAATTCTATGATTATATAACATAGAGCAAGAAAATACTTTGTTTCCAAATGCAGGGCTGTATGTGTTTACTAGCCTGAGAGGAGCACTGTGCCATTTGCATAGTCACTGACGCTCCATTCTCTGAGCTTAATGTCAGTTTGAAAACACAGTATCTGGAAGGAAGGGCAAAGTGATTGTTAAGCACCCAAAGAGTTAAATATTAAGCAGTGTAAAAATCATGCCAGGAAACACTTGTGTTCAGAAGGGTTGCATCAGAATACCTTAGAGTACACAGTGCATAGTCATCCAAAGGAGACTGTAGGTGAGGTTGCTGAAGAGTTAGGAGTGTAGTGAAGCGCTTCCCCCTCTCCTCCTGCTTTTCTGTATTTAATGACAGTGTAGTTCTCCTTTGGAGTGAGACTTGTGACTTGTCAAGGACTTATAACTGATCAAACTGGAGATACATTGCCCTAACCAGTTCATTCAGTCAGTGAAGACTGGCCCCTGCTAGCCTACAGAAGACATGCACAATAGTAAATGCAGCCACAGACCGTATTTGTTACAGGCTTTGAATGCATTTTGTGACTCTATCTAGTGCTACATTTCATTCTACTATACCAGGAATGTGAGTAATGTCAAATTTAAATACAACACCAATGTAGGATGTTTAAATAGCCTGTGTAGAGATTCAGTTTTCAATAAGACAGAGCCCAAAGGTATTTGCTATTGATCTATTTCTTGTAGATCTTCTAAATCATACTGGATTGGCTTCTGCTAAAAGCAGACAACTTTCTAACATATTGTATAGGTCCAGCATTCATTTCTAAACCTCAGAGAGGAGCAAGTGTTCAGCAGGTATTGATTGAGCAAGAAAAGTATATTACATGTCTGTGACAAGTCAAAGTGGGTTTGCAGTGTCACCTGCCCCTGGTGGTCTGGTGGTGGAGTGACTGCAGAGTCGGATAGGTTACCTTTATCAGCCAGTCTGCAATGTGAAGTCTACAAATTGCTGTAGAGATGGTAGGTAGAAGACAAATCAGTCATTTCATCACAGGACAACTTTGCAGAACTATTACTGTTTTATGCTTCTTAGAGGTTTCAGGAAATGTACATGATGGGCTGTTTATGCCAAAGAATGCATCTTATTCATGGATTTTAATTGGACAGTGCTTGTTTTAACCCAGGTTCAAGTATTTACTTTTCTTGCTTACTACTTCAGATTTTATTTATTTACTAAATGTGAGACTGGCATCATGAACAGTGTTGGATATCACCACTGGAAATGCTATTTTCTTTACTTGGCAAAGTTTTCAACTCTATTTTATCGATCTCCAAGATCCTGAGTTCTGTGGTGGGCTTTCATTTAACAAGTGATAATTGACAGTGAAGACACATTTGCAAAAAGCTTCGATCTTCTAAAATCTATTGATTAAATACTGACAAGAGATCTGTTTTTGAATGCTTAGCTCTTGACAATCTGCCTTTTATTTTTTAACTGGTAAACTTATTACATCCCTGAAACTGTCTCATCCATTCTTAAATCTTGTTCATGAAATACTGAAATATAATAGAATTAACCAGCTTGGAAAAGACCTTCAAGATAGAGGCCAACTTATCACCCAACACCATCTAATCAACTAAACCATGGCACCAAATGCCTCATCCAGTCTCTTCCTAGCCACCTCCAGTGTTGGTGACTCCACCACCTCCCTGGGCAGCACATTCCAATGGCCAATCATTTATTCTGTGAAGAATTTCTTCCTAGCATCCAGCCTAAAACTCCCCTGGTGCAGCTTGAGACTGTGTCCTCTTGTTCTGGTGCTGGTTGCCTGGGAGAAGAGACCAACCCCCACCTGGCTACAACCTCCCTTCAGGGAGTTGTAGACAGCAATAAGGTCTGAGGCTTGTGCTCCACCCCTCTCCCCAGCTTTGTTGCCCTTCTCTGGACACCTTCCAGCAACTCAACATCTTTCCTAAACTGAGGGGCCCAGAACTGGACACAGGACTCAAGGTGTGGCACAATGACTTCCCTGCTCCTGCTGGCCACACTACTCCTGATATAGGCCAGGATGCCATTAACCTTCTGGGCCACCTGGGCACACTGCAGGCTCATGTTCAGCCTACAGTCCATCAGCACCCCCCAGGTCCCTCTCTGCCTGGCTGCTTTCCAGCCACTCTGACCTCAGCCTGGAGCACTGCGTGAGGTGGTTGTGGCCAATGTGTGGAACCTGGTACTTAGATGTGTTAAATCTCATGCCACTGGACTCTACCCATCTGTCCAGCTTGTAGAGTTCCTAACCCAGGGCAGAGTGCTGCTGTCCAAGCCACAGGCTGACAGCTTCTCCAGGAGTTTGCTATGGGGGACAGTGTCAAAGGCCTTGCTCAAGTCCAGATAGGCTGCATCCACAGCCTTCCCCACATCCACCAGGCAGGTCATTTCATCATAGAAGCAGATCAGATTAGTCAGGCAGGACTTGCCTTTCCTAAATCCATGCTGGCTGGGCCTGATCCTTTGGCCATCCTGTAAGTGCTGTGTGATTGCGCTCAAGATGACCTGTTCCATAATCTTGCCTGGCACTGAGTTCAGGCTGACAGGCCTGGAATTCCCTGGTTCCTCCTTCCCAGCCCTTCTTGTGGATGGGCATCATATTGGCCAGCTTCCAGTCATCTGGGACCTCTCCAGTGAGCCAGGACTATTGAAAAATGATAGAGAGCGGTTTGGCCAGCTCATCTGCCAGCTCTCTCAGGTTAAATAAGTAGGTTAAAATGGAATCTCTTCACTTTTGTGAATTGAACAGACATATTTTTCTTCCAGCTCAATTTGCTATTGAAATATCTTGTTCTGAGCTGCCCTTTGCCTTATAAGAATTGTAGATTATGCACTTCATGCCTCTGCTGTATTCTAATGAAGGTGAGGCACATTCCAAGTGAAATACCTGTCAAAAATGTGGTTACATACAATATCCACACTACCATTTTCATGAAGTGGGACAATATTTGAACCTGAATTGATAAATAGTTACATATTATTTTGCTGGATTTTGAAATTGCAGTATCTCTTGAATAATTACTGAGTAATTGTGACACTTTCTAATAACTTAACTGAGCTCAAAGCGAGTATTGTGCATGTATTTCTAGTGAGATGTATATATTTTAGCTATTAGATCAATAGCACTCTTAAAAAATGCATTTTGTACAGCAGATACAGCTGAAATTACAGCTGTTTCAACAGGGATATTATATGTGAAAGCCATTTTCAACCTTTGTAGTGAAGACTTCTGTTAAGTGCTTTTGCCCAAACCCCCTGAAATGTTCCTGATTTTCAAGAACTCCCGTGATTGTTCATTCAAAATTATTTCTGTTCGCTTTTCATCTGTGGTGTCTCATTAAAAACTGGGACTTTACCAGGATATAAAAGTTTCAAACACACTTAAAAGTACTTAAATATACCACTTTCTGAGCTTTTCTTCTTTCATTTCAAAAGGTATCCTTAATTGTGGCCTTTTTTTCTATGGGGATTTTTTTTCTTCACCTTTTTCATTACAGTTATTCCCTCTACACGCTAAACCCGTGAGCAGTGCCCTCATATTGCTATTATAGGTCCTCTCATGCTGGTATTATGTATGATCTCATGCTGTAATATGATATGTATAATGATCAATCATGAAATGATTTTTTTGGTTATTAAAATAATCTTTTGCAGGTTACTTTTGTCCTTTCACACGTGAGGCAGGTATTAAGCTGGACCCAAAATAATTGCTGCCAATTCTGGGGTAGTAGGGAGGGTGAACTTTTAAATATTGTTTTTAATATGACTTCAAATGTAAGTGTAAATCATAATAAATAGGCTTTAGACATGCATTATTCGGACTCCCACCTGAAATCTGGCAGTTGTGAGCAAGCACTGGGAACCCTTTACAAAAACACGAAGCTGGGAAGATGACCATCGTAACTATGGGGATGGCAAGATGTATTGCAGTTCTGGGTAGTGAAGATGTTCTAAACTTATAGCTAGTGTTCCTTCTGAGGTTTAATATCTTCATACATCATTTAAATAGAGGTTTACTGCCACAGGAAAATTTCTGTCACTCTATCAGTGGGTCTATTTATTTGTGGACTCTTGGACAAGCTTGTAAAGAAAGCAAAGCTTCCAAAGAAGGTATGACAGAGTAGGGTTTTGCTTTCTTCTAGTTGTATGAGCTTCTGAGAGTCTGTGCTTCTGGAGATGCTGTTGGGATTCGGATCCTGCGTTATCACCCCCACAGGGAAATGCCATTGTATAGGTAGAGTCCAATTCAGGTAGATAAACAGAAGCTATTAATTGTTACTATGCTTGTTATTCATCTTTTCAGTAAGTTACCCCCAAAAACATTTTAGTTGTGTATTTTCCCAATTAAACTTTCCAATTAATGTTAACTTTTTCTGTATTGAAGTTCAGTGACATAGCAGCTTCATAAGGATCAGCTGCCATTACATCATTGCTATTAGCCCAAATGCATGAGAGATTGTTTTGGAGCTTTTGTTAATGGAGATTATGTGATTATGCTAAAAATTTTAGTCAACCTAGCAGCATGTTGCAAGCTTGCTCCTGTGTTCTCTTACACACAGTAACCATGGCAGTATGTATGCTTTACTCTTGAGATGGATGAGCTCTGGAATATGTTGTGCTTATTTAAATAGTACTGCTACATCACTGCATAATTCAGATCTTTTAATTGTGCTTAGCAGTTTTCTTGTTTAATAAGTACTATTTAGCTTCTTATTTTCAGATCTTGTTAAGAGGACTTTAAATTCTGTCCAGAAATATTTGTAGATAAACTGGGGCAATAAGGCCTCTAATGCCCTTGTCAAAGGATTCTTCCATCTTTTCATGTTAACTCATGTTAGGTTGCTTGGTCATGTCTATTACGAGGATTTATAGACAGCTTTAATCACTCTGACTTCCAGAGAGCCAGGTATTTGTTCATGATCCTTTCTGTGCAGACTCACTCTGAAAAACCTTCCTTTTATTACAGGGGATGGGGTTGATGGGTGGCTGTACAGGAGTAACTGCTGTACAGACACTTCAAGACCTTCAGTCGTTTGCAGCACACATCCTAAAAGCATGCACTTCAGCTTCTCTTGCCATTGCACAAAAACTCTTCTGCCCCAAATGATTCTTGCACTAGTAGCAACTAAGTGATGGAGGATGTGAATAGGTGTGTAGTGCTGTCCTTGGGGTCCCCTGAAGCTACTGCTCAAAGGGCATAAACAGTTGACCAAAACCTCCTGCTGCTACTTAGATCTATGCCTGAGGAAGTGGTGGAGTCACCATCTCTGGAGGTGCTTAAAAGATGTGCAAATGAAGTGCTTAGGAACATGGTTTAGTAGTGATCTAGAAGTGTTTATGTTTGGACTTAATGATCTTCAAATTCTTTTCCAAACAAAGTGATTCTATGATTCTGCATGGGTCAGATAGCTATATAGTATATGGTATATACTAATTCAGGACCTTTATATCTTGTCCCATATGTAAATAGGATGTGTATGATGTAAAGCTTCAGGTTTTAAAACTTAAATTAATTAGAACTCTGGGTTTTATCTATACTATGTAAGCAAAATTAAATACCCTGGGGAAACTTAGGCACATAAAGAATTTTCCACGCTTGTCAGTTACCTTTCTGAGACTGAGGGGAAATAGTTGTGCTAGGTAGTACTATATTAGGGGAGCTGCACTGGACTGAGAGCCACCTTGATAATGGATTTGAGTAATTTATTTGCTTAGTTGCTTTCTAGAAACGAAAAGAAAATCTGAATTTTGTAGTCTAAGCTCCAAGACCATAAAGCATGTTTGTTTACCATCTGCACCATCCTTTCAGTCCCTAGAGGCATATGAAAAGACAGCTATAACAATGGCATACTGGCTTGCTGAAAGCAGCATCAGCAGAGCTCTAAAGACAAAGCAGCAACTTTCTGAACAACAGATGAAGTGGGAGAAGCAGCTTGTCTGTCTCCCACAGGTTTGAACAATTGACATGTGTTTACATGATTGAAAATGGATGGAAACATTTCTCCTGAGGACTGACTTATGGCTATATTACAGCAACAAAGATGGTGATTTCTCTCTGTCTCGAGGTGTTTCTTAATCCTTTCAAATCTTTTTATAGTTCAGATCAGAAATAAATTGAGTTTAAATTCTAGTGTCTTAACAGAATTTAGGATGTGATATTCATGACTTTTTTTGTTGTATGTTAAAACTGAATTCTAATCCATATCATCAATCCTTGAGTCAGCAGAAAACACTTTCAAATAAACTTATTAGAAGCTGGAAGTGCAAGTGTCCTGTTTCCCAGTGTTTTTCTTTTGTATTCAGGGAGTTTGTGTTCATTATAATCACTCATTGAAACCGAATACTCAAGAATGCAAATTTATTGTCTATATTATACTTCAGTTTCTAATGCTGAATAGCATGTCTGCACAATCTGCTATCTAGGCTACTTTAGTATGATATTCTTATACTGTAGAATGATATTCTGTATGCGTAGTTTTCTGTTTCAACTGATCTTAAGTATGTTAATGTCACAGGTACTGCTCTGAGCAATAAAGCAAAAGCCCTCAAGCACAGTGAGTATAATAGGTATCACAACTGCCTGAGAAGTGTCATTGTAGTACCTTAGTTTTCTTGTTGAAGAAATCACTTTCTTGTAGAAGAAACCATATCCATAGATTGGAATACATGTGTAGCAATTGTTAATGTGAAATTCTTGGCCTTGATTTATCTATTGAAAATAAATATATTATGGTGACTGTCTCATGCTATGGCTTTGCTTCACAACCAGCAGGAGGGTTACGTTGGTACAAGGGCTAATGAAGAAAGCAATCTATCATGAGGTGCTGGTAGGGCCCTAACTTGCATGTCCAATCCAGCTTCCTTCTGGCTGCAAGAGGACTATGGGGCAAATATTCTCTGACACTAATATATACTCAACATGAAGTCCTCCATACCTCTGGGTGCTTGCTTCTTGGTGATCTATGAGGGTTTCATTAGCTGCCTCAAGGTATAAACAACTGTTAGATCAAATTCCATTTGCCTTCATGTGACTCTGTTGTCACAGAAAGGATTGTCTTGTGGTTAAAACAACAAACTAGGTGTATTTGGTGGCCCAGATTAAGTTCCTGGTACTTTACTGAAAGGCAGTAGTCATAGAATGGTCTGGGTTGAAAGGGACCTTGGAAGATCATGTAGTCCAATCCTCTCTATGGTAAGTAGGGGCATCCTCCATTATATCAAGCTTTTCAGAGCCCTGTCAGGTCTCACCTTGAGTATCTCCAGAGGTGGGGACCTGATCTCCTTCTTGGGCAACTTGTTCCAGTGAGCTACTGCCCTCATAGTAAAGAACTTGCTCCTAACATCCAATCTAAATCTACTCTTCTCTAATTTGAAGCCATTGTCCCTTGTCTTATCACTACAGGCATTTGTAAGCAGTGTCCATCCTTCTTTGTAGGCCCCCTTCAGGTACTGGAAGGACACTACTAGGTCTCCCTGAAGCTGTGTCTTTTCCAGGCTGAACAACCCCAGCTCCCTCAGCCTGTCTTTGTAGCAGAGGTGCTCCAACCCCCTGATCATTTTCATGGCCCTTCTCTGGACCTGCTCCATCAGGTCCATGTCACTCTTGTATTGAGGGTTCCAGACATGAATGCAGTACTCCAGGCGAGGTCTCACCTCACTTGATCTGCTGAGCACACATCTTTTGATGCAGCGCAGGATGCAATTTGCCTTCTGGGTTGCAAGTGCACACTGTCCTCAAGTGCATACTGTCCTGAGCTGTGTTCCTCATTGACACTGACACCGTTATCTGTTCAGGAATTATATACTCTTGCTAATTTAGAGATCCCAAAATGGATAATTTATGAAAAAGATCATGATGTGCTCATGTATGCTGATACTTCTGTATCTACTTAAATATATTTCCTTAGTACTCAAAGAAATTCTTGAATATGCAGTTCTTTCTTGTCTAATTCCCATTATATCTGTATAACGATAAATGATAGCACTTCCCATGAATATTCTAATAGTCATCTTGAGAGTCATAAGTCTGATTATAAAGCTTGTAAGCTGAGTCAGGAAAATCAGTATTATTTTTAAATACATACTTGGTCCTGTATTTTTGCTTTTACAGTACTTATGTTAACTTTTTTCTTGTTGTGCCTCAAAAGTGAGACGAGAGGCAACTGTGCAGTTTAAACAACATTTGTATACACTGTATGATTTCTTTGGTCAAATGAAAGAAGAATCTTAACAGTGCCACTTAAGTCATTGCCTTGATTTTTGGAGTAGAATGAAGAATAATTGAGGGTCTAGTGCATTAGTTTTAATAAAAAGCATACATAAATTCCAGAAATATGTTAAATGTATTTGTACTCTGAATAGTTATGCTTGATTTTAAAGTGAGCACCTTATTTCTTTCATTGTTTTGGTTCCGTGTCTGTCTGGCCAGATAAAGTAGGTTAGAAATGTTCCTTTTTTAATTTTGTTTTTATTTTCTTGGTAATATTTGAGAGAGTCATGATTTAAAATATTGAAACTGCAATTTCTATTCTCTAGAAGTAACTTAATTGACAGGCTTTGGGCCACTTAAGTGGCATGGAGAGTATATGGCTGTAAATTCTGGAGTCCAGAAACAATGCCCAAGGCTGCATTTTGCCTGTGTGAAAGTGATTTATAAGCATCCCTTTCTAATCTTTGGTAGTTGTACTAGAATGTTTCAGGATGCAGAAAGTAGACTTCAGTAGCAATAAGACAATATGAGTATTTGTTTGTAGCAAGATGATATTCAAGTTAATGGTGCTGAATATTTTCTACTGTATAATGTTTGGGAATGTGGGAACTTGAAGTAACAAAAATGTCTTTGATTTTTCTAGTCTTTTCACCTAACGTAAAAGTTATTTGGGTTTATCATTGGCTTGGCAGAATCATAGACAAAAAATTAAACAAGGCCTTCTGAAAGGTTCAGCAAGTGTTAGCAGTACCTTCAAATGTTGAAAAATGAAAATGGGGGCTGAGAAATTGCAGAGTAATTCTTCAACAATATCCTGTAATGTTGTTGATTGCTACAGGAAAACAAACCAACAAAACCTTGGTAAGGCAGGGAATGCTAATATCCCTGATACTAAAATAAATTAACAAGCCTTTCATTACCCTGATTAGTGGTGAAAGATGGAATAGTGAGACAGTAGTGGCCTCTGTACATTTTTAGGATTTGCATGCCTAGAGTGTAAAACAATTGAAAATAGCTTGAGAGTCAAAGGTACTGCACTAGTTTCATGGCTGACTCAGGATAACTCTAGAAATATCCCACATGCCAGCCCACTCTTGGGAACAGAATCTCTGGTGCCCTTTCAGCTCTTCCTAGAGGGTAAGGTGACCTATCAGCCCTATCCAAAATATACTCTGTTTTGTCTTCCAGTACCAGTGCAGATATTTTGCTAGTCCTCTCACTTTCTGGGTTTGTGAAATACATGGAGTAGCACATCTTTTGTTTTGGTATGTTAATTTTTAATGTCTATACACACAAGAGCCATCCTTTGCCTCCCCTTTTTGAACATGCTGTTGCTTGTGCTGTTAGAAGAGAACTTGTTAAATCTATCAGGAGATAAATTTAGAGAAGAGAAACATGTTTAAATGATCAGATATATACAGGGTCTTTGAGCATGGTAACATATGGAGGAGAGGAACATGATGACTGCATCCATGAATACGCATGCATCCAGCATGATTATGCTCAGTTCTTCTCTATGTAGTGTCTCCCTTCATTCAACCATGAAAAACTTTTGCAAGCTCCCACTTAACATTTGTGAAGAATGTTTGAATTTTGAATGACAAGAGGACAGGTATTGGAGGCAGCAAGGTATGTAACCCGGCAGGGTCACCTCTTGCATGAAAATGTGCATAATATGTCTAACTTTACCTAGTAGCCTAACTTAAAAATGTGGCCATAGTCATTGTCATGTTGAGTTTTAATCATATTAAATACCACCATCATCTGAAGGGTGATTTTCATCAATGTAATGTGTGTACATATGTACACAGTATGTGTACTGCTTGGCTAGGGTGTCAATAACTTGAAAATTAGGGTAAAAGCTCTTTTAAAAAAAAAAATCTAGTTGTGACTGCTATGTTCTATTCAGGAAACATGTAAAATAATCAACATCATCTGCTGTTTCCTATGAATAATCAAGGTATCAAGTTAAATTAAACTGAACAGCATCTACCCATAAGAGCAGGTGCAAAATTGTCACTAATTATGAATGTGCTGGGTTCAGTAGTGACTGTGCATGAATTATGTCGCATTCATTAAAAGAAACATTCAGAGCCCAATCGATGACAAGAGGAGAAAAAAAATCATTAGGCTGTTTCTCCCAAATGAATTATTATTACTGAGATTTGCAAGTGAAGACAACTGCAGAAAGATAAAGTATTGCTCAGCCTGTTTGCCTGCCAAATGCTTTGGCTAGAAAAACAGTTGTTTTTCTGCTGATTTAAAAAGCATTAACAAATACATTCCAGCACAAATATTCTCTCATTCTTTCTAGAGAAAAAGGATTTGCATTTAGGTGTTGTCTTAAATACGTGAGAAGGTTCTATGTACATGCTCCCAGTGTAAGGAAGAAAATCTTGTTTTCAATAGTCTTCTACTTAGTCTTGATTATCCACATGACAAAAGGGAGGTAGTGAATACTTTCGTTATGTATGTTTCAAATCAGTTGACTTTTATGCATAAAATGGGAACATGAAAGGGAAAACTAGAATATTGCATTAACTGCATTCTGGATTGCAGGACTTAAAACCAAACACTGCAAAGCTCTGTATTACCAAGGTGATCATGTTCTGAACCTGAAAAAATATCTCAGATAATTTTGGAGCAAGTCCAGTGGATGACTATAGCTATTCTGGAGTCAAACTGTAATGGAATAGATGTTGAAAACTTTGGACTTTATTCCTCAGTCCCCTTAAAGGAAGCTTTTCCTTACGACAGAATTGTTGGTGTCCTAAACATCTAGTTGGAAAAAAGTAGCACGTCCATGACGAACCTATTTATCTGTTCATAGTTCCTGCTGCTATGCAGTTTTCTCTCTTTTGTCCTCTTTGGCTCCCATCCCCTTGGAGGTCATCAATTTGTCCAGGCTGCTGTGCACCTTTAATCTGTTCAGTCGTCTCCTCTCAGAGGAATTTCATCTGGGCAGATGTTTCTGATGTGCTTGGAGTGATTGCTGTGGTTAAGAATCGTGTTCTGGTGTGCGCTACCACATCCATTGTGACAACTTGAATGGCAGCTCTAGGCCTGAAGTCTTCTGTTCCATGCTGTCACCTTTAAGCAGGTGCTCAACTTTTAAAGCTCATGAATGTTTCCATAGTATTCTGTACAAGTATTCATGTGCTTAATGTTAAACATATGTGAAATGTTTTGTATGCTTGGGAGTGGGGAATGTGGTTATCAGCACTCCAGAGGAAAAACAAGTAGAATAAGCACTAATAGTGCTCCTAATACTTTCCATTTGGTATCTGCATTCAGCATGAAGAAAAAAACACCCCTCATTATTTTGATTTATGACTGACTACTTTTCAGTGACTCATAATTTGAAAATAAAAAGGAATTTCAAGACAGCAGTGGGTTTATGTTTCTGCTGGTGAGAACTGAACCACTGGCCACTTGCACCAGTAACGTGTTTTTCATAGCTGTCTTCCATTAAATACTACTAAGGTAACTCTTTTGGTGTTTTTAGCCATTTGTAGAACAGTCAAAATCTTCTGTAATACCAGTTTGTTTTTTTTAAATAAAAGAACTATTTTGTAGATTATGTTAAACCTACTGGAATAAGCTTTCTGTCTCTTTTTCAGGGAAGATGAAACAGTAAAATGGGCCTATCTTCTCTGCCTGCTCTATTCCCACATGTTCAGTAAGTGTCTTGAATGATTTTATGTTCTCAACTAATTGCTTGCTTTTGCTTCAGATAAGAGCTAGTAAAATAGCTGCCTGTAATTATGATATCTTCTTAATAAGCCTTACATTTGTTTAAAATTTAAAAAGGCAACTGAAAATATACTGTAAATTATCATATGAAAGAACTGCAGTGAGCCCTTCTCTCTTCAAAATGCAGAGTGGACTTGTGTCAAAGTGATTTTAAATGAAGTGGAGGTTAAGGGGGGGGGGAACCCCAACCTTTCAGACCATGGGCACATTCTAAGACGAATTTGATTAATACAAACACATTTCATCATTTGTTCTTGAAAGCATTTTAAATTACCTTGCAACCACAACCAATGCACTTTATTAGTTTTGTATTCACTTTCGTTAACTTCGCGTTTACAACAGCATGGATTCATTTAGTTCAAATTGTTTGGCTCTTTGTTTTTAGCTGATGACAGAGAGGACTTTTCAGAGGAAGCTTACAGGCACTTGCTACAGCCCCAACTCTGTGTTTCCACTTTACTCCTCCTCCTCCATCTGCCTGTAATTACACATCATGGGTATAAATCAGCCTTCCTTGCACTTCAGAATTAAATAATGAAAGGTGACAATGCTAACTGGGGGGAATGATAAGAAATGCTGTCAAAACTCAAAGTGTGTGCCTCAGTTTCATCCATGAAAAATGGCCTGCTTCACGAAACAAAAGCCTTGGACAAAAGACCATACATTCTGTTCATTTTACATGAAAAATAATGGCCAGAAATTTTTATAAGATATGGAAAATGCAGGCAGACTTGAAAAATATGTGGAGAAAGCATCCCATGAATTTTAATTGAAATGCGAGAAAGAACAAAGTGCTTGTGAATGTTACCACATTGAAAACAAGATATTTGCTACAGAGCACTGTAAGTGGAATATTTTCAGTTTTCAGCCTGCAATCTCATTAGTTCTCGTACTTGCACATTTTCCATGCTTATGTGAAACCCTTCAAACTTTTCAGTTAGGAACATTAATTTAGAAATCTCTTCCACCATAAACTGGTGCCACTTCTAGGAAAACTGAGCTCTGGTGCCACTTGATATTGGTTCTCAGTGGAAGTCAAAAGATTTGTGTTTCACAATTTATGTAGCTGATAGGGTAGAAGGATGTATACTTCAATGTTGAATGCTTTACAGATACATAGTTGGCCTTCTAGTTATTCACAGAATAACCATCAAGATGATTCAAGTATAAGTAGTTATGAAAATTTGTGTTTATAACTTGCCTGAAAACCCTGATAGGAAATCAGTTTTCCAATCTTTGCTAAGTTCCGAAGAAAGCTGTGCTGACCAGGAACTACACACGCACAATTGGGTTTTAAATCACAATACTCAAGTGTAGGCATGCATGATGTTATTTCACATGTGAAATCATCAATAGCTAATCCAGTTTTAGGGAAATCAATGGAGATTATTCAGATTTCAACAGATTAGTGGCTCCAAAGTGGCTCGAAACTGTGGAGGAGTAAAACTCTTTAGAAGTCTCCATGTGCCAACAGATACAAATAAACATTTAAAAAATGTCTTTATCATAGTTAAATATTTTTTGATATTGTAATTTAAGGTGCAGTAAAATAGCTTGGATAAACACTCAGGGGAAACAGTTATTGTTAGTATTTTCTCTTTCTTATTTTATTTTGCTTTCTTCCTGTACCATGTTGTATACAGTTAATCAGTTGCGCCGTGGGCTTAATCTAAGTTGTGAATTGTACTGGGACTTTCTGTAACACCTAAGGGCGTCTGTGTTCTAGACATCAAGGAAGCCATCTATAACCTTAAGGACTTAAAGCATTCTGACTTTCTGAATTCAGGTAGAGGAATATTGACTTTCCACTGAAGAAGTGCTTGAAAGAGTGCTTTTTGAAAATGTTGTTACAGAGGTGCAACACGAGCTGTAGGCTGCGAGTTTACTCTAAAATTTGTTTTCATGAGTTTGTTATGGAAGCCTCATGGGCCTTGCTTGCAATGATAATAAAACAGGGCAAGGGGCAATGGGTGGAAGCTGAGGCATAGGAAGTTCCATGTAAACATGAGGAAAAGTTATTGGTGTGTTTTTTTCGCTGTGAGGGTGACAGAATAGTGGACTAGGCTACCCAGGGGAGTTGTGGAGTCTCCCTCTCGATATATTCAAAACCTACCTGGAGGGTTTCCTGTGTGACCTGGTATAGGCGATCCTGCTCTGGCAGGGAGGTTGGACTAGATAATCTTTTGAGGTCCCTTCCAACCCTAACTTTCTGTGAAACCACAAATACATTGCTCTACCAGCAAGCTTTTCTTTCCCTGTTGCTTTTCCTTTTATAAAACACAATGTGTGCAAGGAACCAAATCCCATATTACTGAGAATTAGTTTGAACTGTAAGCAATAGTCACAGAGAGAAGCTAGTACACATATTTACATTAATACATGCATTTTGTGCCAGAGAGACACATAGCTATTAAACACTGAATCCTGCAATTGGGATGTGGGGGGAGGAATTAAATAGGCAGTGGAATGCTACTCTGAAGTGCAGTACTGCAAGTTTACATTACAGTGGCAGTACCCAATCAATATTTTTAATTCTTTTAATTACTGAAATCTCTGGAGTACATAATGGTGTGGAATATACACATGTATCTGTAATAAACAACATGTATCTTGAAGGAATGGATTTAGTTTTGGCAACAACGTGATAGGGAGATCAAAGAGCTTGCTGGCATTAAAATGATTTAGATACATTTGTCATAGGCAGCTGTTATGCTAATCTCATTTATGCAGTTGTCAGCTGATAGGTTCTGATGAGCCAGCTTAGTGGGAAAATCATTAGTAGATCCCTATTGTGATAAATGTTATTTATTACTGTCAAATGGTATTAATGTTTGATTCAAAGATGGGAAATGGGCATCATCTACATGAAGTTCATCCATTCATGGTCAACGATGACAAAGGAAGATGTTGAATTCCAGCCAAAGGAACTTCATTTCTGTAAGAAAAAAGAATAATAGACTTAATTTGCATATGTTTTAAAAGGGTAATGAAGTAATATGATGTTTATCTTGGTTGAAGAGTGGTAATTTTTGCTGGCACGGTTCCAGCAACATTTGAGTCATTGTGCAGCATTTGCTGTTCAGTTGTTGGTTGTGGAAGGAGCTTTTCAAAGCAGCAGGTGCATAAGGGGAGAGGAAACTAAAATTATTTATTCATTAGGCCAAAAAAGAGCAATCTCTCTGTCTTTTCCCTTACCCTCCAGAAATATATTTGCAACCATTTTCCTTAATTTTTCTTCTGCTACATCAACATCTCTTTTTTTTCCTTCTCGATCTGTGGCATAGCCTCTTGAATTACACATCGACCCACATGGATTTCCACTCCGTCGTCGTTGTGATTTGACTCTTTTTCCCACTTCTCAACAGAGAAATGCACAGAGACAGTAGCATCCCATTCCAAACTACCAGGCAGACAGAATTTGGGAGATGGTCACATATGGCTGTAAAAGGGACTATTTATTATTTATTTTTTTTAATTTTTAAAAAATAAACACTCACCACTGTTCTGGCAAACCAGCTGTGCAGCTGGTCTTGAAGTTGTTGAAAAGTGTTCCCTCTGCTTGTGAATTTGCATGGAGACATCCCTCTTTTTCTTCTTTATTCCAATACAGCTGCAGTGCTGTAAGCTTTAAAAAAAAAAAAAAAAAGAGAGAGACAAAAGGGAAAAAAAAGAAGAAAATAGGGAAAGCAAAAAAAGTGAAGCCCCCAACCATAAGCTAGTTACAGTGCAACCACAGAGCAGCTAATTTTAAGTACTCATTACCCAACAGGCCTCAGAACACTTGAACGGTGTTGGAGTCTGTATTCTAACGCTGGTATGTATAGTATTTCTATGCATTCATTCACAATGTTCTGACAGTTTTAAATAATTATGTGAATTAAGAAGTGGCAAGGATAATGTAAGGAAAGAGTGCCCAAAATAATATTGTAGTTAACACCAAGAAACCCCAAATCTCACAACTTGCTGCTGGTTCTGTCCCGAGCCACTGGTTAATAGCCTTTGTTTGATTTGTGAGAAATTCCTGTTAATCCAGACAATTTCAGTCCTTTTAAGGGCAGGCAGATGCTAATTGCTCATGGAAATGGGGGAATGATCCTTTCATCCAGACAATGAGAATGCGTTCGGTTGCCTGCCAATGGTGGTATTGGATCATGGATGGAAATAGGTGCAATATGCAGTTCTGTATATTAAAAATAGTAATTTATATCTTGCAAATGAACTGGTAGCAGCTACAGGCCCATAAAATGTGGATAAAACACTGCAGACACTGCATGTCTTGACTTCAAAGAATTTAGATCATGTTTTAGTGGTGAATGTGCTCTGTATCTGCAGTTTGTGGGAAGTTCTCCAGGTTAGATTTAGAAAGGCCTCTGTGGAATTAATTTCTGAGGTTATTAAAAATCATTTGGAGACCTGCAAAGAGAGTTTGCAGTGCAAGGCTGCAATAAACAACAATTCATCCTGCAATTGCTGTCACTTAATAGTTCTCTGAGTATTCTTAGCCCTGTATTTAAAACACCTCATGAGGCTGCTCTCGATATCACACCTACCTGTCTGAGACACAAGTCTTATAATAGCAATTGGAATTTGCCATCTAGAACATGAGGCTGTGCGTGTCTACTGGGTTACCATTCTACCAGCCAGGGCTGAACAGGTTGGATTTGTGTGCTCTCTAGGAGGATATAGAAACAGATGCTCGTTGTTTTTGCAGTTTCTCAGAGTTGATCTACCAGGGTGATGTCACCTATTTGAGACTATTTGCCTAATCATTGCTAAATCTTTCAGACCTGGTTAAACAAGTCACACCAAAGATCCACGAGTTACCAGAATATGAATCTTGAATAGCGACGAATTACAATATTGCTGTCTCATGACCCATTTTGGCTGCTCTCCTGTTGTTAGTGCTGTATGATAATCTGCTCCATCGTCACTGTGATTTTTAGACCAAAAAAAAATGGTTCAATAAATATGTATAAGCCATTTCTCCAAACAGCTGCATCTTTTGGAGGCTTGTTGCAGTTAGCTCTCCAAGTTTTTTGAGTTTGGATTCGAGTCCATTTGCTTTGCTACCTCACTTCACAGACGCGCTTAGATAAGTGGTTTCCTTGGTTACTTCTGGCAGAAATTACGGTTGACTATAACCTGCTATTAGGATGCTCTTTAGTACAGTATATGGAATGTAAGACCTCAGATCTTATCTGTTTCCTAATTAGTTCCTGGCACTCTTCAGGCTTTTTTTCCCCCTCTCCTTTATTTTTTTTCCCCCTAGCTGTGAACATACTAGTTTGAGTTAAGATAGATTTAAAAATCTTGCTGTGGGAGAGCACATATATCTTTAGCTTACTTTGATAGTCCGCTGAGGCTGTTCCTTAAAGTAGATAGATTTGTCTCAATCTGTCTTTATGTTGAGATGTGCTGGGCTTGCTCTATTTGTTGTGATAAGAGTTGCTTTGTAGGTCATAGGAGATAAACGTAGATCTTGTTGAGAGATTTGCTTGTCAAACTGCGTGATATATTCCATGACTACTAACTTCTGGAGAGTGTGGGATTGTTATGACATGTATAATATTCTGCAAGATTCTTTCTGAAACCACTGAAATTCATCACTCATACACTGGCATATTGGATCACTAGTTTATCAAGGAAATTGAGAGAAAGTAAAATTGTTTCCAGCTTACTAAAAGCTAGTTGACTAGTTAACTCTGGCATCAGGATTATCTCTGGAAATGTGCAAACAGAAAATGAATGTGTTTAACTAGCTTTCCTTTTTTGTCCTGTTCTTCTCTTCGTTCCTCAAATGCTGCTTGTTTTTCTGTGTTATCACTTTTACCATTGGTGTCAATAATGTCTTTTTTGGGACTAAGTTTTAGTCCTACAGCACTGTGGGCCACGTTTGCAAGGGAAGTGATTTTCTACTTGACAGATTGTTCTTGTAATATTTAGAGACTTCTAGGTAAAGCTTGAATCTCTTTTAAGAGGTGCCAGTCTTGAAGCTGTAATATGTAACAGATTTGTGCTAGTTCTCTCTGACGTAGAGCATTAAATGATACCTTGAAAAGCCATCCTTAAGCTGACAAAGTATAGTTTTGCTTCCTAAAAAATTAAAAACAAAAAGAGAGGACAAATAACTTGCTTAAGCTAAGAGCTTTCATATGTGAGGTGATGAAACTGTGCTTGGTAGAGTGGAGTTCGTTGCAAGGCCATGTGACACGAGTCACCTGGAGAACTTGTGGATGTTTTAACTGCCTGCACCATCAAGGGTCTGCTGGTTAAATGTTCAGAGTGTAGTCGCTTACAATTGAAACACAAGGAGGAACACAAGCTGTAGGATCAGCTGGCAACAATACAAGGACAGGGAGAAAGGTGCTACTATGGTTCCTGCAGAAAGCAGTAAGGCAGTGGAGCAATGGACTTATCTTTCCTTCAGTCCATATCCAGTCTTGTGGTCTGAGACTGGTGGAGTGGGATAAAGGAAAATGTCTCTCTCAGCGGCCTGATGCTGCACCTAAAGAAGGCAGCTCATTTCACAGTCACTCACTGCACTTCCTTCCCCCATGTGTATGATACAGAAAAAGATGAGTGAGTTACTGAGAAGCTATTATTGGTTATGGAAACAGGAAAAATGAGAGCAGGAGCAGCAGTTAAGGGGAGGAGCTTAGAGGAGAGTATTTGGGTGTGTGTTAAAAATATAAGACAAATGGTCCATTTAGAGGTTAATCATATATATAACGAGTACTTTGAATTTGATATCCATGATGGTAGGCATTTAAAATATATGCAAACACATACAGGCAAAGAAACAGGGAAATGACTTAATCACTGAAGGATCTGTTGCAATGGAATGGAGAACTTTTCACTGTACTTTGTATTGTGTTTAGCACCTCCATAATGCATTTCAGAGGAGCTTGCATGAAGTCATTGGCTCTCATGTACCTTCTGATCCAGAACTGCTCAGATCTTGACAAGTCTGGTCAGTTTCAGTAGCTCTAGCCTCTTAGGCTTGCTTGCCTGTAAGCAAACATCTGTGCAAAGTTATTTGCACTCCGTGGTGATGCTTTCTCCCTGCAGATGCAATCGTGGCAGCATTTCTAGAAGTTTACATGGGGACGATCCTAGTATACTTAAATACTGAATCTCTAGACCTTTGCACCTTAACAATACACAGCAAGTGAAAATCACCCTAGACTGTAAGGGAAGCCTTGTTTTAATTCCTGTTTTACGGGTGTGTGAGGTATGGTAATGGCCAAGCTAAAGAGTATAAATGCACAGGGAATGAATTCTTCTGAAGGGCTTCATTCATTTTATTGCTAGAGCCCTGATACTATCCTCTACCCAATTAAACTGTTCTCTCATAAAGGCAGTGCTAATGATACAGGGCATTAGCACATGATTCTGCTTATCAGATACACAGTATTTATAACTCTTGCTTGGATATCCAAATGTGATGTAGAAAAGAAGGCATTGTAGTAGGTAACTTGCCAACACTGTAATTAGTGAAGATATGTAGCAGAATTCCAATATAAATAAGAATCAACAGTAGCAAAATTTTTCTTCTTCCTTCTGAGTAAAAGTTAAAGAACTTATTTAGGGAATACAACTATCTTCCAAGGTGGGCCATGCCATTTAGCAAGTCCAGTTCACTGCCGCTGTGCGGTTCTTACATTGCCAGTCTTTCTAAGACTTACATAAGGTTATGGGCTTGTATTTTTCTATGTTGTTTATTTGTAGGAAATTATTACAACTGTTACTATCCTGTTCCAGTAAGACTTGTTCTCACTCTCTAAGCAGGTCACATACATAGGTAGTCTAGTTACCTTTTCTGTTTCCTAGTGTGATTGTTCAATTGATTCTGGTTCTAAAAAGTTCCTGCTTCTGTTCCATCGTACTGATCATCACATGTGTTCATGTACACACAGCCTCAAAACAACCCAATGCATGTGCTTCTAGTTCTTCTAACGTTTTGGTTTAAGAAGATGTAAAATATAGGTATATATCCTCATCTTTTCATGGTGTGACTAGGTAATGCCATAAATGATAAAAGTTAACAAAAATAAATACTCCAAGTGGTTCATTGGCTAGGTGATAAAAATAGAGAGTGCTGCCAGCTCTGTTGAAGTTTACTGGCTCCTGTCCTGGTTTTGAGCTACTTTCAGTTATCTGTTTCTGGCAGAGGAGATAGGTCAAATGTGGGATAGCCTTCATAAAAGAAGGTTCCCCCAAAATCTATATTTCTTATTCCACTTGGCCAGTAACATTGGGAAAGCCTGTAAGGGAAGAGTGGCATACTCTGAACTTGTAACACCACTTGCAGCACTTAGTGCTTTCTCTGTAAGGGATTAAAAAATAAATATCAATTTGCAGTACATCTAAGTAATAACTCTTTCAGTTTTGTTTTCCTTCTTTCCCTTTCTCACTTCAAGCTAAGCTTTTGCTGTTGAGTTCCCCTGAGACCATATTAAAGTTAACGGGGGCCAGTCACGTTTGGATAATTAATGCAGATGGCAGAAACACAACCTGTGTATTTGCAGGTGGTTATCAAATCAAGTGAAGTCATCTCTTCCCATTCAGTTGCAGTACCTCTTGCTTTGGTTTGCTTCACTTTTGCCTTTTTTTTTTGTTTTTAAACTTTGCATTTTTTTAAATGTGGTGTTCTGATATGTAGCAGTTAGTGAAGTGCCATTTTAGAGAGACTGAAACTGCATTACATTACAACTGCCATTGCCAAGACTGATTTTGCAACTTGTGATTTTGATTTTGGTGAAAATGTTTTAAAAATTGCCTCTTTTTTTTTTTTCAGACATCATGAAAATTGATAATGTTCTAATGATACTAAGTAGGGTTTTGGTAGTTACCATGGCTGGTATGAAAAGGCTATTCAGGCTAAGAAAACACTAAATTTTATATATATATTTATATAAAAGTGTTCAACAAACATCATGTAATATTTTATGAATCTGGTCACTTAACACAGTCATGCCATAGCAGCTGAGGGTCAATCTATTTTCAATGCATAACCAACTGAGGGGCAATCTATTTTCCTCTGAAGCTAGTGAAAATCTTTAACGTTCAAGAAGAGTCTGATCAGGCTTGGATGAAAGAACCAAGGCTATTTGGGAAGGAGCTAGCGAGCTATGAGTGGTGCTTGGCAGTCCTTGTGGAATTCTCTGATTTCAAAGAATGTGCTGTGACAAGGTATGTTAGCTGAGTCATAAACAATTCTTGCCATTTCCAAAGCTTGTTAATAGTGCCTTGTTCATGGAGTATCTCTGCCATTAATATGGGTTTGGACAGGCATGCAGCAGGGGTAGATGAGTTATTCATTCTAATCTTTCTGGTTTATTTTTTTCCTCTGGGTAACTATGGTGCTGACTGTCACCTGTCAGGTCATCTGTGTAGTGTGATGGGAAATGGCTTTGACACAACAGTACTGCTGGATGGCATCGAGCACTTCTGACCACTTGATACAGCCATTCTGAGAGTCATGGTTGTCATAATACTTTTTTTCTTTCTATGTTATGTAATCAGTGAGTAGATTTATTGAGGGAAACAGCTTTCCTAAATTCCTCAGTATGTTTCCTTCACTTTAGGTGGATCTATTCTTTACCCATTTTATATATTTCCAAAATATTTTAACCTCCTAGGATCTTTTTAAAGGACACTAGCTGCTCACTCCTCTGAGATACATTTTTAGAGGTTCTGTAACATTCTGATTTCCTGTTTAATATTTTCACTCATGGTATTTTTCTTGTACTAAAGGGACAAGAACTGTAACTGCATTCCAAATGGGTCTTGAATTCCCCTATGAAGTATTTAGAATGATTTATTTCAAGTCTTACTCTTGTTTATCTATCTAGAATCTTTCTTGCTATATTAATTTTAAAACTCTTGATCCTTCTACAGATGGTTTTAAAGTTCTTTCCAGTACCAGGACCATATTCGGCTCCTGTTAAATGTTTTGTGGCATATGGCTATTGAGAGAGCACTACCTTTTTATTATTTTTTTTGTCATCTCATAGCCTTATCTTTCTTTACAATGAATTGCAGATGCCAGTGAAACAACTAACAGTATCAGCCTGTGATCCCAGGCTATTTGTCATTCAGAATTTTATTGCCATTCTCGTTTTGTCTTTACAAGCTCTATTCTCTGGTTTTGTTTCATCAGCAAATTTCTTCACCTTCATACATATTTCATGTCCTAGGTCAGAGATATATAAAATGAACAAAAAATGGGCGTAATACTGATTCTTGTACTACTCCACTAATCCCTCTCTCCCAAACTGCTCGGTCTCATAAACAGCTTCTGTCTGTGACATTTACGCCAGTTCCCTATCCACATATGTGGCTCACCCCAATAATGTACTTAATGACTTTGGACCAAATGGTCTTTTCAGTTGTGTGGTGCAGGGGGAAATATAAGACTGAAAGAAGCACAGAAAGTGAATGGAGAAAGATGCAGAGACTTGGTGACCTTTCTAAAGTCCATGCAACTTAAATTCCTTCTGCTGTGTCTCTTTGGTTAAAATTTAGGTTTTGTCAGGCAATTCTTCCACTCCTGTTTTATTCTCGAAGGTAAACTCTCAGCTTGTTGGCTCAAGGTTGCAATTAGTTACTTGTTTAGGTGTTTTATTTTATTTAATTATTTTTGGGTTACTCTTTCACTTGCTTTTTTTAAACCATCTCTCCTGAAAGCATGTAAGGTAGTTCTGCTTAGTATGGCAAGAAAAAATGAAATCAGATTGTTTTGAAATTTATGTTGAGAAGACTAAAATAAATACTTATGTTACAATGATCTCTAAGCAAATAAGTTTTATATCCAATACTTATAGAAGTTCTTTCTATCCTTCTAGTTAATTTGTTGTGTTTGTCTTAGATGAATTTTTTTTCTTTTTGGAGTTCTTCCACTTTTTTCTGGTTCTCTTAAGATCCCTGGGCTACCTTCTCATTGGAAGTCATACATCTGCTGATTTCTTCATGGAAGTTCTTTATGAACAAGGATTAAAGAACTAATTTAAGGGATTCAGTAACATGCCTCTTTCAGTCTTGAAACTCTTTTTTTTTTTTCTTTATGTATAGTTGTAGTGTATCAGCTGGCTAACTTAGTGTCTGGAAAGACGAAATCCTCTGTTCTTTTGCTAATGTTATAAGTTCAATTTTGGGGCTGTCTTCCTGCACTTTGCGGATCTAAGAAGCTCAGACATGTCAAAATGGTAACATTAAATAATTTATACTATTTGAGGGTGGTTTCTAAAGCAACAAAGGAGAGCAGTGATATCAGCACAATTTGTTTAATATCCTCCTTGAAAGACAAACTCTTCTCTTTCCTAGCCAAAGTAGCACAGTTGAATACTAGAGGAGAGGAAAAGCTTCTTTCCATGACAGAATATTTTTATATACTTCATGTCAAAATATTCTTCCTGCTTGGTGTCCCCATGTTGTAAAGCATTTATATCTAGGCCTCAGAAGTGTCTTTACTTACTTACTTTTCCTGCTTTAATCCTAAGAGTATTAAATGAAACAGAACATTTACGTGGAATTAAAAATCCCCTCTTGTAGCTGTACGAAGGTTGACTTCTCAAGATAACAGATAATAAAGTTTCACCTTCTCTTTTGGAGCACTTGTTTCATCACCTATTTGCAAGTTTGTAATTTTCCATCTTGCTTCTTTGTATCATTCTTCAAATTCTGAACCCCTGTGCAATCAATCAGTCCTCTGGTTATAGAGAGGATAATAAAGTTTTACTTGCTCACAGTTTTGTAGCCCTATTCAAGTTTTATTGCAAATGTGATAGGTATTCAATATGTTTAGTGGCCTGCAGTGGTCTTGAAGTGTGCAGATTTGAACTGGACACATTATATAATCCCATGAAGTTTATTAGAATGGTGATTTGGAAATTATAGTGTATTAGGAGTGTTTTAATGGGTTCTTCAAAAACAGACAAAAAGCCCCCAACAACCCAAAACCCCCCAAACAAGTAAACTTCCCCCCCAGGTCTCAATAAAAAGTTCTTGCAATATGTGTGGGCATTTCTGGATTAGGCAGCTGCATGTGAGGTGCAGTGCAGATGAAATTGTGCAACAGAGAAACCCTCCCAGAGCCTGTTCAGCTCCATCAGGAGTTAGGTGGTACTGAATGAAGCATGTCTCTAGTCTTGCTTGGATGTGCAGAGACCTGTAATGAGCTTCTCTAATTTCAGTGTTATGGCCCTTTTCTTGACTTTAGGGCAGGTGATACACTGAAGTGAGGGTCCTGGGGAGTCTTTATACAATGGGGACAAGCAGAAGTCCTTCCTGGGAAGAAGGTTTGCTTGCAGTTTGCTAATTTTGGCTCTCACACTCTGTTGAGCCTGGTGGTAGCTGCTACTAGGAAGGTGTTGGCTATTTAAAAGGTCCTTCAGAAAGTCAGCTATGCATACCCTAAATATCATGTGTCCAATGCAATGAATTTTAAGGATATAAAATGTTTGTGCCACTTTTTAACTCACAGAGGAGCAACATAACTAATGTGGATGTTTCTTACTGGCAGTATATTCAGCAGAGACTCAAACTGGCTTTCCTTTTTTTTCCCCAAGAAGCTCCAATAAATTTCAGATTCTGTATTACAAACCAGCCATTCAAATTATTACCCAACAATTAACAGTATTGAGTAATTTCTGTAGATTTAGTCACGAAATGTATATTTGCTCAAATATTCTAATGTGAGTGCCTACCAAGAAAAGAGTTTTTAATTAATTAAAAAAGCATGTGATTTGACATGGTGGCTTAAATCATTCTCTGAGGAGAGCCGAGAGCTCTTACATCTGCTTCAGGCTGGGAGGGCTGCTCTGAGAGCAAAACAGTGAGGGGTACTGAGTCTGTGGCTTTTCAGATGTTCGTCTCCCACATTCAGGGAGGGAGAGCAGTTACTGCTTCGCAGAAGAGAAATTTCCACAGATTGATAGTGTCTTCTCACAACATACTGCTGTCACCAATTCCTTCCTGTGCTCATAGTCCCCCAACAAGTACCACACTTGCAGGCATAATTGGAGCAGCAATGCCAACTTTGCAGTTGTTCAAAATTTGCAATTTCATCCCCCCAAAAAGGGGTGTGTGTGTGTGTTTTGTTTCTAATGAGAAAAGAAGCACACTTTTTTCTTCTGCAAAAAAGGATTCCTTTCTGCTAGAGACAGACTGAAGCTCAACACTTCAGTTAAAAAGACATTCTTTGCTGGAATAATCAACTTTTTTGTTTTAATTAAAACTGAGTGCTTGTGAAAGCTGTTGGGATTATGGTACTAGAGGAAAATGAATAGTTTTTTGTGGAGTAATAAACTTATATGAGAATATTTATTGTTGCTGCTCTGTAACTCACTTCCAAGCAAATAATCAAATTAACTGCAGTGCACATTACTGGTAATTGAGAGAAGATAGTTTATCATGAGTTTATCCACTTGTGAAAATAACCAATTTGCTTTCCATCAAATATATTCTGAGGGGAATTAATAGTCACTTTTCAAGAAACTGGTTGGAAAAATGTAAGCTGTGCTTCAGGAGTTATTATTTCACTTTTGTGTGGTGGCAGTTTAACTGTAAATCAGTGTGCAAAAGTGCATGCAGGAATCTAAGACATGGCTTATTTTCTTGTATGTGGGAAAGGTATTTGCTTTGTGCTCTACAGCTTGACTATGTCTATCTTTCTATATGTACAGCATAAATATTGCAGCTAGAGCGGTTGAAATTTCTGAGGATAAACTGTGGGCAAGGCATTTTTTATTGTCTTTTCACCCATTTTTCTGAAAGATAGAAACATTGTATGTCTGCCAGTTCATTTTAATGAGGTTCTGCTGCAATTGCAAGTGAAATCTCCCTGTGTCGCAAAAATCTGATTTATGTATGACAGTGGAGTGTGTGAGCTGCAGGTCAAACAGTAAATATTCTACCTGCAGCTGGGATGGTATTGTTTACGACATTATCTATTTATTTATCTGTGTGCATGCTATGTTTTCTGAGTATTGGGTTTAATTTTGGATCTTAATGTAGATTTTGGGAGACCTCAAATCTGCCAGCTTCAGTTTCCCAGCTTCTAAATTTAGAAAATATTTCCATATATTAGGAGACATTAGGACTGTGAAGGTCATAGTTGCCAGTGTTACAGGAGAAATAAGTGACGGGGAACAAACATTGAAGTTACCAAAAGCAAGCTTAGAAAAGAGTACCAAGATAAAAAGCAATGCCAGCAGTCATTATTCCAATCAAAATTTTATTTCAGCAATGAAATGGGAAATAAAAAAGGAGCAGGAATGCAGAAAGAAAAAGGGATGTTTTTACACATTATATAGTAGTTATTAAATATTTCTATGAATCAATGTAGAATTTGAAATGTGTCCTGCTACCATTGGGAGTTCTATATAGGAAATAGTTCATGATGGCAGTAGCCACGAGGAAATTATACTCGTGTTTGTATTGTAATCAGAAAATAACACATTGAAATGCCAAGGCTGAGTACTGGGGTGGCAACATTTCCTTTAAAGGAAAGGTTTGAATAGAATAGACCAGGTTGGAAGAGACCTTCAAGATCGTCATGTCCAACCTATCATCCAATACCACCTAATCAACTAAACGATGGCACCAAGCATCTTGTCAAGCCTCGCCCTGAACACCCCCAGCGATGGTGACCCCACCACCTTCTTGGGCAGCCCATTCCAATGGGCAATCACTCTCTCTGTGTAGAACTTCCTCCTAACCTCCAGCCTAAGCTTCCCCTGGAATACTACTCTGCTGATCATATGATGTTTCATACCTTGCTATTGGAATGACGTTATGCTTAAGACAGCAGCTGTACCTGAGTACATTTTTGTCCCTCCAAATTTAGAGGTAAGATGAGGCTTTCCCCAGCAAACCAAAGCCAACAACAAACCAAATCTCATCAGTTACCATTAGGGCTTTTCTAAGTTAGAATTCTGTGTATGGTTTCTTTCCTTAAATAATTTGTGACTCTTGCTATGATATCAGAAGTGGTCATTCTGATGATGAAGATGATATTGAGAGCTGCAGTGAAGGCAGCTCTGAGGTTTTTCAAGATTGCCTAGTGGCTAGGAACCAGATCTCAATGCTAACACTCTTCCCGGTCATAACAAGATTTATTGCCTGTTCTTAAATGCTCCTTTTCTTTCTCTTGATCTCAGAATACTGACCTAGTTAAAACCTTGATCCTCAGTGTGTCAGTTATTCTGTGTGTCTCATCTACCTTTCCTGTATTGATGACAGCTGACAAATATGCTTATCAGGAATAACATGAGTTCATAGTGCTAGTGACAGGGTACTGGTACTGCTCAGCCACGCTTTATTAGCGTGGGGAAAACCTCACCCACTTGACATCAGATTGCCTGTGTTTGCAGAAGCTTATCCTCAGTAGCAATTTGATAATAATGTAATATTTTTTGTTTACATCAGGGAAGACTTCATTTCTATGCAAGTAGGTAGAACACGTAGAGGAGAAAGGCATGCAAGAGAGGTTACGAGGAGTAGGGGGGAAATCAGTTTATAAATACTGTGATTAATCCAGGTTTAAATGACTGAAGGATACAGTGAGTTTGCATTCTCATTAAGTTTTGCTAAGTATTTATACTCCAAGGTGATTTGGGTTCATATTGTGACTTTGTCTTTAAAAGACAAAATATGGTCACAGTATTACTGTATATCTGCTTTTGCCCCACGGCTGGTAATTTGAGAAACCTCCTGTACAAGAGCAACAGTGCCAATATTCCTGCCTTTAAGACCACCAAGTCTTAGTTGAGCATAAGCCATCTTTGGGTCTCTAATTTACAACACTTGGAAACAATCCAAGTCTCTGACTCAGACTTGTCCTTGAATACCCTTAAATTTCCCATAGCTAAATGGGTGTTGTGGGAAAACTCAAGAGTTTCCTTGAGTCACATTCGTGTGCGTTGTGGAGACAACCTCAGCAGAATTTGTAAGGCTCTAGTGTCTTAAGCTTCTGCTATTACTGCTAAACTTCTAAAAATAAACACATGAAAACTTCTTGGAACAACTCGTGCTGTGTAAAGTTACTAAATGAAGCCAAATAATCTTGATTTGCAAACAGTTTCTGAAAGCTAGAGTTGCAAATAAAGCCATGTTAAGAATAGACTTAGTATATTTTTCAACAGCATTTTCTATGTTCTCAGACCTGTGAAGCTATAAAAGCATGCACTAAGAAATTGGGTTTGTATTTTTTTTTTGTAAGTAAAAATAATTTCCTTCACCTAAGAAATCATGTTTTATGCAACTCCAATCACTTGTCCAATGTAATATCAAATACTTGAAGGTAACTTTTAGCTTTTAAGATAAAAACACTATATATAGTGACAGGCTCTAAATTAGGATATGCTGTGAATGTTTGAGGGGGCATTAAGCATTCTTAAACATTCCAGTGACAGCAATCATGATGAGAAGAGACTTGTCAAGTAAGATTTTAGGCACTTTAGCAAGGTCACGTTTATGCTGAAGCAGTTCTTAATATTGGGGTATTCTTTTCACTCTTGCAGCCCAAGCTATTTTTCTGTTCACTAAGCAGAAGGAGAAAACAAATAATGAATGTTTTATTGTAGCGCAGGGGGGAAGGTCTTTGTGGTTGGTTGTTTTTGTTTGGTTGTTTTTTTTTTTTAACTACAGAAGGAATAAGCAGAGGCAGGGCTACTTTTCTTTAAGATTTTATCTTGTACTTTCATAAAAGCTGTATTGCCCAGTAATGATGCTGAAGTCAAGGTATAGGGCAGAAGGGTCATAGAATCTAGGCTCAATAAGGTTGGAAAAGACCTCAAAGATCATCAAGTCCAACCTATCACCCAACACCTCATGACTACTAAACCATGGCACCAAGTGCCATGTCCAATCCCCTCTTCAACATCTCCAGGGACAATGACTCCATCATCTCCCTGGGCAGCCCATTCCAACGGCTAACAAATCTCTCTGTGAAGAACTTTCTCCTCACCTTGAGCCTAAACCTTCCCTGGTGCAATTTGAGACTGTGTCCCCTTGTTCTGGTGCTGGTTGCCTGGGAGAAGAGACCAACCCATACCTGGCTACAACTTCCCTTCAGGTAGTTGTAGACAGCAATAGGGTCTCCTCTGAGCCTCCTTTTCTCCAGGCCAAGCAATCCCAGCTCTCTCAGCCTCTCCCATAGGGCTTCTGCTCAAGGCCTCTCCCCAGCCTCGTTGCCCTTCTCTGGACATGTTCAGGAGTCTCAATGTCCTTCTTAAATTGAGGGGCCCAGAACTGGACACAGTACTGAAGGTGTGGACTAACCAGTGCAGAGTACAGGGGCACAATGACCTCCCTGCTCCTGCTGGCCACACTATTTCTGATGCAGGCTAGGATGCCATTGGCCTTCTTGGCCACCTGGGCACACTGCTGGCTCATGTTCAGCTGGCTATCAATCAGTACCCCCAGGTCCCTTTCTGTTTGGCTGCTCTCCAGCCATTCCAACCCCATCCTGTAGCGCTGCATAGGGTTGTTGTGACCAGAGTGCAGCACTTGGACTTGTTGAATGCCAACCTGTTGGACTCTGCCCATCTGTCCAGCCTGTCAAGGTCCCTCTGCAGAGCCCTTCTGCTCTCTAGCAGATCAACACCTGCTCCCAACTTGGTGTCATCTGCAAATTTACTGATGACTGACTCAATCCCCTTGTCCAGATTATCAATAAAGATGCTGAACAGGATGGGGCACACCACTAGTGACTGGCTGCCAGCTGGCTGTGGCACCATTCACCACCACTCTCTGGGCTCAGCCTTCCTGCCAGTTCCTAACCCAGTGCGGAGTGCTGCTGTCCAAGCCACGGGCTGTCAGCTTGGCCAGGAGTTTGCTGTGGGGAACGGTGTCAAAGGCCTTGCTGAAGGCACCTACAAATATGCTTGTAGGGATTGCTCACATTGATTGATCTTAATTCTTGGTAAGTTGACATACAGACAGTCTCTAGTGGAATACCCATGAACATTTTCTCAGGGTTTTACAAACTTGTGTGTGAATGTCTGGTATGACTGTAGAACTGAGAATAAGGGGGACTGATGGCAGCCTTTGGTAAGACATTTTATGAAGCTTCTGTTTCTCACAACCAAACACGTCTGACAGTCAAAAGCCACTTCATGTATTTGCCTTGACTTGCATTGTTTAGTGTCATAACACAGGCAGGAGCAGGTGCTGGTTTAGAACCCTGTAAAGTTTTCCCTTTTCACTGTGATGATAAAACAGAAGAAATACTGACTGCCTGTCACATACCAAGCAATTAAGATACCAAATTGCCCATGAGATGTTTTTAACAGGAGATTTTAGTACCTCAGCTGTTGTAATACATAGATACTGTAATCTGTGCCCTCTTACTTGCTATAAAATGAAAGGTAGGGCCCAGCATTTGAATATGTTCCAGGCCAGTTATAGACTGAGTTTTAAAGTTCAAATTCACATGTTTTACGTGTGTTTTAGAGATAGATGATTGAGAGGGGCAGACATTAGAAGAGTGTCAGAAGCTTCTCTCCATGTGCCTGCTACCATAATTGTCAGTAAGTCAGTGTTGGGGTGTTGACTAAATATGTTATAGTTGTTGTTGTGTGCTTCACTGTCTGAAGAAGTGGAAAAAAAATGAAAGAAACCAAAAAAGGCTTTAGAAATGAGTTATCTCAATAGGAAGGTAAAGCAGATTTCGCAGGCCCAGTAAGGAAGGTCAGGTAGGCAGATTTGGGCGGCATTACTCACCATGGTTCAAAGAAGAGGAGCCCCTAGTTAACCAGAGAGAAGAAAGGGGCAGTTGCATGGCTGGTTTCTGATTCTCAGCAGCCAAAGGATAAAGTGATATTGCACAGAGTTATAGAATGTACACACCAGGTAGAAATTTGTCATGTCTTCTAAGTTTTCAGTTTTCACTGGTTTACTCCTGTTCCCAAAAGAGATTTTACTATGAATACAAATAAACTTTCATCTTCCTAGAACACACAAGCATGCTTTCTTAATAAATTTGGGGTGTAATATTTGAATGCAGTTTTGGATAACCATCTCAATTTGTTTTAGGTGAGTTTGTAGGGATACAGCGCAATATATCCAATATATGGTTAAGTAAATAAAGTAGAAATGTGCTGCACAGAAAATAGGAAGTCTTGTAAGTTATAGCAAGTCTGAAGCAACTCATTCCAAGAAAGAAACAAATGCATATTAAAACAAAAAAAAACCTGAATGGTTATGCAACTGAAAATATGTAGTAGGTTAAGCCAAAGTAGTCATAAGATACTATAAACAACATATAAACAACATACATTTTAGTAGGTAGCACATGTCTTATGATTCAGACAGATTGATTTCTCAAAAGAATGGTAAGATGAGTTACTGGGAATGATAAAGCATGGAACTGTAGAGAGTGCCTTAAAATTTTCTTCTAGAATGCCCCAAAGCTGCATTCAAGTGGAATGACAGTATGTGTAATGTTGGCCTCTTTTAAGATGTGAAGGCAAATATGAAATTATGAGAAATGATATGAAGAAAAGCATTGTGAAGGTAGAAGGAAAGAAGACTGATAAATAATTTTAAGACATCTAGACCATAAGAAAGGATGAATTAGGAATAATCAAAATTCTAACAGAAGGCATTGAGCCACCACAAGATGGAAGTGATAGAACTACCGTTGATCAGCATTTTTCTACTCGGAGAAGAAAAAAGATCATGTGATTAAATCACATGATGATAAAGAAATACTGTTTTATTTGGTTTAGGAACTGCAAAAGATAGTGAACAGCTACTAAAGTGCAAGATTCTAAAATCAGCTCAGAGTTTTCAAGACAGCTGGGAAGCTTTCTGGATCATCAGTTTTGATTGTCAGTGAGTCTTGTAACATAGAGGAATTTTTATGAATGCAAAAAAGACAGTGTTCTTTTGGTATTTTACTAAAAGATAAATGGGATTATATAGATATCTATAATCTGATATTATCAAGTTATAATTAGGCTGTAGATGCATTTTCTCAAACATCTGAATAGCTGCCAGATCACAGTGATTAGGTTTTTCGGTTTTGTTGTGTTTGTTTTTGAGAATTGGAGGTGATTGAATTGTGGTTGTGCTTTGGTGGAACTCTCATGCAAATATTTTAGTGTCTTTTATTTTTTCCTGATTACAAAATCACACCACATGATTGATTGATTTAATGTTGTTGGGTTTTTTTGACATTTCAACCATTTGTCTGCTAGGCAGAAACTAGATTCTTTCCTGAACTGGGACAGAACTGTGGAAGTAGATTTGGATTATGTGACTCTTATCTAAACTTCTGAAATTGGTAGAGGAGTCTTGTGCTTCCCACTGAGTCTCATCTTTATCTTACACAGATAAGTACATTTCAAGTGCTGGATATGGTATCCTGTGCTGTCAGTGTTGCTGTTCACCTGAATTCCACTGCTGTAAAAGAAACTCCTGTGTGTTTCCATCTGGCTTTATGGAAAAGAATTAAGCAAGAAACAATCTTCCACCAAATATAGGTGTATTCTTTAGAAAACAGAAAACAAAACCCATACCACCACCAAGAAACAACCCCAAAACTAACCCCTCAAACAAAAAGAACCAAACCCCAGTCCTTAGAGAATGTGTTCCTTGCCTACTATTCATGGCTTATGCAGGTAATCTGCAAGTTACATAGATGCTCTCTTTGAGAATTTGGGAACATCACAGCATGGTTTGTATCTGCATCCTTAGATACTCAATAGTTTAATGACATGGCCTCATGTATGTTAAGCTGCCAGCCCCAAAGCTTGTACACTTTGTAACACCTTACTTAAGAATTCAGTTGAGAATGTGTAAAGATACAGGCATAGGCTTTGCATAGAAATTTAGTCCTGCTAAGCCTGTGGCAGAAATTTCACTTGGGTTTTAGAGCTTGATGGCTAGACAAGAATGATATTTAGTGTAGGAACATAGACAATTGTTTCCCAGCTTCAGTAGGTACCAGAGAGAAAGAAGAAATTGCAGTTTCTGTAGGACATGGAGCAATTCCAGAAAAGAATAATAGGATATCATTGATGGACAACAGTTATGCCTGTACTAATTCATACTCTTCTCTCTGATTGTTTCTCCTAGAACTGATCAGCTTTCAAATGGCTTTCAAATTCTATTCAGAGTTAGAACACTCAAGTAGTTGTACTTTTTTGATACTTGTGGTATGACCATAGTATAACTCCAAAACTGGTACAAGGATCTAGTGAAAAAAACATCCTGTTATCTTTGATGAATACTATATATGCATATCTCAAAAGGACTAAAACCTATATGCAGATCGAAACAATTCCTAAGGCTAAAGTTATTATGTGCCCCATCAGTCTCTAATTTCAACTGGTAGGAAATAATTCCTACCAGTTTTTGACCTTTGATTAGCATCTTTTATGTGAGAGAAGATGACTCTAATGTGTATTTACATAATGATTTGCTTTCCTAAAATGGGGAATTAAAACAAAATTGTCATTGAATTTCTTTCATGTAATGATTGTCCCTTTATTTGGTGTTTAAAGATTGGAGAAGTTGAAAGAGCCTTTTTTATACGAATAGAACACTCAATACTACCTCTGTAATTTTCAGGGGAATAAAACCTGCAGACTTTAAACATCTCTTCTGAAAACAAAATGATCAGGGTTCTTATTCTATACAACAGATGAGAAAGAATAGAAGGCAAACAGTTTCCACACTAATGGTTACTGTGGCACAGACGAAGATTAAGTCTTTTTTTTGAGTTGGTAGAAACAAATTCTCACTGACTGAATGCCTGCAGCAGACATGTCAATAAAGGAAAAAGCTATATGAGCTTTCTTTTTGGAGGAAAAAATGTGAAATGCAATCTCTCTGAAATTTCTCAGAGAATTCTTTATAGAAGATGTTTTGTATGCAGAGAGATTACATGCCAGAAATGCAAAATGAAGTACAAAATAGGCCAAAAAATGGTGAACATCCTAAATGTAGAAAATAATATATAATGCATGATACTTTAAATCTCATTAAAAACACAAGTATATGTAACTTCCTAGCAACCAAACCTCCAGAGCCTCCCTGGAAAGATGTTCCTTCTCTAAGGGCTCCCTTGTATAAGTGCTTTAATAAATGAAGCACATACGGAAAGTATATCTGTGTTCCCTGTGTGCAGAATATTTCAGTATTCTCAAAAGCCTCATATATGATGGTATAATTTCCTAATCTGATACAATCAACACAAAAACTCTACATTAAATTAATGTTCAAGATCTCATTTTAGCCAACAGGAACCATGACAACTCTGCGAAAAGCTGGTACTCCATCCTTAATTTCCCTTTCGCTCTATACTAAAAACGGTGTCCCAGTGTGGTCTTAGAGATTTCTGGGCTGATTGAGATGCCATCTCCTGGCTGAGCTATAAAACCAAGTTGCAGACTTATTGTGGTTATTCAAGATGCTATAGTGACTGTTTCCTGGCCTAAATCCAGCTCTGGTAATTATAGTTAGATTTTTGTAATTTCTCTTTCCACTTTCATCTCAATAGGGTATTCTTCTTTGCCGCCTGGCCTAAACTGCTGTGTAGTGTTAATGTGGGCTGTTAAACAGCTGCTGTGTTTCTCACTGCAAGTGGCTGCATTTGAGTGGTAGGTAAATGACTGTATCATACAGTGTCTTGAGAATTTGCAGGATAAAGGACTCTTAGTGGTTTTATTTGAGCACTTGGTGCCTAAGTCTTATTGAGGTCTTGTCTGGTATGTATTTCTGCATTGCACACATACATGTTTCAAGGCCTAAGAAGCTCGAGGCAAGCCAAGGAAGAAATAATTGTCTTCATTCTCAACATCCTAAATGTTGAAAAATTTATTTAAGACTATATAGATTGATCTGTCCATATTTTAAGTCCTAATCAAGGGAAGATAAAATATGACTGCATATACATCCGATTTTTATGCTGAAATCATCAGTTTCTGTGCATGGCCTTCAAGATTTTATGTGCTGGCTCTGAAAGTGATACATTCAGAGCAGGAGACAGTGAATTTTGGGGTTTAGGCAAATGCTGTTTTAAAATGGGGCATGTTTTGGTCTTTTTTTCTTTAAATTAAAAAGATAAACCTTGAAGAAGCCAAGTCTAAAATTCAACAGAGAGTAAATTCTATTATATTTTTTTTTAATATACTAATCAGTGAAACAAGCATGAAGGCATTCACAGTATGGGCTGCTTCTGCTGAACTGCTAATACATAATACCTATCGTTCAAATCACAATACAGTATGGATGGAATGGAGAAAATTCTTGCTTTCATAAACACATGAGGTTTTACTGGCATTCCAGTTTGCTCCCTGAGACATCATACAATGCCAGCGCTTCGGCATTGAGCACTTCTGTTGACATCTTACCAGGCTCCTGGGTCCTTTAAATATCATATGAGGGCAAGGGGACTATTAAGATTTTGTCAGAATGCGTTAGTGTCTTTGTAGATATACTAATATCTCTTTTTAAACTGCCTATTCCATATGTGAAGATCCCTTTCTCCAGATAAGTGCCTCAGGTTTTTTGTTACAGCGGCAAAACAAACCCATGTAACTAGAACGTGGCATTTAAATCATGAAATCCAGGGGCTTGTGCTTAGAAACCTGAAACCTTGTTTTATCTGTTGTTGCCAAGTGAAAGGAACAGTTTAGCTGGCAAATGCTTTTTTTTTCCCCTGGCAATTAATTAATACTGAGAGGAGATATGTTGCATCATTCTTCATCCTTACATGAGTTAAAACCACCGAGTTAGGAGCTCCTAGAATTGCACTTTTGTTGGGATGATGACTAACTTTTAGCACTGCAATCCATTCAGCATGATGGTCCTTGTGTCTTTAAACCTTTCAGCTTGCCACAAGTAGCTATTCTTGAACAACAGCTGGTTTTGTATCAAACTACAATTGTCTCATTAGTACAGACAATGAATTTTTGTTTCATCAGTTCCTATCCTTCGCCTCCATTTTGGCAGGTCTTTGTTGTAAGCATATGTCTCAAGTATTTATCTCAATCCTTCATTAAATGCTTTTAAAATCTTGATTTGGCTTATAAATGTTTGCTCTTGGTGTTAGTGTAATGTCCACACATCTGGTTGATAAGTTATAATACACTTTTTGTAGCTTTAACCAGTCATTTAAAATAAATAAGATCATAATTATCAGTTTCCATTCACCCATTTATTAAATAACAATGTTCACACTGAGCAGTTTGATTTTGTGTTACAATAAGGCAGTCTCTACATGATGACAGATGGTGTTTCATTTTGCCGACGCTGTGCTAAAGTGCTGTGAGTTGTGATGTGTTTGATTTTATTAGAGATCAGATTTAACACATGCATGCTACATAACTGCAATAGCATTCCCATTTCTCATCTGTAGGAGAAAATGAAACTGTGATGAAATGTAATATACTCACCCTCAGGCAGAAGTAGTGGGATTGGGAATTGCAACATAATAAATCTAATGGATATTGCACTACAGGACACTAGAAATTTACTGTTATTATATTCAGGGAAGGAACTTGGTTTTGTAAAACTCACTTTTATTTCACTGGCATCAGTAGAATTTCACATTATTTAACCATTATATCCCAACAGTTTGCTGTATTGAAGAAGTAACCTAAGCTCACAGGAACAGAGGAGTAAAAGAACTCAAAAGGGAAAATACAAATTGTGAATAACAAAATGACTGAAATTAAGTGGAAATTACTGCCTGACAAAATGATTGTAGTATAGCTAATAATGTCTCATCATGATATGCATGCCTAAACTCCATTTATCATTTGTAACAATAGACCATTAAATATAAATATTGCATATTCATATCAGTTACAGTACTGAATTTATTTAATGAAAAAACATTTTGTACTTGAACTCTATTGAAATGTAATGAGTATTAAGGAATAAATATTTCTTTTTATGTGACCCTGGAATATGTGCTGCTTCAGATATTTGTTTCTACCCACAGTCAGAAGGGGCTCTGCTTGAGCTCTTTTCATACATCTGTCTAAAAGGCTTTCCCAGATCACACAATTTTATGTATAGCTAATCTGCTTTAAGGAACCAGGGATCCTAATTAGGAGTGCATCATGGTAACTCCACTGAGAAAAAGGAAGAGGTGTTATAGTTGAATCAATCTGGTGTGTTGTGACAGCGTATTGAAAAAGTCTCTTTCTCACAGTCCCAAACACATGCTGAACGTTCCTGGGCATACCTGTTTGCTTGCACAAAACTCAACATACCTTTGTAAAATGTGAGTATGGAGGATATTCAGCTTGCCTTTTATGTGCCTGTTGAAAAATAGTTTTTTAAGAGGCCTGTAAAAAATGTAAACTTTTTGGTTTTCCAAAATGACATTGGTCCTGCTAGCTGGAAATTGTCAAGTGAATTAAAGGAAGGACGTAATTATTTTTTTTTTCTTTTCCATATTAACTTTTAAACTTTTATTCATTATGAAATACAGTAGTTGAATTCTGTTTCAGGCTTTCACATGTCAGTATCTTAGCGCTTCTATCCCAATTGAAATACCAGTCTTTGTCATAGAAGAAGTTGCTTGCAGGACTGCATTTATCTCCCTGTCCCCTGAGAAGAAGCAGCAGAATGCATCTCCTGTGGAAAGTAATGCCATAGCTTTGAAGAAAAGCTGCTAATTTTGGATATTTCTGTTCTCATCCTAAAGAGAGTTTAGGCCTTTCATGAAGTTCACCTTTTGTTTATTAGTGGTTATCATTCTTGCTATAATCACATGAGTTGTTGTGAAGTGAAGCTGTCATTAGAACTGAGTATTTTGGACCTGATCGCTTAGACTTCATAGTAGCGGGGAAAATAGCACAGTCCTTTTGTGGAAAAGGTAATATATCACAGCAAGCTTAAAACAAATAAGTATCACACAGCAGAGTAGAAAGAACTGGCACAGCTGGAGCTAGAAACACTGTTGGAGTGTTTGAGCCAGTTTGAAAGGTGCAGTGCCCACTGAGGCAGCTGGTTCTCTGCAGAGTCATGAGCTGGTACTGGTTCATGTTCTGTTGATGCTCTGTATGTATGTGTTTTCCAAGGATCATCTACTGGGAGATGGGTACATATGCTCTCTGGTTCCAAATGCCTTAATACAATACAGAATAATCAACCTGCAGATGCAGAGTCAAGTAGAGTTAATGTTTTCAAGTGAGGAAACAAGAAGGACATGGTACTTCCCTTGTTAAGTACAGCAAAATCAGGCTTTGATATAGCTGCCAGTTACTGTTCTCCAGTTGTGTAGGAAGCTAGAGAAAAGTCAGTGTGATTAACAATTCAGACTTCATACTGGAGTCTTAAGAACAGATATATATGCATGTGTTTTACTGGTTTTTCTCATGAGAATCACAAATTGAGTAAATATACCTTTTAAAAAAAGCCTGATGATAAGGTACAGAAAGGGTACTTAATTTCTTTCCTGTTTTTATACAGCAGTGCCAACAGCTTGGTAACAGTGTTTTGTATACATCTTGCACAGTGTTGTCTCCATACGTGTTTATGACTTCTAGATGCTACAATATTGCAGATATTTTAATTTCTATAGGCTAATTATTATGTACCTTATGGTATGTTACACTTCTACTGTTCTGTCACTTCCCAGTATCTCTTTTAAGCACAAATACTTTGCATAGGAGAGTTCTATAGTTTGACAATCACTGATGGAAACTAATTTCAGTTTATTGCAATTTAGTGTTGACATAAAATTGTCTGGCAGTGTATTCTTGGGAAGATACATATATGTATATTTATATTAAAAAGTATTTTCCCAAATGAAGACTGGACTGAAAAAAATCCCAGACCTTTCTCCTGTTTGCAGACAGTAGGTGTTGGTATTATGCTCCTAAAGGGTCAGTCTACAAGGTTTTGTTAATTTTATGCTCCTGCTCTAGAGTAAAATAGTGAAAGTACCTATAAAAAAGTGAGGTGTGTAAAAAGGATTACAATTTTGTATGGAACATGATCTTAACCACTGCTATACCTATTCAACCATAGTATGGTAATCTCTCTGCTATGGGTAGTTCTGCTTGGGTTGCACAAGTGGGGGCAATGAAAGTAGATCACATATATCTATAAATTAATCAGTAGTCCCACAGAATACTCCTTTTCTCTCAGGTGCTCTGTGATGCTGTCTGCTGAGAGGAGCTCGATTAAAATGTTGAATTTTTTGTTTGACCAGCAGTTCAATCTGTTAAGTGCTGGCCCCAGAGCACTGGCAGTTAAACTACCATGCTGTTAACTGCTACTGAAATGAAGATGAAGCAAATTTGAGCAATGTCAAGAAAATGAAGAAGTACCACACTCAAATCTTAAAATGAATTAGGATTTCCATCTCCATTTATAACTGATAGTTTTGTTGTATAAATTGATTTAAAGGTGAAAGGTAAAATAGATGAGAAAAATACCATCTCCAGTCAGTTTCAAAATCAAATTGCAGCTAAAGTGACTTATCTTTCTGACTTTTCAGCTATTGCCAGGCAAGTTGCAATGCAGCTCTCCTACTTTAAGTCCCTAGGGTAGAAAGCCGAAGCTTGTAGAAGTTACTGTTTGCTTCTTAGTCCTGAGTATCAAGTCTAACTTGCACCTGTTCCTTTTCTAGATAGTGCTAGGTGGGGTCTTGGTCTCAGAGTGGGGCTGAGCATTTATATCTGGGTTTTGGTGTTGGTGTTTTTTTGTTTGGTTGGGATTTTTGTGTGGCAAGTCTGTAATGCAGAGAGCATCTTACCAGCTCGTATTGTCACATGTGTGTGATTTTGCTTGCAGTTAATTTACATGTTGGTATTATCACGGGTTATGCAGGTCATGTTGTCACTGAAAGATCAAAAGTGGTCAAAGAACTTTTCTTTCCCACCATGTGGGCAACAGCCCCCAAACAAAAAGGTGAAAGTATGTGAAACGTGATTAGTTTCATAGGGCTCCATAGTGTTGGCCTCTCTCCAAACCAGGGCATGATGAGAGAATTGAAGGACAAAAACCTGTGGTGTCATTATTATGGGAATGTGGATGTTTGTCTTAAGATTTCACAAAAAGATTTGCAAAGGTGAAACATCAAGAACATTTTTGGGTAGATGCTGTAGGAATCTTGACTGTAAGGTCAAAATCTGTGATCATTTTTTAAATACTTGCCTTTCTAATATGAAAAGCAACTACAACAAAGAGTAGTTCCTCCAGGTCTAAGGGAGGATGGGGAGGAGGGTGTTCAATACCCAGCATAACTGAAAGAAACCAAAATGTTATCAGCTTGATGCGGTGTCTGGCTGTAAGCACAGTATATGGATTGAAGTGCCTTCTGATGCCATAAGGGTCTCTGTGTTGTGTGTTACTCATAAGGGTACCTCCTTGTTCTTTTGGGCATTGTTATGCTTCCACGGCTGAAATAAGTAATATCTCTGAGCATGCTATTTTGGATCCTCACAGTCCTTTTGGATTACTAAACAATATTACTGAAAGGGAATTGTTTGAAGGGGGAAAAAAAAGAGGTACTCAGTGGAACATCAGCTTTTGAGTCAAAGATCAATATATTATGTCTATTATATCTAACAGTTATATTTTTATCTTCAATAACCTACATGAAACTTTTTCTATTTGTTCTTAGGCAAAAAACCCCACCACAAGTCCAGCATACACTTCACTGTTGGAGCTTGTTCTTTAATTTAATTAAACTTTTTTGTTGCATTTCCTGCCCTCCAGCCTCTTTTTCATTCAATATACTTCCCACTATCCTTTTCATTGAAATAACTTCCTCCTTTTGTCAGAAACTCTCCCAATACTTCTTCAAAGATGGAAAAATAAAGGATTTTTATCAGCAATTCTAAAATGTTTTCTGTGTTGTATTCATTGTATTGAGAGTCACAGCAGTGGCTGAAAACCAAGAAGCCCTGTAATGGTTATTATTGCCTGTTCAGGACTGAGACTTAACAGGGAATCTGGGTAATGCCCACACAATACCGAACACTGATACTTTATTCCTTTTGTGTTTTGTACAGATCTCATCACTACCCCTGCATACAAAAGAGAGCCTCTGAAACAGTGTCCTATTTATGAAGAAATAGCCTGTACATGAGAGGATTTTTTTTCTTCCTTTTTTTTTAAGCTTTTAATTGCAGATGAAATAAAAGCACTGTAAATTGAATCAGGTTTGCATGAAATTGCGCGGCTATACTGGTCATGGTAGTAACTAGGGGCTCTATTAACATGAATATTTACTGTGTCAATTCTTTACCAAGGTGTTCATGGAAAAAAATACAAGAGCCCTCCAGTGGCCAAAAATAATTCCATGAAACTTGGTGGTACTTACCCAAAGCCTGTCTAACCTCTTGAGAAGCTTGTGGTACTTAAGCAGGCTGTGTGCTCTTGTCATCTTTTACTTAGATTGATGCCTTTTTTCAAGAATAAATCTTATTTTCATTAGATATCTATTGCACTTGCTTCAGTAGGGCTTCAGGTGCCATATAGGAACTATCACTGCTCCTGTAATACAAATGCCATAGATTGGCCGTATCTTATTTTAGTGATACTGCAACTGTGTGTTATGTGGATCACACTGTAATGTTAGCTTTTTTGTTCTTGAATCAGAATACCACTTTCTTGCTTTATAAAAGGGTGATGCTGGTTGCAGGACAAACATAACCCACCTGTATAAAGTTGCCAGATTAAGATACCTGCCTATGATTTCTTTAAGACCAGGAATATGCTTCTCAGTTATTTTCTTTGAGAAAATACTGTTTAAAATGTTACTCTATGTGTTAAGTACATACCTATCTTAGTAATGGAGAATAAGACCTGATAGAAAGAGAGCTTTAAAATTTCTGGAAAGATTTTCATTGCTGAAATCAGATATTTGCAATGGGAATTCACACAGTGACAGAAGACAGCTCTGTTCACTTGCAGATAATTACCTGTATAGCAGCATGTCATGACACTTTTTAACTTCATAGAAACTAATTAAGTGTATGTCTCTAATTTATAGCGAAATGAAAAAGACACTAGTGGTGTTTAACTTTACAGTATGGCTCAGCTAGTATCTAATGCTGAAATTATCGTTCTCTCACCTCTTCCTGCAGTGAAAATGCACAGCAGGCAAACACTATTGACTCTTTTAACACAGATGGACATTTTTGGACATTTAAAGTTTCCAGTCTGTGGCAAACATGTTCCTTCCTTACATGAATGCTGAATGTAATTTCAAAATAGAGCAGGAGACATAAGCATCTTTCCTTTAGGTACACTAGTTGATTGCCAAAGCTATTCTTTGCCTTTTAGCTATTCTCCATATGTAATATCCCCAGGAAAGCAATTGTGCTCTTTGTTTAGCATGTTTCACTTGTTGAGACACTCATTATGCTCCCTACAAATAAATAATATCAGTCATCTAGAAAAGCTTTTGATTTAGCGGCAAGTTTGTGAAATCCTGTAGTGCATGTTTTGAGTGCAGTAGGAAGCAAAGGTGGCCTGTTTGGCAGTACTAAGATAACAATATTTCTGCTTAAGATGCAAGGAATAGATCTGTCCAAGAAACACCGAACTCTTGAACAATGTGGCAGATGCATACAAGCAAGCAAACCTTTTTGTAGCTTTCTCTGGCACCTGCTTAATACAGAAAGTTGTATAACCACCAAGGAAGGTCCCAAAAGACAGAGTGAGGGACCTGACCTTGGAGATCTGTCTGTAAGATTCTTTACAGGGTTATATATGCATCCACCTATATTTCATACATGTGATCACCACTCAGCAAAAGAGATGTTTCTATTTTAGTAAACTACTCTATGGAAAGATTTGTTCATTAATGGCAAAACCAGCAATGAACTCCAAAGACTTAATACATACATAAATTATTAAGGGGGGGAAAAAGAGTCCATGAGAGTCTTGTAAGTACCTTTGAATATTACAGGCAGTTCTAGTCTTCACAATCTAAGAGACTGTAGCAGAAAGGGAAAATACACATAGAACTATAAGAAACATAGCATCAAACAATGTCTATGCAAGTCACAAGCTTCTGTACGAAGGAGTGAGCTGAGGATTTGAGCCTAAGAAATATGAACAAAATGGACTTATCAGTTGTATTATGTGGCTTGAATTAAAGAAATATGAGTTGGTGGGGCTTGTTGAAAGAGCTTTAAACTAGGCTGGAGGGGCATAAAACCAGGATCACAGGAGATTAGCCTAAAACCAGCTTTTATTCTGATATTTCACTTGAGGTGGGAGATGGTGGCAATAGTATCAAAATTATCTGTGACAAGTGTTAGGAAGACCCACCAGGGTTGGAAGGATGGGGTGATAATAAAGGCTTTTGACTTGTTGCCCTGAAGCATGCTCCGAACCCTGCAGCAAAGGGAAAGTCTCACAGAGGTGAACTGGGGGCTCTTAAGGTAATAGGAGATAGAAGGGATGCTTTCCACAGAGTGCAAGAGATCTCAGTCCCCAGGTGTAAAATATTGGGCAAGGAAGGCAAGAGACCATCATGGCTGAGTTGAGACTTGCTGGTCAAAGTAAAGGGCAAGATGGGATTACACAGGGAATGGAAGAGGGGACAGGTATCCTGGGAAAATATGCAGACAGAAAAGGAGGAATCCTATGCTAGTTTTTAGCACCATTGAAATACTTGTAGAATATCCAAGAACAATTGCTAATGATCCAGACTGCTTTTCATTTTGGTGTCACCGTATATTATTTTCTACTAGTTCAGAAAAGTCTAGATGAGCTATAGAAATGTGGACTTACAGCTTTGGAACAGATTGCAGATCCACTTGTTTGGAACTGTGTCAGAGAGCAATACCAGATATTCTAAAGTAAGATGTAAATCTGATAATGTATCTGATTTCTCTAAAATCTTAATAGTTGCTTCAGTAATGTTGAGGTAAAATTACTTTGCAAAACTTAGATGCCATAATCTATTCACATAATAATGTGACAATGCTGTTGACATTTTACATCAGAATGCAAATTTGATTGAGCTGGGCGTATAATTTGTTATGAGTATCTCTTGGAGTTGTAAATGAAAGTCTTGGAGAGTGTTAGCAGCAGCATTCTAGCTGACATAAATGTGAAACGGATTGTGCAAGTGTTGCACTTTTGTCTTAATTTCTACATGGATGTTTCTGAAACATTTTTCTACCCTGTCTGCAATTATCTTTGGTTTTATTTCCTATTCTACAGGAATCAGCTCGAGGAATTGTTTCATTTGAGACAATTGCTGTGGCATTCCTTCAGCTATGTATACAGTTGTGAAATTGTGTAAGCACCGAATGTTCCCTCTGATCGGTGCCCCGGTTTTCTGTTCAGTGTTTTCTACAACCTACTGATATCCAAGAGTAATTCCACAAGTGGACAGTTGTGCCAGTTAATGTTTGTTGGCCCTTTTTTTGTTTGTTTTATTAAAAAATTTGATTTTAAGAAATTTCTATCTCATTGAATTCAATATGTTTTTCCTTATTGTTTTATAAGACTTGTGTGCTGAGTAGGGATATCTGGTTTAGGTTTCTTTGTGTGATAATCTGTAGCTTTGTTTCAAAGTGTTTCATGATTTTGCTGTCCCAAATGTGTTTTAAATGTTACACAATAGTAATATTTTTACTTTTGTGTCTATGCATCAAGTCAAAGTCAGGAGAAAAGCAGGGAATTCCCTTGGCTCTCTAACCGCATTTGAAGTTAATTTGCCCCTTTCATGTTCTCTTTGTCTTCTCTATTAAAATTGCAAGCCTTTTGGAATGGATTCTCCTACATACTTTGTTTGTAATGCGCCTACCACCATTGTCAAATGACCCTTAGTCTTTTCAGTAATAAACAAGATTTATAATAACATGAATTTAAAGATAATCTGGAGACACAAAAGCCCTAATTATGCAAAGGAGCGGGTGATCAGTTGGAAATTGCTCTTTCAAAAAAACCCACCAAACCCCACATTTAATTTCAGTGCCAAACAAGAGTAGTGCTAGTTTCAGATGCTAATCTTCATTTGTATGTGAGCCTCTGAATTTGTTACCACACAATAAGAAAGATAAAGATGCATAAATATTAATCACGGAGTTGTAAATTTTTCTCTGATATCTCTTGGCAGTGTCATAGCAGTTCAGCTGGAAGGACATCTGAGACCCTGGATAGCAGCAAATACATTTTGTGGGGTAGCTAAAGAAATTGAACTTCATATTTCTCAGATGTTGAGGAAGTCACTAAATAGCCAATGGTCATTTTGGTGCCCTGTGAAAACTCGACCAATGCTTGTGTTTTATGAAAAGCCTACAAACAAAACCCACTGGTTTTGGTGTGTGGATGACAATACTCTATGGGATTTTGATCAAACCCACATCTCTTTTTGTTGATTTTTCTACTGCATATGAAGTTTTATATAATACAAATCAAGACAGCTTTAGAAAACACTCTGTCCTCGTCCATGTTCATAGATGGATGCCTACAGCAGTGTTTAATTTCATCACTTTTGCATTTTGGTGGCAATTTCTTTTGTTTAAGGTCACATTTCAGTTTTACTGTGCTAAATCTGAATTCATGAAACTAGTAATTTTCTACTGCTATTTCATAATGCCCTGCATTGCCTCTCTCTGCCTCAAATTTCATATCTGATATTCTTAATCTTAAGGTCAATTTTATTGATTCTTTGGATCTATTCTTCTATTGCATTTTTACTAGGCACATACAGAAAGGGTAACTAATCTCAATAGCGTGTGTTCACAACTCTGTTTAGCATGAAATCGGTAACTGATATATTAATTATAATAATCTGTTAAATATACTTTACCTTCATGTTAATTATAGCAGGCCATTCTCGTTTATTTTTCTGGGTAGGCTATTAATTCAATCCAGATGGTACAGCTTTTTCAGACTGTAACACTCCGTGTTAACAGAATAAATCATGTTGCCAAGATACAGGAGCAAAAATGTTATCACATCTGAATAGGTTTTAAAATGACATAACCATGAAAGAAACTTACCTTTTAATCAGGGAAGGAGCTAAGTTAGAGGAGGGTCAGTAAAACTAGCCTGCTTTGTAAGACAGAAAACATTACTTGGAAGTACAGGAATTTCTGTTGTTTTCTAGAATATCAAACATTTTGAGAAAGTACCTTTTTTTCCTTGCCTAAATTCAGCAACCTAAAAGACAAGATGTAAAATAAATGTCTCGTTTTGATTCAGAAAATATTGAGTACTGTTGAAGTCACTCCTCAGCAGGAATAATTAGAATGCCAAGCTTGCTGTTTGCAGTCCCTCTTAAAAAGAAAGGAATATGCACTAACTGTAAATAACATGTAAAAATTTTTCCTCCCTCACCTTTAATTAAAACAGATATTGCTAGCAATTCCTTCCTCTTCCTCCTTTGCCCCATTAGCCTGCTCAGTATGCAGTTCTCTGCTGGCTGTAAAGAGCAGGATTTTTACTTTGATGTGAAACATGTTTTAGGTGACACATTACTTCTTAGAGTACCTCATTTTTAAAATCAAGTCTTCTCTCCTATACACATTCACACATGCCTCCATCATGTTTACTTGCACAGTATCTTATGATCATCTTTATTACTTTCATTGGATGTATTCTAGCGATAAAAGGTAGATCATATTCAGGTATTTCAAAGCCCCCTACTTGATCTGGATGAATGAATCAAGGTAATCCTTCACAGAGCAAGATTAATGTCACCTTTAGCTTATGTTTTACCAGGTGGCATGAACAGGTTTTGAATGATGGACAGAGTTTTCCATCACCAAACCCAGGTAACCTAGTTAGACTGGAGAAACAGACTGCACTCATTTCCTTACACTCTTACAAGAAATAAGTTGAATAATAACACTTTAAAGTGCTCATATCCAGAATGAAAATTAGGAACTTGAGAATAACTGTGATTTATGTACCAAAATCTTTTTCTTACCGAAGTGTGTTTTCCAGAACACTCTGGTGGAATAAAATCAAATGTGTATGGTTTTTTTTTCCCCAGTGTTATCAGAAATACTCACTGTAAGAAGTTACAGTTTAGAGAAAATTTATACAGGGCAATTAAGTGCTAGCAATTGTTGTTTGAATCTTTCTAGTCAGTACCAGTTTCATGGTTCACTAGCACCTTTGGCACCTGCTAGAAATACTATTTCAACAGTCATGAATAAGGCAAAAAATTCCTAAAGTACTGCTCTTAAAGAGGCTGAGGGAGCTGGGATTGTTTAGCCTGGAGAAGAGGAGGCTCAGGAGTGACCTCATTGCTCTCTACAACTACCTGAAAGGTGGTTGTAGCCAGGAAGGGGTTGGTCTCTTCTCCCAGGCAACCAGCACCAGAACAAGGGGACACAGTCTCAAGCTCGAGGTAAGGAGAAAGTTCTTCACTGAGAGAGTCGTTTGTCATTGGAATGTGCTGCCCAGGGAGGTGGTGGAGTCACCATCCCTGGAGTGGTTCAAGAGGGGATTGGATGTGGTACTTGGTGCCATGGTCTAGTCATGAGGTCTGTGGTGACAAGTTGGACTCGATGATCTTTGAGGTCTCTTCTAACCTTAGTGATACTGTGAGACTGCTAAATGTTTGATAGTATCAAATAATTTTAAGTAATCCAATTTGTGTATTTCGGAAGCAAAACAGAAACACTTGAGACACTGGTCTGCATGAATTACACCTCTTTACTCCCACAAAAGAGGGATCAGTGGTTATGTTCCTCCAGCATGAACCTATAGTCCAGACTCCAGTTACCATATTTCTTTGCTTCTATTTTTTTTTTCCCTACAGTAGGGAGTGTACATTTTAAACACTGGATCATAGTTACCAACCATATAAAATGAGGCTGTTTGCTAATTGCTGTTAAACATGCCAGTAATTGCTTTGCTTGTTGAGAGCGTAGGTTCTGAGAATTCATCTCTTAGAATTAATCTGTTTCATTAAGGGCAGGTAAAAGGAGACACCTACATTTCCGTCTTAGGTATTTAAAGGAATAGGAAAAAATAGTTCCAGCTTGTTTTGTAGACTCAAGAAAACTGTAGTAGTAATTTTCACAATCTCTTACTTCTGTCTGGAAAAAAAAAAGGGGGTGTGTGGTGAAATAATCACTGTATAATATTCACTGAGCATGATTTCCTCACTCAGCCTCTGTATTCAAGCTGTTTGAGAGAAACAATTGAAAACTTTCCTAAGCGCCAGATTTGCAGAGGTACTGAAGGCACATTATTAACCCACAGCAGGAATTAGCATAATATGCAGTTCTCTTGATACCCTATTAAGCTTCTTGGGCCAAATTGTACTCCTTTTCTTCATATACAACAGCTGTGGGAAAGACCTATGGGCTGAAACTGGCCCACTGAGTACAGTGCTAGCCCTCGATTTGAGCAAGATGTGCCTGAAAGAAGAGAAAGAAACCAACAGCAAAGCCAAAGTATAACCCAAATCATATGAATCACAACTAGGAAATCATTTGAAACTAACTATCAATAAGAACTACAAAAATACTACATGGTTATGAGCAGCTTTTAGCTAGGGAATGTAAAATCTTAAATGGCACAGATAATGTCAATCTGAATTACTGTTTTCAGAATGACACAGATGTTAGGATAAGGAAGCATAAATGGAAATTAAAGAGAAACAAATTCAGAACAGATGTCAGGAAGCATTTTTTTCATGCCGAGAATCACAAACGTGTGGAATGGCCTACCAGGCAAGATTGTTAAGGCAAAAGCACAGGGGACATTCAAGAAGTGATCAGATGGCACCATAGGGGAATTGAGTAGTAAAAAAGGAAATGAGTGTGCATAAAGCAAATGGTTTTAATTTAATCCCAAACAATGTCCATGTTCTTACCTTATTAATGCTTGCATGTTTACCTTGGATAAACACAGAGAATTCCTCCATTAAAAAAAAAAGGGGGGGGGGGGGGGGGGGGGGGGGGTAGGGGGATGGGCACATAATAGCCTCTAGCTGACAACAGAATCCAGAGAAATTTATTATCTTTCCAGTAATGCCTTTAAAAATTGCATATGTATCAGGTTTCTTTTAGTCTAATTTATCTCTGTATTCCATATTGGTCATTTGGAGATACCAGCCAGGAGACTGTTGGGGAACTTGAAAATCTCTTTCTTGGAATGGCATCTTGTCAGTGCTGTCACTTGTCTTTTCAGAAAGCTTGCTCCCCTGAGCTCTATGTTCACACAAAGTACAGGTAGAAAATATTATGTACTTCATCCTACCTTTTGGATCACTTAATGCTCAAAGCCCTGGCTGCACAATACTTATTCTTGTAATTTTGTGCTTTATATGTTGTTAATTTCAGTGGGGTTTTAGCTTGCAGTTACATGCATAGTGTTTTGCAGGATAGGGTTCAGATGCTTTGTGTGACTCTTGTAGGACAGGCAGGTATGCCCAAAACAAGGAACTGTGGTTTCTACTTCAGACTTTGTGTTTCAGTGTAGAGAACCTTGAGCCTGAAATATGGAAAGATACAGACATTGAAGATCCCAAAAGACATATTCAGCTTCTGGAGTAATTCAAAACCCACCTGGATGCTGCCCTGTGCGAACTGCTCTAGATGAACTTTGTCTGGTGGGAAGGCTGGACTAGATGATCTCCAGAGGTGCCTTCCAACCCCTATTATACTGTGGTTTTGTGAATGTGGCTCTGAGCCATGTTTTTGGGCCCCTTTTCTTACCTTACTGAGCCCTGACAGCAGCTCTTGAAGTACTTCTAATCATACTTTTTGCAGGGTACAGCATAAGCATAGTAAGCAAAATGCTTTTTTTAATTAGTACTCTGTTCTCTCCTGCATCTTTCTCACTGTCTTTCTTGTGCCACTTACTATACAGCTACTGCACCAAGAGAATTCTTGAAGACTACTAGGAGCAGTCCTGGAACACTACTAGGTATATTAGACATCTCTAGGAGTTTGGAATTAAAAATCTGTTAGGTTTTGTGCCTTTCATGATAGCTTTGATACCTATTTTCTTGGATAAAGAAGTTTGGCTCCTATGCATAATAATCTCATTAAAATTCAGTGTAAATGTGTTGTGAATTTTTTCTCTCCCGATAGTCTTGTGACAATAGGATAAAAAGACCAAACCAAAGGACCAAAAGACCAAAAAAAAAAGGAGGAGGTATTTTGTAGATTCCAGAGAACCACATTGTCACTCTATAAATTGTCACAGTGCTTTTGAAATCAACTGGAGTAAATAACACTTTGTTGCTTTCCCACTGGCTAGGTGGTGTTTTATCATCTGCTATAACATTACTGTTTGTGTTAGCAGGATGTTAATTTAGCAGAGACAGAAATTTAATGGAATCCACCCGGTGGATAATTTAGTTTATGCCTTCACTTATCTTAGCTTCTAGTCTCGTAGGTCACTGACTTGTGAAGTAATCAATTAAATATCAATTTTATGTACCACTTCCCTTTAAGCTGTTCTTAGATAATATTTGATCAGTTTATGTTTAAAACTCCTAATGTTTAAACAAATCACCACCTTGTCATTTAGGTGCAGACACAGAAGACTAAACAGCAGTGTTAACTTATCTGTTGTAGGCTGAAAATGCTGTCTAGGCTTATCTTTTTTTAATGTGCTTTTGACATAAACCCAGTTCTGGTATACTGAGAAATTCAATAGCAGAATGGGCTTAGTGATTTAGTGAAATCATATGTAAATCTCATAGTCGTATACTATGTTATAGATTAGAAACTCTGCAGAAAAAGGAAGAGAGCTGTAAGAAAATGAAGCGGTAGAGCCATGAGTTACTTGGAAGGTTCCGGAGCTTTAATCGTAACCTCATGTTGATATTCATATTTCCATTGTGCTTGGCAGCAAGCTGCTGTTTCAAATTTCTGTTTCTGTATCATTGTCAGCCTCTGAAAAAGAATTACAGTGATCCATAGCAACATTTTCTTAATTATGTTGCTATCAGTTAATTAACACTTGTACAATGCAAACCAGGCATAGATTAGAGAGTGAAGACGTGTCCTGTGTCCAGGAAAACAGGCTAGGTCTTTACAAATGAAGAGGTCTAATGGAGTTCAGCACCAGTTCCTGTCTCCTTTCAATGAGAACTGAAGAGCTGCATCCTCTAGCACACTGAAAACCCAAGCTGTAGGGTGAAGGGGTCAATCCTACAGCACTTCTCAGAGTACATATGGCATCTGCTTTCCTTGCATCAAAAGACTGCGCTGAACGTATTTGTATAGAGGTTTCACAAAATGTAACCATAAGACTAGAAACATCAGACTTGTAAACAGTATTGAATATCACAATAAACACGCACCAAATTCTTTGATACGTTTTTGTCATATCACTAGATGTACCAAAATTTGATGCAAAATCTTTATACAGGCTTAGCCAAGAATCTGTTAATCAACTGTTACACAAAACCTCACCAAATGCCTTGCCCCTTTTCTGATTCATTTCCCTTCAACAGGTAGGACTCAAAATGGCAACATTCAAACCTGCAAGGCACCACTTTATTAAATATGCAAGAAGTCAGTTATTGTTGAAAAAATAGAAACAATGAGCTAAGCATCTCTGAGCTATGTCTTGCCAAAGATGCCTAGGACGATTTTGAGGGATGTTTGATAAACGGTTACGTGTTATACACACCTATTCCATAATGTAGAGCTGGCATATTAGAGGCATCCTTATTTGTTTCAAAGCACCCTCAGTTCCAAAACACTTTTATTTCCATGATTTTGAACACAAAAGAATACATTCTTATATGAGTGGCAAGATATTTGAAACAATGAAATATAATTCCATCAACACTGTGCTTTCCTATTATTTATTACTGTATAAACTATCTGCAACTGAAGACATCCAGTTTATAATGAGATATCTGATGATTTATTCTTGCAAAAATATTAGCTTTATTATTTATTAATTCTAGCAGTATTCCTCAGTGTATACTCCATAAATATTAACATATCTGATGTCTCGTAAAGATACGACAAAAAATAACATTATGCCTGATGTATGGGGAGGATTTGACATCTCATTTTTATGTAGTTGATCTTCTATAGCTTACAGTATCAAGAAGCTCAATTAATTAAAAATTTGTGGCAAAGGGAAAAAAAAAATAGTCCTAATGTAAGGATATTTGGAGACTTACATTTGGACTAAGGCCACTGTTTAGCCATGAACATTATCACAGAGGCAGTGAAGTGGAGGGGTCTGTTTTGTTCATTTGTAGAGCACTAAATGAATTCAGAAGTTCATTTAAATTAGGATATTGCTCGGCAAATACCCATGTAAAAATGTTGTGAATGATGTGAGGACATTGGGGTATGTCCTCATAGGAGGGATCTCTTAAAAGGAATATTTATGCCAGATATTATTTTAAGTAATATCAAAACCATTACCACTGTCATGATCTATTATGAATACAGCTGTTGTCTGAAACCCATGAAGACCAGCTAGGGTTTGAGGTTTATCAGAAGATTATTGTTCAAGGCTGATTTCTCAATACCTCCAATCCTTTACATTTGTGCTGACATAGTCTTTTGTAGAGTCCTATGTAGATTTCCTTTAAGCCAGTAATAAATTTGGCCTAGGTATAATTCATATAAGCTTGCTATATATTTGCACTGATATAGAACATGGCAATCGCATTTTGATATATGTGGTTAAATACAGTACTGTCTTTGTAAGTACTTTAAGGACAGGTTTACAAATTGTTTCTTACCATTTCTCCCAGATTTTGTCTTCAGATGGATGAATTCATCTGTCATGTAAACATTTATACGTTCACCATACTAATGCTGAGGTCATGAAGACTTTAAAGAACATGATGTTCATATATGTTTCCCCAATTATAGGTAAGCTTGCAATACGCAGAGGGGCAAATTAATAGAGAGTTAAACATGACATAAACAGGCAAGCCAGCTAAATGGTCATAGTCTGTGGGGAGGGGAAGTTAGAGTTCCTGGTTTCAACTGGCTGTCTCTGTGTGGGTGAAATGACATAGGTAATAACATGATAGAACTACAGGAATAAGAAGTAGGCTTGTGGCTGTAACTAAAGCCCATTATGCCGTGCACTCGGTATAATGGTGGCTCTGGTCTGGTTTTTTTAATATGCAGTGCAGTAGTCCCAGATGTGTTTGAAGCCAGTGTGAAATTGATGGATTCAAAGAAGCTTACTCAAAAACCCTAGAAGTAAATAGGATGAACAAGTCTAAGACACTTGCCTTGCATTTGTAAAGATTTATGCCAGTATGTTTGGTGTTGATTGTGGCTTCTCTTATCTCTACTGTTGTCATTCAAGAAGTGACTTTGGTTTCTCGCCATTATCTTTTGGCAGGACTGTGATATGATCATATGGAGAGTATGAATATTCAGTAGACAGAACAATTAAGGAAAATATTAATAACTTTAATATTTTCTGCGGGATCTTTTTTATTAATAATGAAACTCACTCACTGGTTCGAAATAGTTGTGTGTGGAACAGATATCTCACCAGCAGGAACACGTAACAATTTAAACAATATGAGCAAAAATCCAGAAACAAAAAACAGCAATTTAAACCATTAAAGAAAGAAAGGAGAACATTGGCAACACGCCAGAGATTGCCCCCATGGAGGGGTGGAACTTTAGAGTTCTCTAGGGCAACAGACCTTTAACAGATGCTTATAACGATCAGATTTCGTGATTACTCGCTGGTGGTGGTACCACGCAGCAGGCATGGGAATGTAAACAAACCCAAAAATGCCATGGACCACGTGAAAGCTGCAGAAACACAGTTTCACTTTCTGTTGGCTTCTGCAGCTTGTTGCTGTAGCACACACAGGGTTTATCTCTGAAGGCTTTGTAGATGAAAGCTTTGTAGAAAAGAGGTTGGTGCCAAGGCTTGCAGGGCTTGTCGGCTTTGTAGCTTTGCCTATTTGGAGAGGTTCTTCAGCTGCAATCTTTCCAGCAGTGCTTGTTGCTTCTTCCAATAAAAAGAAGCTGTCCAGGGGATTCTCGGCTCCTCCTGGGGTTCGTCTCTCAGCCCGGCAAGATACGTCTGCCTGCTCCTGGGCTTTACAATGCATACCGTGAGGGATTTTGCAGTCTGTCTTGGTAAACTGAAGCACAGCTTGGATTCCAAGCAAGGTTTGTGACTTCCCCCAGAGTCTGGACAATTGCAAGACAAGGCACTGGCTCTTTGGGCTGGTATTTATACATTTCCTGAGGCAGTGATGGTCAGTGACAACAAAAATTAAGAGAGAAAAACCTGACACTGTAACCTATAGAATGAGTTTTCTCCAAATGTGGCCCAAGGTGCACACACCTGGCCCACTTGGACCCCAGGGCATGCTCAGACAAGCCTGAGCAACATGGGCAATTCCCTGAAAAACCAGACCTGCTGGCTCCTGCACCATTGTCTGATTCAGGGCATTTCGGAGTCTTTTTTGTCCCTTAAGAACAGACTGTTACTGCAGAGATGGCATGTCCATCACACACATCTTCATTTCTACAGCATGGGAGGACACTCTGACATTGGTGTGCCATACTGGAAAAATTGTGCCGAGTTTGCTTACTACAACTGATATTAGCTCGAAGCTGAATGTGTTCTCAGCATTTCAACATGTTGTAGTATCAGGATGCCTCCATTTCTCTATCAGTATTTTGTGACGTAATACCAGGGAGGCATTTAGCAGTTCCCTTAAATTGTGGAATTGCAAATAGTTTGGATTTGATATGTATTTACTAATACAAAAGGGAAAAGAGTCTGTAAAGCACATAGTAGTGTACAACCCCATATATTTACATGTAGTCCATACAAGATGATGTTTTAAAGCATGAAGCTCAAGTTGCTGCCCTGTAATCGCCAAAGGAATGCCTTGTGATGTGCTGACTGGAATGGAACAGCTCAGGACTAATAGGAGGCAGAATCCATATATAAAAACCAAGCAAAGAAAGCTCTGTATTTCCTCGGCATTATTGATATGTCTGAGTGATGCGTGTGTGTCTGGAATTCTGAATTATTTTCTGGATGTGTTTTTTCCATATGCTTCATATAAAATACCTACAAATAAACCACAGGACTCTCCAAAGGCTTGTATGCATTGCTATTGCTCACATATTTCTGAAATCTGCTGTCAGTCGTTTGACAGAGACTCAGTGTCAAAAAAAGAAATGCCAGTTCACAAGCATTCCAGAGTGTCACCTTCATTTTTCTTCTTTCCTGGGAAGAAAACTGGTTTTGCAGATGTTTTCTGGTGGCAGCAGACTCCAAGATATTTTTTCATTTTTTTGTAACAGACATGAATCTCTTGAAGGCCTATGGATAGAGTTAAGGCCACTGCTGCAGAGACTCCAAGACAGCCCTAAGCAGGGAATGTGGCACTTCTCTTGTGAAGTAAAATTACAAATTGAATGCTACTTTGACCACGATGCAGCTCCCCATTTGCATTTTTATTTGCTTGCAGAACCTCATATTGGTGCAGCTTATGCTAGCCTGAAGAGCTTGATTCCTTAGTCCTGTAATTTTCATTTGTAGAAGTTTTGTGCTTTTGAGTCCTTGTGCTTGATGATCCTTGGGGTCTCTTCCAGCCTTGGTTATACTGTGATACTGTGAGTCGGGTCAGAATTTTCTGTAGATGCTCTGTTCAGTGGATGTGTGTTACCTCAGGGCAAATAACTGAAGTGACCAAACTACTTTGGATAACAGTTTTCCCAAATGATAGAGGAAAGCAGGGCCAAGATCAATTGCATTGAAGAGATGTAGTTGTTTTACCCAGATTAAAGTATAAATTCAATCCATTTTAAAATTATGAAAGCTGGGAAAAGTCTAATATAAAACTGGAATTATATGATAGTAATAAAAATAGAAGAATTCTTGCATGTGACATAGTTAATATATCTGTACATGCACATTTTGCATACTTTACCAGAGATTTCTCTTTTATAGTACTTTTGTAAGGTCCTCATCAAATATTGTGACCTTCATTCCTTGAATCTTGCATCATGTGCTGCTAGAACAGTATTGAAATAAAATGATATAGTGACACAACAGGCTCTGTTGAGAGTTCACACAGGTACCCTTTATCTGTGCTTTCTCCAATCTGAAGGTTAAACTTGGTATGTTGGTTTAAGACTGACAAACAGGAAAAGCACCAGCAGAATGGTATTAATATATGAAATTCATCAGTTGCTTTAGAATACATTTTGCTTGCTCTTCAAAAGGTATTCCAGCCCTGCAATGATAAGTGTCTGGTTTTTTTTCTTATGTAGCTATTTCTTTTTTTAAATGTATAAATAGATTTTTTTTTTTTTTTTGAGGTGAGAAATGAGAGACTAGTATAATTATCTGGGTCTCAGGGAGAATTGTAGCAGGAAGTCTGAGTATGATTTAGATATCCAGTAGATATTTGTTAACTGTGATACCGTTGAACACAAAATAAGCCTGATTAATATGCATTTATCTATCCCTTTTAAGAATTGTTTATCAAAGGATGAAGCATTTGTGTTTTGTACAAAGTATGAGGCTGTAGCCATACCAATATCACTATAATTACACTTCTAATCTTTCCTCTGAGTATCTCAACTTTCCTTGGTTGCCGGCAGCAAACTTTTCAAAAAGAGTTTATTAATATCCACATTTGAGTTTGTGAGAACTTTCACCTGAACTTTTATGTGCATTATCTGATGGAAGAGAGAGTCTGAAAAAAGAATGCCAGCTCTCTTTATATTTGAAATGTAAGAGTAGAATAGGATACCAAAAATAGCAGTAGACTGGGTGCATTTTGTGATCACGTACAATACAAATTAGAGCAGACTTCACCGGGTTCTGTTTGGCAGAAAACGGTAACATTACACAAGAAGGCAGATATCGTCTCTAAATATGGGCAGGGATAAATCTGGCCCAAAAAACCGGTCATGGATGCAGATGTCCCTGCTGAAGTTTTTGCACCTGGGCCATTTGGTTTCCAAACTGACCTCATGACTGGCCACAATGGCTGCCTTCTCTTCCAGAGCCAAAAAAAGAAGCGGCGTAAGTGGGTCCATATGGCACACAACAATCGACAGCAAAGATACATTGCCAACTTGGTATTGCAACTACAGTTTGTGTTTCAATGTGCTGTGGAATTGGTTCACTATTCACAGAAGAGCAAGTACTGCCAGAAGCAGCTTAATCTATGAATTTATCTATTTATGTCCTAAAAGCACTGGAGAACTGCAGTATGATTTCAGATGTTGTGAGATGTAGCCAAAGTCAATTTAACCTGAACTATGCAAATTCCAATTTGCATCCAGAATGAAGAAGTTGAGCTTCCCTTATCGATAGTGGCAAAAAGGGAAAAAAGTACTGTATTGAATCCTTTGGGTAGGAAGCAGAATAGGCCATCAGTTGACTGCCAGGACTTAAAGAAAGATTGCAGAAAAATTACAAATATGCTATTGAACAACTGTGACCTTGGACAACTTTATGTTATTTTTCCTTCCTGCCTTGGACTTCATAATAGAATTTATTTTAAAGCAATGAGACGAGTAAAAGACCTTTGATATAATTGCCACGAAGCTAGAAAATCAAATGATATTACTGTAAAATCCTTGTAATAGGCTAGGCAATAACTTGACTGTGTTTGAGTGCTACAGCTCTGTTTGCCCAGTAGTTGTTCATTATGTAGTTTTATTGGCTATTTTTTCCCTTTTATCATCTGTTGATAGAGGGTACTTAACTATTTATGAGTCTCCACAAGGGTGAAGTTTGCTATTTCCTGCCTGGAATTGTAAGCGAGAGGAATGGAGTGGTACTGGGTAGTGTGACCCCTGTCTGTATTTGTTCCATTGTGATATCTAGGATAAGATTGATGTATGTGGGTCATTCTTTCCACCTGAAGACAGCCACGTAGTTTGGGTAAGATGCTGGCTTTCGATTGTGGTATTCTTGTTTACTAATGGTAGATATGAACCAAACACAGAGGGTTGGACTAGATGACCTTCAGAGGTCCCCTCCAACTTAGACCATTCTATGATTCTATATTCACATTTGAAAACCCAGCTAGTTGAAGAACTCCTTTAGTTGGTGTATCCCTGCATGTACTGGTTCTACTTCAAAATGCTGTGGTAGGATCTCGAGTATGAGTGGAAAATACAACATTGTGTGATGTTGAAAGAGTCACTAAAAACACACAGCAGAAGCTGATCTTCCACCAGGTTTTCTCTGGCTCAGAGATAAGACTGAAAAAATAGAAGTAATTAAATTTTCTAAATGTTTTAGCTAAGTAGTACTCATTCAGTGGTTGTTTTTTTAATTTAAATTTTGTTGATGTAGAAACTCTTCCAACCCTCCGTTTCCAGAGAATGTGTCTGGGCTACTTAGTTTCTGTAGCTCCTCTTTCAGTTACCTGCTTGTGACTTCCCCAAGCTCACATTAATATTTGTCACGTTGTCCCAAAGATATTTTAACATTCAGTCTTTTCATCTTTACACAGACAAATGTTACTTCCAAAAACCTGCACTTCCAAACTACAAGCACACGTAGTCTTTCATAGGCATCCATTTGCAGAGATGCTGCAAAGAACAGGTTTTAAACTAATCTTATCACAAAGCCCATGCAGTTATGCAGACAACATACTTGGCAGGAATGGAAAATCTAGACTCACAGGCTTTTTACAGGTTCAATAACATTTGTCCTGCCATCAAATTCTCTCTGAAATGCTTCTCTACCTACAGTACTCTCCTAAGCACTCTGTAGAATCTTTAAAAACAATAAAAAAGGAGAAAACATCCAACAGGCTGCCAGCTACGGTACATAGAAGCAATCTCTGTAAAATCAGCAGTCAATCTAAACACATGAAACCATTTTTTTAATATATATACAACCAAGTCATTAGACTGCAGTCCATGTGCCACAAGCAGAGTGCTTATACTTGTCTTACTAATGTTGACTTATATTCAACAAGGTTACTCTCCTAGGAAAACAAAATACATTTTTGAAAGGCCAACTCCGTTCCTATAAGGAATTGCTTCAATCCAGGAATAAACTGATTATATGCATCTCATTGTGGCATACATTCTGGGAACCCACATGAAAATATCATTGAGCAATTAATAATTTTTCTAAATAGAAAAATATTTTATCTTATAGAAGTTTTATGTAATGTAAAAACTAATAATAACGAGACTGAAAGAAGCTCCCCATACTACCCTCATGTAGTCTTTAAGCAGGCACAGTCTTGCTCAAGTCATAATGAGAAATAAATTTGCTGCAAGTAGGCTAGGCTAAGGTAATTGTGCATTATGATTTTATTATCTTATGTTAACCTCTTTTAAACTCAACTCTTTATCTCAACCCTGAGTTTTTGTGCATTACTTTTTCCCTCACAACTGTGTTGGGGGAAAGAGGCAGGTTAATCCATGCCAAGTGCTTTAACCTGGTAACACACACCTATCCCAATACTTCTTTAATATATAATGGGCCTTAAGAATAATTTTCTGGTTTTATTTGTGATTCTACACTCTTACCTGCAAGACTTGAATGTCACTTCAATATGAAGTTCATATAGCTATGACTTTTCTTTACAAGATTTTGATTGTTTTAGTCTTTCTGATGACCCTTGTATATTGCTGATGAATTCAACATCAGATACAGGGTTTTTGTGATCCTTTAGGAAAAGACATTAACCTTATTGAAAACAAACCCAATTGTTTTATATTACATGCTGCTCTTACTGTAAAAGCCCTTGAGCAAGCAAAGAAGGAGTATTTCTATCAGACTCACTATTTTCTGCATTATTTCAGACTCAACAATAGATATACCAGGTTAAATTACAAGCTGCTAGACAGGCACCTTTGTCTTTTTTGTCCTGCAGTTGCCATGATTCAGCTGTGAGGACTTCATAGCTTAGCAGAAAAATGCATCTTTCAAAATGACTCCACACAGTTTTGTAGATTTCCAGGTGCTAATTTGGTTGTATATCTGGATTTTGTATATCATGTACTGCTGAAACAAGAGCAAGACTCCTAAAATATCTGAGACTATATCTCTGTGAACGTGGGGACTGCACCTGTTATACAACCATAAGCATTAAAAATAAATAAATTATTCCAATCTACCATCTACTTGTCATGCATTTGTTGTATGAATGATACTTTGATAAGAAAGGTAGCTGTGTAAGAGTTAAGAAAATTTTTACTTACCTTTTGTTACTTACCTTTAGGGTTTCTTACTTACTTTTATTAACTTACTAATTAACTTACTTTATTATTAATTTATTTATTAAAATATGTCTAGTCTAGTAAAATGTGTAGACTATCAAAATGTTATGCAAATTCTCCTAGTGGTTAAAAAACCCACAACCAATACTATGTGGTCTGTGTCAATAAGTAAGCAGCATTTGTCAGATACTTAGGAGCATGTAAACTTAAAGGAAATGCCCAAACCCTGTAGTACTAGGATATTTAGCATGGCCTAGCACAGCAATTGTAGATCCTTACTCACATTTTACTAATGGCATGTCTGGGCTAAAGACTTCTGATCACTCATAACAGTGGCCTGCTGAGGGGTTAAAGGAGGCCCAAGGAGACTTAGTTTGGGGTTCTATGTATTTTCTAAAGGCTTATCCATTGCCCTGCATTACTCTACTTCTTCATGACCCTGATGCAGCATTCTGTACAGGGCACAGGAAGAAGCACAGAAGATACTCTGAGTGTACTAAGCAAATTAAGACTCTCAAAGGACTTGGGAGAGCTCTCCCAGAGCATCACGATGAAATTCAGGTGTGAGATAAAGTTGAAACAAAAAACAAAACAAAGGAGGCTTGTCAAAATTTTAGGTGGGTCACAAATGCTCTGTGGCACTTCCATTGTTGAAACAGGAGTTGTGGAAGGTTTTAGTACAGTTTTGTACTCTAGCACCTTATCAAGATTCTGTATTTTTGCTGCTTGTCTGTGCTTAGAAATAGATTGGGAAAATGATAGAACATCTTTTGCTTCACAGCAGTGAGGGTTATGTATGTGATAATTAAGAAGAAACATCTGTTAGAGATTGTAAAGGCAAGTGTTTACCATAAAAGCAATAAGCTAACACTCACTGGACAAGAGAAGTGGAATCCATGAGGGAAGTTATGATCCGAGTCTTACAAGACTCAAGAACATTTCAGCCTGGAACTGATTCAGGTGCTAAGCAGCTGTAGAAATACCATGGAAAATTGTACAGTTATAGATTTAAATGTGCTAATTGTTCTTAATGTAAGTCCATAGCAAACTCTCTCCAGCACTTATTTATAGAACAGAAGTTTCAATAATTTTATATGCATTTTATAGTTTTTGCTGACGGTAGTGAGGCAGTAAATGCTATAAAATACTTTGAGAATACCATTCTTTAACATGATTTTAAAAAAGAATAAAAAATTAGGCTCAGAGGATAGTCTGTAAAACTACTGTAGTCTCAGTTCAACTGTTTCTGCTGCTGGTTTATGAGCTGTGTCCATTGTTCCTGTGGTAGTACCATACTGACCTTTCCTTGGCCCGTGTGGTACACTTTTCAGATGAATGTTGCTGTTAACAATGCCCCAGTTCAAGCTGATGCTGAAGTGCAATTTAGTCATTGTTTGCCAATCATTAATCAAGAAGAGATTTCATAATGAAGTCAGCATTAAAATGTATGGGCATGTGGCAAATCAGATTGAATGGCAATATCTCAGAATGTATAGCATCACATTGTTAGGTTTCTTTTGTGGTTTTCACTCTCCTGGGGACCTGAGTATAGACTGTGATATGCTGAGAGCCCTGTTTGTTTTACATTTTAAATGATTAGTGGAAGATTAAACTTTCATGCTAACTGAAAAATATAATGAAAATGCCAGTTTCTGGGCTGCCTATCTAAATATTATTAGCTTTTACATGGTGTATTTGGTTCTTCTGTTCTTGCTGACTCACAGTCCATAACCTTTCTTTTGTTAACACATTTTAATTCCCTGTTCAGCATCCCTAGACAAAAAGGCATTGTGATATAGCAGTGGAGGGAAGGAGAAGAAATAGCCTAAAAAGAGAAAATAATGGAGGAGGGCTATTTTTAGACCCTTCCATTAAATATAAACACAATTAAGAACGGTCACTTGCCAGTGAGATAAATGCTATTTAAAATGGCTGTAATTCTTGAATCACAGGAGGGAATTTATAAATAAAAATAGTTTATATTGGGTAATGGTGTGCCTGTACACATGTGCACTGTATCTTCTACATGGTGCTGTCCTGTGCTAAGGACCCATGTCAAGTCCACTTATCATGAATTGCCAGATAAACTTGTAAATTCCAGGACAGCGGAAAAACGAGCATCTTGTCAGTAGGTTGATTTTGGGTACATTCTTGTTTCTTCCATTCTCAGTGCTTAAAATCTTTCTCAGGCTGGTCTCATGAAAAATTTTGTGACTGGGCTATCACTCAAGCAAATGGTGATGTAGAGTTTCCTAAGTAATAGGATTGCTGTTTAACAGCAGCAGCTGACATTTCTGAGATGGATGGACCATTCAGTGGACAAAGAACTGGCTTGACAGCTGCGCCCAAAGGGTGGCTGTCAATGGGTCCATGTCCAAGTGGAGGCCAATGAGGAGTCCCTCAGGGACTCCCCCGGGTGGATGAGAAGCTCAACATGAGCCAGCAGTGTGCACTTGCAGCCCAGAAAGCCAATCACATCCTGGGCTGCATCAAGAGAAGCATAGCCAGCAGGTCGAGGGAGGTGATTCTCCCCCTCTACTCCACTCTGGTGTGATGCCGCCTGGAGTACTGCATCCAGTTCTGGAGCCCCTATTACAGGAAGGATTTGGAGGACTCTTTAGGGTGTCAGGTAGTGATAGGACTGGGGGAATGGAGAAAAATAGAAATGGGTAGATTCAGATTGGATATTAGGAAGAAGCTCTTCACCATGAGGGTGGTGAGGCACTGGAAAAGGTTGCCTGGGGAGGTGGTGGAGGCCGCATCCCTGGAGGTTTTTAGGGCCAGGCTGGGTGTGGATCTGGGCAACCTGATCTAGTGTGAGGAGTCCCTGCCCATGGCAGGGGGTTTGGAACTAGATGATCCTTGAGGTCCCTTCCAACCCTAACAATTCTATGATTCTAGGAGTCTACTCATTTTTAATCTCCAGAGCATATCACATTTGTTCAAGTATATCTGATAATTCAGGCAAAGGATTCATACAGCCACTGAGGAAGAGGAAAGTGAAAAGAAGCACTGAAAGAAATGAGAAAGGAGATGAAGCTGTGCTGTGTAAAGAAGGGAAATACAGAACTGAGTACATAGCTAAATGTTCTGTATGCTTTGGGGAATATTTTTGAAGGGTTATGTATAATGCTTTATAGCGTAACAAAAACTTCAGAGATTTTGCCTAACCGTTGTCTTGAAGATGCAATTTATTTAATCACCCCTAGAAGTCAGTTCAGGATAAAACCAGAAACGAAGCAGCATTTTTCATCTTGAGTTTGAAACAATAATTAGAATTCTAATTTAAAAAAAAAAAAAAAAAGAAAAAAAAAGTAAAACAAACAAGAAAGGTGAAATCCAAGGAAGTTGACTACAGGAGTTATTGTCATGGTCATCTGGCTGCTGTTGGAAAATTATCCTGCAGCAGAGGAAAAGGTACAAGAGTTTTCCATTTGACAGAATACTTGTCTTTATAGTAAACTATTGCTCTCTGTAGTTTCTTGCAAGCAAGCACTGGTGACTGCAAATGCAAACCCTGCTATGGGTAGATGGATCTGTATCTGGAAAATCAAAATGTTACTGTTTTCTCTTCTGGTGTAGACAAGATTGTTGTTAATAGACTGATGGGGGGCATCTGATTATTTTTTGTCTAGTGAATGCACATTTAGCTTAAAACAAAACAAAAAACCCCACAATCAATTCAAAACTACACCAAAACATTAACAATATCCTTTTCTTGTATAATTTCAAGGCATTAAGTGGAGCTAAGGAAAAGTATGTATCTCCCTTTAAAGCATCATATGTTTTGACCTGGGGAGGACCAGGAGACTCAATCATATGAGGGGAGATCCAGGGTACAATAGATACTAGGCTTTTGGATCCCCATTATCTTATTTCCCATTCAAGCCATCTGCAGACTTTCACCAAAGTGTTTCTATACTTACCACACCTGAAAAAACCCACACGAATCATGATAAAAACCCAACCAAACCACACCTAAACCAAACCAGAACAAATAACCCAAGAAACTAAAGTAACTGTAGTGTATATAGCCCATAATCCAATGAGAGCTGAATACAAGTCCAAGAAATTTTTTTATTAAATCCTTAATGAAAGACTTGGTGGTTGGGTATGAGATGCCCTTCGTCTTTAATATGCAGCAAAACCCAGCATGTTTTATTCAACGAGTCAGACGAGTGAGTGTATTCAGACTATAAATTTGTACATTATGTACAGATAAAAAACATACAATGCCAAGAAACTGGCAGAGAAATTTCCAGTTGAATTTTTTTGTTTGGGTTTGTAAAAATAACTGTGGTGCATCAATTACTCCCTATTGCCATGGATACAAGTGATACTTTATTATATAACTGTACAGCTGTGCTCAGTTCTAATATGAAAAACAGTCTTTTTCATCTTTCTATTTCATAGTTACTGAACTGAGATAATAACATCTCCTTTTACCTATGAATGTATTCAATTTCTTTGCCTTTCTCTAAAGTATTATTGATTAGAATTTCATTAAAGCATTTTTAATAAAACCTATGGCAAATGCTTCTGTTCTACTACAAGGATGCTATGACTGAAAGTCACTCTATTATATACTCTGCATGCAATAGAAGAATAGAACATACCAGAAGAATGTTATTAAGTTTATAAAGTCAAGTATTCAAATACTACAGTTTAATCAAATTGAGGCTATATTGCTTGTGTATTTTGTGATGCAGTCTTCATTTGGATGCTTTCTATACCTTATTATTTCAAACTGCTCTAATAAGTCGGACTAATAGAAGTCATAATTCTGATATGATTCTGACTAAATATAATTCATTGATTTTTCAGTAGAAATTATTACTGTAGTGTGTAAAACTTTATGCACATAATTAAATATTTTGTCACCAGAGCCCTGGATAGTACTACTTCTGTTTTACAGCTGGGGATCTAAAACTTGGAGATGATTGCTGCAAAATTGATACTTCTGTGGATTGTAAAATTAGAGCACTCTCCGAATGGTTTTTTTCCTAGTACTTGAAAATGTAAACCATATAAAATGGTATTTGAACTGTTCAGGGCATTGTTCTTGCAGTCCTGGCTCAGAGAGTTAGCTCATGCTGGCAACTGAGCCTCTGTCACTGAGGAGCATGAAGTTAGCAATATTTTCTGGGAAATTTGGTTTAGAGGAACCTGGATGTTTAGGTAGCAAAGTACAGGCCTGTTTGCCACAAGCAGGACAGTACAGTTCTCAGCTTTAGCTCACTATCCCTTCAACTCTTGGGTATTCCCTAGTGTTCCATCTTATACTCCATCCATGTTGTTTCTAATATGTGGCTGTTTAAACTTTCATACCTGATCTGTGTTTCACCTGTGTGATGGATTTCAGCTGTGGTAGAGTATATACTGGCTCTTACATCTTGGCTGTATTAGTTACAAGGTTCTGGTGGTACTGATGGAATTAGACTATTAAAGTAAATGCTGTATTATACTGTACAGGCAGTTTTGCTTTACTTTCAGAAAATTAGAAGTAGATGTACTTGAAAGACTTTCTGTGTTACAGGTAGAAAAGTGAGACTCTGAAATAGGTCTCCCAGGGAGGTTGTGGATGCCTCTTCCCTGGGGATATTTAAGGCCAAGATGGATGAGTCCTTGAGCAGCTGAGTCTAGTTGAGAGGCATCCCTGCCCTTGGTGGGGTGTTTGGAGTAGATAATCGCTCTGGTCCCTTCCAACCTAAGCCATTCTGTGATTCTATGACTTGTTTAGGACGTTCAATAACAGTGCAAAACAATAACACCAGTGAGAATGTAAAGGTCCTCATGTATTCAAGAGAGAAAGTTTAGGCTTGGGGCTGACACGGCAGAAGGGAAAAGAGCAAGACAACAAATTACTGCATTCCCCCAACATACCTGAAGGGACAAAAGCTATGCATAATTGTTCTTCAAATGTCCTGGTTTTAGAAGGGAACATAAACAAAAGCGAGGGTTGAGCTGAAGCTGTGTTTTAAGGCACACGTACTGAATTTAGGAGTTCTTTTGAGCATGTAAGGGTTTGCTGCAATTAGAAACTATTATTAACACTTCAATTAGCCTTGGGCATTATCTTTCCTCTCCTACTTAGATCATATATCAGCACCGGTTGTTCATGTTGTACTTTTAAGTAATGTACATCAAGTCTATTCTACTGTTTCTTTTTTCCCTCTTAATGCCTATTTGACACCCTATTTGAAACATGTTTAATTTAACACAAAACAATTATTCATATATTAATTGTGCTCTCATCTTTCCTCCAGTGCTCTTTATCTGATCATGTTGAATACAAGTCAGTATATTACTGACTTCCAATTCTGTTACATACTAAACAGAGGCATTATGAATCCTGTTTATAATGGTGCCATTAAAAATGATGTGCTGTCAAGAATATCTTATAATGATGGTAGAGAATGTGTGTTTTCAAGGATATTTAATGACTATATGGTTTTAAAACTGCAATGGAATACTTTTAATGGATTCCAGTATAATAAATCAATCATACCTTGCTTGACTTACTTACATTATGTCTGTGCTAACTGTGTCTTATGAAAAACTGCAGAGTTAGCTCAGGAATATCTTTCCCTCTCCCAGCCTTTGGACATTATTCAGGTTTGGATTTTGTACAAGTAGTTATCTGGAAGATCATTATCCTAGATGTTTTTTTCACCAGATTTGTTATGTCATTAAATATATGTGCAATGCAAAACACTTCTAATAAGCAGTTTTAATTGAAGTGATAAACATTAGAAAACCTACAAGCTTTCTTAACAGGAGACATTTAGCATATTCCTCATGTGTGAAATACTGCCAGTAGTAGTAAGTACATGAGATGATTCCCTATGCAACAGAAGTGCTGCACTTGCACGAAACACAGAACAAGAACAAGGGAGAAACTATACCTTTGCTGCAACCAGCAAAGAAACTGTGACTCTAGAAGATAATCTGGGGAGGAAGAAACCTAGATGGGTCCATGATTCTAGAACTTTGAAGTCAAGATATCAAATACTGCTGTTTCATCCCAAAGATACTTCTGGAGACTTTCCTACCTAATTGATGACTTTTGACATTTGCATAATGAGTTGGAGTGTGAAGAGTGTTTTTTTCTCTTCCCTGTTTCTTCCAATCAGTGCTAGCTGCAGAAAAGTGTGGCCTTGAGGCAACAGGACATATAATGAAATAACATCATTTTTGTTATTGGAGTGACTAGTGGAATATGTAGCTTTTCAAGTCTCACATTAGAATTATTTCATTTTTACTGCCAATAATGTCTGGTTTTTGACAGTCTGACTGCAAACTTTGAACAGGCTGGGGATTCTGAGCCAATTTGATAAAACATCACAGGTCCTATGGATTTGGATTGTTTCTTTTCCTATTTTCTTGATGGTCTCTAGCCACAGAACCCATTCACCTGGGTTTTATTGTGTGCAGAGAACTTAAGAGTCTAATTACAAATTATCTCAAGATGCTGGCTTTTTCCCCCTGGGTGGGGGGGAAGTAAGTGATCCTTTTTCCTTTTCTTTAGCGGGTGAGTTGGATGATAATCACTTATTTTCCTTTATAGGCATTTATATGGAACTTCTTTACCAAAGTGTCTCAGCACTTGAGAGAAACAAAGAAATTTTCATAGAGTAGGAACAGCACCAATGCCTTTCATTAATGGTGAACTAAGGTATATTAAGTTAAACCAAGTTGTGGATATAGTAGACCCAAGACTGGAATGCTTATTTCTAATCATGATTCAGTCACTTTATATAACTGTCATTGTCAATGAAAATGTAATATAAACACAATTTACCACTTTTTGTGATCTTTTGCAAAAAATGCCAGGAGAAGGAGAGGACACCTAAACTGTGTTTAGACACAAGATCTGATTCTTAGATATTTGGGTATGGTAGAAATGACCTATCACAAGAAAACTCACTGCTGCTCTATCTGCTGTAGCCAGGCCCAGTATTTTCATTGTCACCACTGCTATTTTAGGGGGGAAAAAAGATGAAGTAATTAAATGTCCCATATCTATTCCACCACACTAAATGGGGAGAATTATTTGAGAAATGAATTGGAGATTGATACAGGTTTCTTATCAACAGCTATCTGCTTCATGATGCACTGACAGAACATCTTTTAGAATATATCACTAGCTGGAAGTAGAGTATGTTTATAATATTCTAGAGCTCAATTCTGCAACACAAAATTCTGTACCGTCAGGGTATTTTTTTTTGTTACTGAGTGACAGCGACAGTATTGTTCTTTTCCAAGATGTGTTCTGACTGCCAGGATAATGTTGTTATATTTGTTCAGATAAGATTAGTTTCTTCCTCAAGGCAAAAAGCATGCAGAAGCCTAAGCAAGTAGTAAGAAAATAAAGAACCTTAAAAAAAAAAAGTCTGACTGTTCAGTACTTGAAAATGAAGAATAGAAAGTTGTTACTCTTGCTACCTACTGTTGTCTACGTTTCTTATGTATTTAATTCAAAACCCATTTAACCAGACTTGGAGCAAAAAAATATTCCCTTTATTTTTCCAGTGGAATCAGTGATGTTAAAATATTAGAGTATGGTTGTGTACCTGATGAAAATAAAACAGCATTTAGAGCAACAAGGCCTTAATTTTCAAAATGTTCTGCTGGGTTTGGGTTTGTGTTGTTTGGTTGTGTTGTTTTTAAAGAAAATGTACTTTTGGAGCTCCACAGAAGTGAAGCTTTTTTACTTTCTGTCCTGTTAGCTCTATAAATTTTCAAGGTATTTCAAATTAGGCTGTGACTTATCTCAGGGAGTTTAACTGAAATAATTCTTCAGTAATTTTAGTAGGACAATCTACTGAATATTTTCTGGCAAGAACAAGACTTGACCAAATAGATGACCAGGGAGGACAAAAAGGAAGCTATATGTATGTATTCCCCATTTAATCAAGACCAATTGAATGCTACTTTAATTCTTATTCCTGACTTTATTTTCACTTTCTTCTATAGATACCAAGTTTCCATATGAATTGAAGAATGATTTTTATATTGTAAACTTTTCTCTGACTTTATAGTAATTTACTCCAGAGAGACCAATTTAAAGCTTAAGGAAGTTTATGGAAATAAAGAATACTTTATTATTCTAGATCACAGCTTTAAGATTACTGGAATTGTGTTGGGAATTTAGGAGGAAGTTGAGGAAAGGAGATACATCTCTCATTATGGCTCTTCTTTCTGTCTGTAACTTGTGAGGCATGCTGTGTTCACCTATCCTGTTCTGGATAAACTTGTGCCCTTTTCTTCTGGAGGTTACCATATCATCACTTCTCCCAGAACAGTTAATCATGTAATTGTTCTCAAACTCTCATTTGGAGTGAAGTGAGTTTATCAAAGATGTATTAGTCTAATTCATCTTTTACTGAACCAGAGTGAGGGATGAATATGTGAATTAATATTCTGGACCAGCTAAGAGGGTAGGAACCTGTTAAATTGGAACAGTATGTGTGAACAGCTGCAGGTATTTATCACTTGATTGTCATCTATTTTTTCCCATTTACAGGATGAGACAGAGGTGGTTGACTGGAGTGTAGTCTACACTATTTCACTGCAGTAGTTGTGCTATGATTATACATGTCCCAGAAATGCTCTGCAGTTAATGACAGTCATGCACTCTGACCCAGATGTTTTTTTCTTGCTTTGTCTAAAAAAAAAAATTTCTAATTAAAAAACCACATTAAATATCATGCAAAATAATAGATTAGAATCCAAATTAACATTAGGCTATTAGCCTAAAGCTACTAATGCAGTGGCTGAACTTTGCAAGAGGTTTTTAATAGAGCTTTGACTGCTTCTATCGCAGATCTTTTACATTAAATTTACATTAAACACATTATTAAGCAAAGCAATAATCCTGTGACATAATTCTGATTAATAATGTGAAGTATTGTGCAATGAACTTGGAAGGAAAGTTCATTCTTTTTGTTTTGATTATCGTTTAAGGAGACAGATCAGGTTCATGTATTCTCCATTTAGCTGCAAGTGTGACCCTGACTTGAGATGCACAAATGGCTTTGGTTGGTGTGGGTTTTTGTTTCTTTTTAAAAAATCATTATGTAATCATACTGTATTTAAAATTATGTCATTAAGAATCTTACATTTGTCAGTCCTTGCAACAATATTATATTTGGAATACCACCTTGCATCATTTCTTGTTGATGCATCTTCAACATTAGCAGGAGACACCCATACATAAAAAAGGCCAGATTTTGAGAGGAGCCCAGCACCTGGTAGTTTCTCTAAATGAGCCTTGAAAAGGATTTAAACACAGATAGTGACTATGTAGCAGACCTTTTCCCATACAGCCTTTCATTCCGTGTACACATGGTATCCATTCGTAAGTGGAGCGTTGCTCATTAGTCTCATGACAGGAACAATGGACTAATGTCTTTCAGTGTGGTAGGTTAGGATTGGAGATTTATGTTCTTTAGCAGTAATAAATGAATATTAAAAATTAACCTGGTCTTATGCAATTGTAAGTGAAAGCCATCACGGTAAAAGAATTTTACTTCAACAAAAACTATCTTTGAAGAAGTTTACAGCATTATGGATTTTCAAATGTTGAGAAACACTGAGCTCTGCAATAATAGTATGGTGGTTTGATGCCTCCTAATGAGATACACAAATAGGCAGTAAATGTTGCAGGAAACCATCTGCCGAGAGAGGGTTAATAAATTTCATCCCTCTGGGATTAAGATGACTCCCTGCAACTCAGATACAATCACCTAGAGACAGATTTATGGTTTAAAACACTTGTTTGATGGTACATATTGAAGTCTTTCAAAGATAAAGCATGGCTGAAGCTGTCAGTACTCCTGTAGATGTATGTTAGGAAGCTGAGAACCCACTTCTATGGAAGGTATTCCTGAAGGAGATGACAGGATGAGTCTGCAAGACAGCAGAACCGTCCCAACACTACCAAGAAGGGAGTAATTCTGCCTATGCACATAGAAACCTCCAGGCTTGGGAGCTTAGTGGAAGTATTTATCTTTGAGATGTTAGCAGCCGAAGTAGTTAAACGAGGCTTTTTAGAATCCCTGTCTTAGATTTAGATGCCCAAACTTAATTTTAGTTCATGTCCAGATAGATACACTAATGAAATGGGTCACATACATATCCAAGATACGTATCACCAGAGGGCAGTGCTAAACTGGGAACCAACTTTTTATTTTGATGTCTAATTTCTGTCTATGGAAGAAAGCTGGTTTTGTTCTGCTTCAAATATTACTATTTAAAAATATGTTTTATTGGAACTAGTGTATGTCTGGTTTTAGAAGCAATGAGAAACATGATGCTTTTAATTGGAGCAAGGAAAAGAACTGCAAAACATTACTTGCTGGAGTTAAGAAAAGAGATTTTGCTCTCATTTGCTCAGACCCGTAAAGACATTTTGTTAGTTCTTCTCCTTGAGAACATGGCAAGATTAAAAACTAAATAGACAAGTTATGTGACATGTTCTGTCCTTCCTCAGAACCCCAGGTTCTCCCTGGGAGAAAAGGCATGTTCTGTACCCAGTCTGCACTGCTCATCCAGGGAAATAAGTCTGGCTTACGGGGCTGTGGCCTGTGTCACGTATAGAGGCATGGCGCACAAAGAGTTACTGCAATTTGCATAAAAATGCCAGTAAAGTGCAAACGCTGCTTCATTAATATGAATGAAGTTCACAGGATATTTACAAATTACACAAAGCCCCCCATTTAAAAATATATATGGTTGATGCAAGTCACACACAGTGTGTATGTGAAGCAGTTTCTGATACTGGCATAACATGGCACAACAATAAGTAAATGCAATTGTTGTCTTCCTCTTCATTGACACAGGAACTTAGACTGGGTACTGACAGTAACAGATGTAGTGGTGGATATTAGTTGAAATGAACTCCAGTATAGTATATCATGGTAATAGGCTTTGTCAATATGAAGCATGATGTAAAATTAGGGGCTTAAATCTGCATGAGGAAGTGAAAAAAGGGTCAGATTGAAAAGGATATGTCTTTAGTGGGTAATATGAGGCTTGTGGCTTTCCAGGAAGCCAGATACACCATACACTGGAAATAATGAGAGTATGAAGCTTTAAAGATATTTTACTAACAAGAGACTGGTTTCTTGTTAGTCTGTGATAATGTCTTTATGGAAATAATAGGAATCAAAACTGTGGTCTAGCACACAGTAAAGACACATAAAATTATGTTGGGCATTAAGACTTATAATACAGCACACACAAGTAAATCTACAGAGGCTTACGCACAAAAAATGGTGCTTGTCTTTCTTCCACACTTGTGAATCACCCACATGAGAGTGCATTTTGTCATGAGCTAAAGGAAATATAAAATCTCTCTCTGGATATTATTCATTAATCATTCATTTTTATGTTTTAAAGAATACAGTATCTACAGCTAAGTTGGAAAATGAATTACATCAACTTCACTTAAAACTTAAAAGGCATTTATTTTCAAATACTGCAATCGAGTTCAAGAAACAGTGCTCTAGTATCACAGCTATTTAGCTTCATAGCAATGAGCTCATCTTTTCATGAAGAACTAAATTCCTAACCAGTCCCACAGATAAAAACAGTATCATGAGGACTGGGCCATTTTTTACACTTTAATTACTATCATAAACCTAAGTATCAAACTGTAATTTTATAACTCTTCAGATTGTTCAGTTATACTATGTGAAGAATGAGATTTTGAGAGTTGGGTGGTCTGTGTTTTATTTTAATAAGAGGCAAAGCTATATTTTTCCATGGATTAAGTCCAACACAGAGAGAACTGTCAGTGTGAAAACAATAGAATTTATCTCCACTGATGTAGCTTGACATATGAACAAGAGCCTGAATTGTTGCCATGGCAATAAATGTGTAGGACTTATGCATGCATTTTCTGCTATAGGATTTTGATTAATGGCATTGACTAAATAGTCTGAAGTAGAAGAAACACTGCAGCAGGCCTGAGAATAGAGATGGCCTGGAATGGGTATGCACACCCTACTGCACACTTTTACTAGTAAAATAAACTGCAGTTGAAATCAGAGTTGTCAAGTCTCCAGTAAAGTATGAATTGAGGATTTAGCACTTAAGCTTAGTGTGAGAATTTAAAATGAAAAGACAGTCTCTTGAACAGGAACTGTACTGGAACACTTTTCTATTTTCATATATGGTGCTGCTTCTTTTGGGATGAATGATTTGAATGATACAAATAGTCCTTTTCAATCTATAGTCGCTGTGGGCTCAATACACATCTTGATTCAGAAGACGATAAAGTATCTGGCTTTGATTCATTCATTAAGGTATTGAAGCAGTGGGAGAGGAGTGTGTCAGTATCCTACTGAGCCAAGGTCTTCACTGGGAATAGGGAAAGGTGGTTTTCTGGGACTCAGACAAAATGCAAGCACCTCATGGGAGATGGTTTTATTAAGGGAACAGTCGGAACTTATCGGCAAGGCTCCTAAATAAAGGGCCCTAAAATTCAGGTAGATGTGAGTGAAAAGAATAAAAACATATGATTTATCTGTATTTGTTTTGATGTATATACTTAGCCTTTGCAATGGCAAATCTATTGTGAAAGAAATGGGGAGTCTTAACTAGTATTCTACAAGCTGAAATGACACTAATTTTTCAGTGAATCCTGGAGCATGTGTGATTACTAATTAAATATATATGTGGGATTTGCAAATAAAGTAGGGAACTTTACAAACAAATGAAATAACTTTAAAAATCAGTGTAATGCAATGACTATTCCCCATCTAGAATACAAAGATTCTGATTTTTTTACATGATTTTAATATATATTTTATTCCCATATTTGTTCATTATAAGAGCTCTTTGTGTTTAATCAGGAGTTCAGCTTTTCTCCAGCTCATCATCTGTTCCTAATCAGCCCTGTCAAGGAATCAGACGGTGGAATTTGTGACATTGCTATCATTTCTATGGTAATAGGATAGTTGATGAGCACAGTGTTATTGCCTTATTGTAGGATCAGGGAAAAAGAAGACTGGACTGTGTGGGAGGCAGAGTTAACAGGGACACAAGTGTCTGTAGTTGGAGAAAACTGTTGCATGGGAAATGATGGCCAATTAAAGATATTTTTGTGAAAGGGCTCCCTTCCAATTTGCCTCAATGTGAAGTTTCCTATTATTTTATAAGCTCACCAGGACCTTAAGAATACTCTTAGAGTTACTAATTAATAAGTATGTTTTAATACTTTTGCTGTTATACCCTTACATTGCAGTCTCTTGATCTGTGTTTCAGTAATTGCTCATTGCAAACTTTTAAGGTAAGAAGATGCCAGTTACTTGGAAGTTTCTAAAACCTGGGTTTACCTGATCCTTACGCTCCCAGTTTCTCTTACCAGCATCATTTACCTCACACTGGCGTATCTGTCTCCCCAGTGGGACATGGCAGTGGTGGTGGAACATGTTCCTTGTGGACAGTTTCTGGGCTTCTGAAATGGCAGTGAAGGAGCCTCAGGCTGATTTTTGTGCCTGAAAATCTGGAAGCAGGGGGAAAGCTTTTTTAAAGTGAGACCACCTCAGCTCTATAATGCTGGGGTTTTTTTGACCTCCATGCCCTCTGCTGCGGAGTAGTATACTTTACAGATGTAACTTTGTGTTTCTGCTTTTCTCCACACCTCTTCCAAAGCAAGTAACAAAGGCAGGCATGCAAAGGCAATCCAGACAGTTTATTTTAAGATAAGAAGGTTTCACTTCATTGGCCTGTGCCCTGGAAGTGTTGCCACAATGTCCAATCCATCACTGTGTGGCTACTGTGTAGCTCCTGTGTTTCTTGCACCTATCATGGCTTCCAAAGCTCTTGCCTCGTTTCAGGACTGGGATTTTGATGAACCGACAGCAGGGAATGCAAAGCCACACAGCTGTTGCTGATGTCCATATTGAAAACTTAAGCAGGAAAGACCCTGGAAATACTGATTTGCTTTCAGCTGATTGTGCATTAGTTCTGTCTTAGGTAAGAAAATTTAATTCTAATTCATTTGAACTTAGGTAAAAAGCAAAATTCAGAATAGCTATTCTGTAGTCATTCATAGCTTGCTAGCAATGAAAGGATTCTTCATGGTGCTTACCAGTATCTGAATATGAATAATGGGTCATGTATAGAAAAGCCTCAGCCTCATTTCCTCATTCATCTCCCTTGGACTTTCAACAGGAAACTGTGATACAACCCCCACTGTAGGCCAAAGGGGACTGTCTGTCAAAACTGAGGATATCATAGCACATTCATGTGTTTGACAGGTTATCACCTTAATAAGAAGGCTATCAGAGACCTTCCAGCTCTCAGGCAAGAAGAGAGACACAACCAATTATCCTGATTCACCCTCAAAAAATAATGGACTTGAATGAAGGTCCAAAGCCTGCTAAAGGACATGGGAAGTGAATGAGAAGCTGAGGAGTAAGTGAACCATTGTCATCGTACATTGGCCTTTGTATATGATCAACATTCTGGTTCTCATATGAAAATTCTCTTTTGCAGCAATTTGCTCACCTCTGTTGCAAGATGGGAATCAAGGATAGAAACTCAAATGACAATGAGAAAAACCCAAATGTTGTAAGAGTGAGTTTAAACAAAGTGTTCCCTGTCCAGAAGCAATTCTGCAGGTGCTTTACAATTTGACTGTTACTCAGGTTTAAATCTAGTTTTTCAATAATCTTTGGCTCCAAAGTATATTCCCAGTGGGGAATATACTTTCTTGCAGACTTTGATGTAATTTTTTGCATCTTTCCCTAAGCCTCTTACCCATTAAGTCAAAAAAAATCAGTCTTGTATTTGGTCTTCTTCAGTACCTACTTGAGATCAAATTCTGTATTTGGACAATCTTGAGTTGTCTAAAAGTGATTTTTAGCAGAAAAAAGAGCAGTTGGAAGAGTTCACTGTTGTCCATGAGAACAAACTATCTCAGTCTATAGTTTGGTCTTAGATTCCTTCCTGACACCAAACCCCTGCAAGCAGCAGCTCAAGAAACATATAAATACCTCTAAAAATGCAGGTGAGCAGAAAGATATGAGCCCAATGAAAAATATTTTATTCAAAGAGAGATCTACTTGAGCAATGGCTTGCTTGAGTGTTGTATCTGTATTTGCCTTTGGGCATTTCTATGCTTTTTAGGGGAGCTGTCTGCTGGCAAGCTTTGCATAAAAGGTTGGATAGGGTGGGAAGAACAGAGAAACTTTTGAGATGAGTCAGAGTGTCTTCCAGTATGACCCTGAATATAGCAGAACCCAGATATGTTTGTAGTGCTCATAAAAAGGCACTGACATATGAAAACCATAGATAGGATTGAATCAAAGAAAGACTTTTCATCTTGAGTCTGTTTCTTGTAAAACCCAGCTTCATTTAAAGAAGAGGCTTCTGGAACTGTATTATCCCTTAAGGCCAATGTTTATTAGTTCTAATGCAGTTTTCTCTAAGCAGATGTATTAACAGACCAGCACTTGTAGAATTCAACTGTTTGGCACCCTTACATGGGTTTGCAGGAATACACAGCTTTGTGGATAGAAAGAGAAACAGAAACATATGATACAAAAGACAAT